>NC_041394.2:61842590-62152590 GCF_900747795.2 Erpetoichthys calabaricus
CATGTGAACTTCACTCTGCAGTTAATTTGCTCACAACAAAATGTTTCAGTGTCTTGAAATTTTATTTTTATTTAGTGCTGAAGGTTTTTTCTCTTTAAACTATTTTATCTCTCACAACCACTTATCATAGAATTTATGCTACCACTGCAATGGTTAATTTCCAATCAGTTTTTTTTTTTTTTTTTTTTTTTTAAACTATTTGTTTTAACAGTGATATTTTTATTGTTTATATATAATATGAGAGAGGTACTGGTTTTTGCAGATAACTATATAAAACCTAGTGATTGGCTATTACAGTATTAAATGGAAATCATTTTTGTTTTCTGAGAAATGTTTGTCTTCATTTTCTGCCAGTAATAGGACCAATTCACTCTGTTTAATTGCACCATTAACACTCCGTGAAGTTTTCTCTGGTGCTAAATGTGCGACTTGAGCATGAGGTACTCTGAAATACTGAATGTTTATGCTACACTTTTATAATCATGTCATTGACATACTAATACGAAGTCAATGTTCACATAAATCTAGTTCATGCTTCCATACTGTTACTGACTGCTTTACAGATTTGGTAAATACAGCTGATTTGAAAAAACATTCATTCTGTTTCTTTCACTTGATGATGAGGATGATGATAATTCTTCACATTTATGTAGCGCTTTTTTCACTAATCAAAGCGCTCTCCACACAGGGAGGACCCGGGAAGCAAACCCACAGTCTCTTTACTACAACACACCCTGTTTTAATGCCTTGATGGTGCCACATTACTACCAAAAGTGGAGTGTTTTTTTTTTTGTTTTTTTTTTTTAACTGTTAAATGTGCCTTGATTACACTGATACTAGAAAATTACATAATATAAAAGCCTTTTATGCAAATATAATTTCTTATTATGAGAATTATTTGTAGATTGACTCTTAGTAATTTTTACTAATTTATCTTTGTTTAATAATACAAATGCCAAGTTTTTTGTTACTGACTCATTTAATTCTTCAGAATTACAAAATCCTAGGAAGAGTTGTACACCCAACTAAAATGCATGCTTTAATTTGCATTATAATATATTTGAAGAGTCACAATCTTAAAACATTCATCACATAATCATTTATAATTAGTCTCAGAATGAGATTTAATCAAATTGTTGAAAGTTTCCCACTGTTCAGACATACTGTCAGTATTCCATATTTCAATATCCTGTCTCAGAAATTAGTAATGTAGACTCAAAGTTTGGGACCCTGTTCATTTTTTAATTTTTTGCCTATCTGAACTTTTCTGTTATGGAAGTTTAAACTGAATAAAACAGTATATTATCAGAAAACATGTTTGATTTGTTTATTATCATCAGTTGTATCTGTAATCTTCTTCTTTTGGCTGTTCCCGTTAGGGGTTGCCACAGCGGATCATCTTCCATATCTTTCTGTCCTCTGCATCTTGTTCTGTTACACCCATCACCTGCATGTCCTCTCTTACCACATCCATAAACCTTCGCTTAGTCCTTCCTCTTTTCCTCTTCCTTGGCAGCTCTATCCTTTGCATCCTTCTCCCAATATACCCAGCATCTCTCCTCTACACATGTCCAAACCAACGTAATCTCGCCTCTCTGACTTTGTCTCCCAACCGTCCAACTTGAGCTGACCCTCTAATGTACTCCTTTCTAATCCTGTCCATCCTTGTCACACCCAGTGCAAATCTTAGCATCTTTAACTCTGCTACCTCCAGCTCTGTCCCCTGCTTTCTGGTCAGTGCCACCGTCTCCAATCCATATAACATAGCTGGTCTCACTACCGTCCTGTAGACCTTCCCTTTCACTCTTGCTGATATCCGTGTGTCACAAATCACTCCTGATAACTCTTCTCCACACATTCCACCCTGCCTGCACTCTTTTTTCACCTCTCTTCCACAATCCCCATTACTCTGTACTGTTGATCCCAAGTATTTAAACTCATCTACCTTCGCCAACTCTACTCCCTGCATCCTCACCATTCCACTGACCTCCCTCTCATTTACATACATGTATTCTGTCTTGTTCCTACTGACCTTCATTCCTCTCCTCTCTAGAGCATATCTCCACCTCTCCAGGGTCTCCTCAACCTGCTCCCTACTATCGCTACAGATCAGTGTCATCAGCAAATATCATAGTCCATGGGGACTCCTGTCTATTCTCGTCTGTCAACCTGTCCATCACCATTACAAATAAGATAGGGCTCAGAGCTGATCCCTGATGGATGCATTCAAGTTGGAGGTGGAATTACGTCTCTCCTACCGCAGACCTCACCACGGTCACACTTCCCTCATACATATCCTGTACAACTCTTACGTACTTCTCTGCCACTCCTGACTTCCTCATACAATACCACAGCTCCTCTCAAGGCACCTTGTCATATGCTTTCTCCAAGTCCACAAAGACGCAATGCAACTCCTTCTGGCCTTCTCTAAACTTCTCCATCAACACCCTCAGAGCAAACATTGCATCTGTGGTGCACTTTCTTGGCATGAAACCATACTGCTGCTCACTAATCATAACCTCACTTCTTAACTTAGCTTCCATTACTCATTCCCATAACTTCATGCTGTGGCTCATCAATTTTATTCCCCTGTAGTTACTGCAGTCATGCACATCCCCCTTATTCTTAAATATCAGCACCAGTACACTTCTTCTCCACTCCTCAGGAATCCTCTCACTTTCCAAGATTCCATTAAATAATCTGGTTTAAAAACTCCACTACCATCTCTCCTAAACACCTCCATGCTTCCATAGGTATGCAATCTGGACCAACGGCCTTTCCATTTTTCATCCTCTTTATAGCTGTCCTTACTTCCTCCTTGCTAATCCGTTGCACTTCCTGATTCACTATCTCCACATCATCCAACCTCTCTCTCTCTCTCTCTCTCTCTCTCTCGTTCTTTTCATTCATCAGCCTTTCAAAGTTCTCTTTCCATCTGCTCAACACACTCTCCTCGCTTGTGAGTACATTTCTATCTTTATCCTTTATCACCCTAAGCTGCTGCACATCTTTCCCAGCTCGGTCCCTCTGTCTAGCCAATCAGTTGTATCTGTAATGTGTTACAATAATTTTTTTGAAGTTTGTTGTATTAGATTTTTCCTCAGGGATGTTTAGCACTAGCAGTAGATGAGACTATGTAATCGCAGCTCGTCATTGTCCTCCTCAGCCATTCGCTTGAAATGTTTTACAGATCCTGGATGGATGGATGTGTTTTGTGTACCTTTTTTAAGACAACCAAATAAATGTTGGATTTCTGTGTTTATTGGTCAGAATGTCAGGGATGACAAAATAAAAACGATAAAACTAATGCCTGGTGGGTAGTACAGGTGAAATCACTAAAAGAAGACTTTCTAGTCCTCTTAAGAAGAATTTGGGGAAATTGCAATATCCAGATTTGTAAAGCTTATAGAGAGGTGTGCACACAGACTCAAGTCTGTCATGTCAGTCAAATGTGCAAATGCTAAATTTTGGCTTTATGTGATGAATACTTTTTTTTTTTTTAATTGTGTGTTTTATATTTAATTTAGACCATTTTGCATAGATCTGTTTTTGACATTAAAGAGTCTTTTTTTTCTGTTGATCAGTGTCAAAAAAGCCCAATTAAATCCACTGTTGTATAATAAAATGTGAAAACATTCACAGTTCAGTGTTCACAAACCATTACTGGCCAGATAAGTAGCTTTAAACATATTTTTAGTGGCCTGAGACCTTTGTACAGTGCTCTATACTATAAGCCTATACTAAATCTTTGAGCAGTGTGCTCACTATTGACACAGAGGTACCATTATTTGTATTATTAGTTTGAGCACATTGTGTTTGTCTACTATTCTGAGTTCATTGAAAATTGGACTGTTGTTTTGAGCAGTTTATGCAGAAATCCATGTGATTCCAAAGGTATCAGAAACATTTTCTTGCAAATGTAGATTAAATAACAGTTTACCATTGTCTTTTATGAAATCTCAGTTATGAGGACCTTTTAACCTCCTGCATGCTATTTATTATGTTGGCCGTTTTCTATGTTACCAGCTGTATGCTTGCTGTTTGTTGTCTTTGTACTTTTTCAGAATTGCCTCCCAAGTTCTTTTATTCAAAGTATGTTTACATGAGGGCAATGTTTTGGTGAGTGAAGTAAAAATGAATCTTCAAATAGCACTTTTCCAAGACACTCTGTGTAAGAGGATTTCTGTAGTTAATAGTGCAGTAACACTTGCATTATTACAATTAATGCAACATCCTACAGTTCAAACTGTATGGGCTATCCTGTGCTTGATTGAGTTACTTCCCATTAGCAAGGGGCTTTATTTACACACCTCATGTATCATTTAATATAGGCTTTCATGGAAACAGCCCAGACAAGCTGTTATTAGTTAAGAAAATGAACTTGATTTGCATATTCTATAAGGTGACTCTTTTTAGGGTTAAGTACAGATGTTAGTCCAGCTAGTGTGAGAAGCACTGAAGGAAATGCTCTTTAGCCGAGTGGCACACTACAGCTTTCACATTGTGTCATGAGTCCAGCTGTCCGCACAAGGGTAGGTGTTGACTTTTTTTGTGGAAAATTATAGTTACTCGAGCTTCAAGGTTAAATAGTTAATGCGTATAGTGCATCAGAAAAGGTTGTTTTTTTTCCTCTCTTCTGTCTCCTTTATTAACTTGCTTAAAGAAAATGAAATCCAGTGCGGGTTGAATTTGAGTGTCACAGAGATTTTGTGGTAACTCCTGAAAAGACACCATTCTCTGCAACTTTCTGTCCCTTTGCATTAAATTAGCTAAGTTATGTCACAACTCCTAATGGGCTTAAAATAGTGTAGCATACTTTTAACAATGCTTACTAAATATTTAACTTGGTGCTTTGATTGAAAAAAACAAAACACGGATAGGCTTGTAGTAAAGCTTATAGTAAAGTAAAATCTGATGACTTGTGCAGACATGTCCTTCAGCTGTACAAACAGCAAAGGTTTTATCTTAATTGCTGGTTGCACATAAGTTGCATTTACTCAAGTAAATGATTAGCAACCTCTTCTTTTTAAAGAGAACCACTCAATATTCTATCTTTATGTATTCAGAGCAGACCACTTGCTTGTTTATTTAATTTATGAATACATCATTTCATTTTTGGAAGATGTCACATTTAATAAAAATTAGTCATTACTCAAGGTTTAATCTACATTTTAATGAGAAATAGTCTGAGTTTTTCTTTGATTTAGAAAAATGTTACAGGCAAGTGTGTGCCTCAGTCTTGATTCAGGGCTCCTTGACATTTTATTAGAATTTAAAGACAAATTGCATGTGATTATTATCAGAAGTTATTTTATTTGATGTCCTCTTTTCACTTTTGATTTACAGTAAGTATATGTGGCCTATACTTCTGTGGGGTTTTTTTTTTTTTTTTTAAATTATACCTGCCTTTTACGCTCAAGTTTATTATCGTGTACATAGTGCAATTGAATTCTTAATTGCCTATTTCCTTAGAAAAGCTAATACTGTAATATTACAGCACACACACACACACACTGTTGCACTAGAAACACACAAATGTCTGGTCCTTTCAAGATGAAGGTTCCAACACCTCATGCATTTGCCACTGAGTGCATAGCAGAGCTGCCATTCTTCTTTCTATCACATTATCAGCCTCTGTAATTTGCTTCACACTCAGCAGATGTAACTTCTCCTTTTTCTTTCTGCCATGTCACCTTTTACACTCAGTTTTCCTATGCAGTTTGTTGTAGGAAAAATGTGAACCCCGACGATGTAGGTGAGGCTTTCATTCAATTTTCAGTTAAAACCAAGATCAATGTCCTTGCCGTAGTGGTTTGCAAGTAATTGCATGACAGATGGACATAACCCTTAGCATTTTATATATACAATCACTGAAGAAATAATTAGGAACACCTGTATCCCACTTGGCCTATGGACAAGCATGAAGCAGCAGCACAGCACATAAAATCATTCATACAGGTAAGGAGCTTCAGTTAATGTTCACAGCAAAAACCAGAATAGCGAAAAAAAATGTGATTTTTTTTTTTTTTTTTTTTTTTTTTTTAACTGTGGTATGACTGTTGGTGCCAGACAGGCTGGTGTGAGTATTTCTTTAACTGCTATACTCCTGGGGCCTCATGTATAAACGGTGCGTACGCACAGAAATGTTGCATACGAACGTTTCCACGCTCAAATCGCGATGTATAAAACCTAAACTTGGCGTAAAGCCACGCACATTTCCACGGTACCTCATACCTTGGCGTACACAATTTCTTCGCTTGGTTTTGCAGACTGGCGGCACCCAGCGTCAAAGCAATGCTACTGTTCCTGTGTGGTCACCCTTTCTTTCTTAGACCCACATTCCTGACGCGGCTTTATAAATACACTGAAACTAACTGCATATTAGTGTAATGCATGTGATTGTAATTAACCTGTAGTAATATAATGGTCCAGGGAATAGCCATAGTATTCCAAATACCATAACTGCTTTAGTGTTTTTAGCCTCACTTCATCTTCTTCTTCTTTCAGCTGCTCCCGTTAAGGGTTGCCACAGCGGATCATCTTTTTCCATATTACTCTCACTGCACCACTCGGAGTATTTATATCACTGTATCTGAGTGGGGAATCACAGCAGCAGCTGATCGGAAAGAGAATGATCGGTATACAGTTTCAAGCACACACTACCTCAACCACGGCAAAACGCGTCAAAGCCATTCCTGTACGGACCTCGCATTTCAGAAATAGTTTCATCCCAAGGACTATAAACGCACTCAATCAGTCCATCAAGTGCTCTTTGTAGAACTGTTTGTACTTATAAGTACAATTACCGGTACCCCACTGTAAACTTGCACTACACTTTTAATATTGCACAACCTGCGCCACTTTATAAAGCGTGTATGATGACGATATAATTTTTAAGATGAAATGCAGCAAAATATGTTGCTTATAGTATACAGATAAAACTAACTTTATTTAAATAATCTGTATTGCTAATAATTAAACATGTGAAGACACGGTGCCGCAGCGCTAGTGAGCCGCTGGTGCTCTGTTCACGGATAGCTCCTGCCTTGCGCTGTATTATTGCTGGTGCTGACGCGACACTGGAAGGATAGACGGATAGAATAATTAAACATGTACTACGAAGATATTTCAATGTTCCTTAAAAGTTTTGAAGAATCGGCATCTAAGCTTACAGATGGCTTAAAGCAGAGGTTCTCAAACTTATTTTGTCTACCGCCCACTTTGAGAATCAATTATTTTGTAGCGCCCCCCAAAATTTTTAACTTTACCACATCTTAAAAATCACAAACGCAATCATTACTTTAATTATAGCGTGCCACATGTGTCTTATCCTGTTTCTGAGTTCAAACTTACATTTTAAATGAGACTTTCTAACTAAAGGAAGCAATAAAAACACAACTTTATAATATTTAAAAAGACTTTTATTCAAATTAAAACAAACATTTCAATTAAAATTTTAAAACTTATCTCGTGTGAAGGATGAATCTGATGATTTTTAACAAGTTTGTTAATATCAGGTTCGAATTTACTCAAAAACAGCCGTAAGTCACCGCGTTCGGTAACATGCAAACGATTCCTCTTTTTAATTAGCAGCGTTGCCACAGCACTAAATCCACGTTCACACAAATATGATGATGGGAATGCTACCAAAAATCGTTGAACAATCGACCACAATCCAGGGTACAATTGTGGGACTGGCTTTTGTAGCCAAAATTCTTGGTAGCCATTTTTGAATTTGATTTTTATTTTCTCGTTTGTTGTCAGTTCTATAAGTTCTTCCTCAAGCTGGGATGATCCTGCTGTGTTGACATTTGAAAAAGGATCCAACACCCAGTCCGGTGTTTCCAATGTCCTGGAACCGTCCTTTGAAATCACTGTGGAGGTTCTCCAAATGTTGGCAGTAAACAAGCAAGTTGTCGTTGATGAAGGGTACTGCTGATAAATTAGGGAAATTGTGAAACTCACGTCTGCCGATGTTTTTCTTGTGTAAGAGCAGTTTGGCTACGAAAGCAGCAACGATATTTTTTGTTTTAATCAAGTTCAAGTCGTCACCTTGAAGTTGGAGATTGATATCATTAAACAATTTATACAGGTCTGTCAAGTATGCAATATCATTCTTTGATGTGATGAGGTTGTTGCGCAATTCTGTGTCTTTGTTTTCCAAGAACTCTATCACGGAGTCAAACAGATTATAAAATCGTGTCAGACAAGTACCTCTTGATAGCCAACGCACTTCTGTGTAAAACAGCAATCGGTTGAAATCTTCATCATTAACAACACAATGCTGATTAAATAATCTGTCATTTAAAGAGCTCTTTAGGATTTTATTGACTGCTTTGATGACATGTTGCAGTGATTGAAACAGCCGTTCACTCAAATTTCTCACAACCAAATGTTGTCGATGAATGATGCAATGAACAGCGAGCACATCTGGAATTTTATTTTTTAAGTACGCTATGAAGCCTTTGTGACGCCCTGTCATAGCCGGAGCGCCATCCGTAGCAGCTGATATAATATTCTTCAAGGGAATTTCTTTCTCATCACAAAACTTTTCCAGTGTATTAAATATGGTTTCTCCAGTTGTATCTGTCTCTAAATTTCTAGCAAATAATAGTTCTTGACATATTTTCTCATCTTTAATAAACCTCACATATGACAACAATAGTGCTTCATTAGTTGGTAAAGTGGACTCATCCAATTGAATTGAGAATTGACTAGTCTTCAGATGATTGCACAATGAGTCTTCAATATTTTCAGCCATTTCATCAATTCGTCTTTGCACAGAACTATTGCTCAAAGGAATTTTTCGAATAATATCTGCTGGTTTATGGAGCACAGTAGTTATTACTTCTTTTATTGCCGGTAAAATTAACTCTTCTCCAATAGTGTGTGGTTTGCCTGTTTGAGCAATTAACAAAGAGATATTGTATGAGGCTCGAAGTCCGTCATCGTCTTGCTTAGAAGCCGCTGAAAAAAGTTTTGATACAGTTGGCTGAGCTATGTACTTCTTTTCCAGGTCTTGAAAATAGACCACATTTTTTTCTTTCTTATCTGGATGCATTTTATTCAAATGATCTTGTAGCCTAGAAGGCTTCATCGCTTCATTCGAAAATGTTTTTTGACAAAGAAGGCACATAGGCGAAGATGGATTTGTGGGATTTTCAACAAATCCGTATTTAATATATTCCGCACTGTATTGCCGTCTCTTCTTTTTTACTTCCGACATGGTTTTGTCTTTACAAATACGTGAGTAAAGTATCGAGCTTAAAAAACTTTCTAATGATTGCGTGCGAAAACAGTAATGAAAATAAAAGAAGTATTACGCGCTCTTATATAGGATTAAAATACAGCACGCACTGACAGGAATAAGACAAACATGCACAAACTCATTTACCTAATTCGACGGAATTCGTACTGAGCAAGTTAGAACGGTAACCGTCATTTTTATCGAATAAAGAATATAGAAAATAAAAAATATCAATTAAAAAATGTTAATTTTAGTATAAATAAAAAATTGGTTTAGAGGTTAAGGCTAGGGCTAAGATTAATTTTTTATTTATACGAAAATTTCGACATTTTTTAATTCGATATTTTTTATTTTCTATATTTTTTATTTTCGATAAAAACGACTGGAATCAGTTAGAACAAGTATTGATGATCCGGCCGCTTGATACAGGATTGCACAAATCGCGTTGTTTAATAAAAACTTGTTAAAACTTGATTGCTCATGGGCTACCTACGAAAGCCATGATAAATTATTTATATTTATACAATCAAACAGGACAGGAATAAGAATGAAATAATCGATGTAGTATAGTAAGTAGGTTTTGATTTTAGTTTAAATTTTAAAATATTAGAAAAAAAACCACAAATCCGCCATCGCCCCCCTTAACCGCTTCAACACCCCCCAATTTTCTCTGGGCCCTTTAACGCCCCCCTGTAGGCCTCCAGCGCCCACAAGGGGGCGTTATCGCCCACTTTGAGAAAGACTGGCTTAAAGTCTATTAAAGAGTTGATTGTGTGGCGATTGGGTATTTGGAGAAAGAAAAGTAAGGACAGGAATTGGAGGTTAGTACGTTTGAAAGAGACAGTACTTCTGTAATAAATTATTTCATCGAAGGTCGCACATGGCGCAGCAAGCCTCTTGCGTGAGATATGAATAATCACTGACGCCACCGTGTTCCCATGTTTATTAACATGCTTTCATCCCTGTCATCATGAAAAAGATATCACGTATACATCTCAGTATTTTAATTATTCAGAGAGCTGTAATATCACGAATGCAATGGATTCTGTGTCCTGTCGGAGAAAGAGAAACAACGGAAGCACGTAGTGATTCACACACACAGAGCACATAGAAGATCAAACACAGAACAAAGCATTTAACGTGCTACTTGAGAAACTAGTAAAATAAACGATTTTAAGATGAAGTTTATGATGATCTACTTTAATGACAAAATAAACTACGTGATTAAAGTGGAAATTTCGAGATTAAAGTTGACATTTCGTGCTTTTTTTCCCCACTGTGTGCCTATTTTTTTTCTCTGTACCCTAATAAGCTTTCATATGACACTCAGACGGTGAGCTACGAGTCGCCTTTTCACGCCGACTTTAATATGTGACTTCTTTTTTATTTCGGGCACTGTGCGACTTTGTGATCTTGAGCTTTCGAGTTTCTCCGACACTATTTCACTCGATCAACTTCCTTTTGTTGATTATACCACTGTTTAAACCAACAAATCGTACGTTTTTCCTTTGCCTCCACTTGGTATTCGCTGAAATTCTATGTTCTCCCGTGCTTTTCCCATTGTCTTTTCACAGAAGGCTAATTATATTGATTTGCATATTCAAAGAGGCGTAATTCTGGGAGGAGTTGGGGCGGGACAGAAGGCATGTGCACGTGCGTTACTTTTCACGCTGATCGGGATTTATGTAGTGGAAGAACGTGAAAGTTTGCGTGCACACAGATTCCTGCATCTGGATTTTTCTGTGCATACGCACATTCCCACTTTTGTGCTTGCGCCATGTTATAGTGTGAGTTCTACGCACAGCGTTATACATGAGGCCCCAGGGCTTTTCATGCACAACAGTCGCTGGAGTTTATCAGAATGGTGTGAAAAACCTAAAAACAGCCAGTGAGCAGCAGTTCCATGGATGGAACGCCTTGTTGATGAGAGGAGGTCAGAGGAGAATGACCAGACTGGCTTGTACTGACAGAAAGGCTATGATATCTTAAAGTAACCATTCTGTACAACTGTGGTGAGCAAAATGAAGAGCACATCAAACCTTGAGGCGGCAGATGGGCTACAACAGCAGAAAACGTGGTTTAGCAGGATCTTCCTCTCATAAACTCACCCCAGCTGTTATTTAGCATAATATTTTTCACATACATACTTTTGAAACTTATATTAATATAAGTATAATATTTCTTATTATTGTTTCTATATTTTTGCATGTTGCGAAAGTAAGATGTTCCACAGCTGTGGAACCCTGTAACTAAAGGCTTGACCTCCCATAGTTTTATTAGTTCTTAAAATCTTAAGCAGACTAACATCTTGTGATCTCAATGCATACTCTCGTTTGTTAGTAATGAGAGAAAAAGATTTTGAAATCCGCCCTAAATTTAAGTAGAAGCAAACATAGTGACTTAAGAACTGTAGTTATCTGGTTGTTCTTTCTAGCTGTTGTAATGATTGCTGAAGGAGCATTTTAATTTAACTGAAATCTGCATATACAACGGTTTACACAGCCTGTGAATAATGCACTGCAGCAGTGAGTTAGTTTCTTAGATTCTTCTGTATTTAGAAACCATCTTTAATTTTGCAATATTTTAAAGCTGCAAATAATAGGTTTTAGGTAATGTTGTAATGTGTGTTTTGAAAGACATACTGGTATCAAAGGTAACACCTACGATGTATGTCAGTATGAACTACTGAGATAAAAGGTGACAGAATATTGTTGTCTTCTGCATTATTCTTCCCAATAAACATCATTTTTGTTTTTTCTCTATACAGACACAAGTATTTATCATCCATTTACTCTTCCAACCCTCTAACACAATTAAGGAGAATATAAGAGAAACATCATCGTCATCATTTGGTGTAGCTGGGTATCACTTGCATACTAATGAAAATGAATGTTATGTTTTCTAATTACAGTTTCTAGCAAAAACCTGTATAAAGAAACTGTTGACTGTCCAAATACTGAGCCCTGTGGGACACCATATCTGTCAAAAATAATTAAATTGTTTTGATAAATTTAAATCAAAGCCCACGGGCAGCACCTGAAAGCCCAATATAATTTTCAAGTTTATTTAAAGGAACAGAGAGGTCAATGTTGTTAGTGTTTTAAAAAAAAATTAAATGTTATTCCGTTCAATACAAAATATTAAAATGTCATGTACAAATACAACATCATTTACAACATGAGTTAGCACTGTTTCTGTACTTTGACCGGTGCAAAGTGAACTGTCAGAAGCTGGCGTTCACATAAGTTAACAGTTCATAATTCAAGGGACAATTTCACAAAACAGTCACTTTGTTTGCACTTTTGTACCATGTGGGAGACACTTGGCCCACTTTTGGTTTCTTACTACTTTTGGCATCGGTGCACCTCTTTTGATTCCAATCATAACACCTTTGGGTGAAATATCTCAGATGCTTTAATGATAAGGTGAACTGACTTCATTGTGTGAGGACAAGTCCTTTCAACACGCTTCGATATCGCAACTTAGAAAACTGTAACTTAAAAGTGGCTAGGCTGCATTACTTAGAAAAAAAAAATCCTGCTAAGCCCGTCGCACTAACTCACTAGTCAAATATGCAATTTAGACACACCCAACCCAGGTAACCATTTTTATATATAATATTTCAATTTTAGCATTCTTTTAAAATTGAATATATACCGTTACAAACTGCAATAGGGAATTTGTGTACTTTTTAAACTCTGCGTGTGCCTGAGACTTCATAATGCAAAGTGAAATAAAATAAAAATCTGCTCACCTCACTCCTGTCCTTTGATTTGCATTGGTTACCAGTCTTTTCAAGAATTATTCTTCTCACCTTTAAAGCCCTTTAGCTCTATTTGACTTTATTACCCTTCTCTCAGTTTACTTCTCTGTCAAGATGCTCATGTAACCTGTGTGTGTGTGCTAGACCATCAATTATGTTGTCTGTCTTTTTTTTTCAGAATTCACTGTCTTAATCTTATTTATTTATCTGCTTTGTACAATGCTATATACTGTATACCCTGCCGTTCTTTATTATATTCTGTAAGTGCCTTGAGCATGGGAAAGGTGCTATATAAATAAAATGTATTATTATTTAGCCCCTCATTATCTGTCTGAGCTCCTGCTTCCTTACACTCCTGCTCGTGCATTAAGATAATTGGACGCTAACTTACTAACGTTACTAACCTGTATTTAGGTACAGTGAGTAACTATGGGTGGCAGAGCTTTCAGTGTGATATCTTCTAAAATTTGGAATGCTCTTCCTCTCAGCCTTCGTGAGGAAAAATCTATTATTCATTTCAAACTCCTGTTAAAATCATCTCTTCAATGAGTAGTATTCATTTTCTTGTTAATGTGTTTATTGAATTGTAAAGTGGTCATTGAGTGTATGAAAGGTGCTACATAAATACAACTTGTTATTGTTATTATTAAGACAGTGTTTTGAAACAGAAAGGACTTATGTCCACATTAGAGTTTTCACTTTGTTCACAAAAATGTGTTTGTCCACACTAAAATGAGTGAAATTGCATTGAAATGTGCTCAGATGCTTCTTCTTCTTTTGGCTGCTCCCGTTAAGGGTTGCCACAGCGGATCATCTTCCATATCTTTCTGTCCTCTGCATCTTGCTCTGTTGCACCCATCACCTGCATGTTATCTCTCACTACATCCATAAACCTTCGCTTAGGCCTTCCTCTTTTCCTCTTCCCTGGCAGCTCTATCCTTAGCATCCTCCTCCCAATACACCCAGCATCTCTCCTCTGCACATGTCCAAACCAACGCAATCTCGCCTCTCTGACTTTGTCTCCCAACCGTCCAACCTGAGCTGACCCTCTAATGCCCTCATTTCTAATCCTATCCATCCCTGTCACACCCAGTGCTAATCTTAGCATCTGTAACTCTGCTACCTCCAGCTCTGTCTCCTGCTTCTGGTCCGTGCCACCATCTCCAATCCATATAACATAACTGGTCTCACTACCATCCTGTAAATCTTCCCTTTCACTCTTGCTGATACCCGTCTGTCACAAATTACTCCTGACACTCTTCTCCACCCATTCCACCCTGCCTGCACTCTCTTTTTCACCTCTCTTCCACAATCCCTATTACTCTGAACTGTTGATCCCAAATATTTAAACTCATCCACCTTCGCCAACTTTACTCCCTGCATCCTCACCATTCCATTGACCTCCCTCTCATTTACACACATGTATTCTGTCTTGTTGCTACTGACCTTCATTTATCTCCTCTCTAGAGCATATCTCCACCTCTCCAGGGTCTCCTCAACCTGCTCCCTACTAACACTACAGATCACAATGTGCTCAAAAGCTACATTCAGCTAAAACTTGGAACTCAGAATTTCCCATCTGACTCAAAAAATGAGTATGGATCTCAATACCCCAGTGCAGTGACACAGGTATGGTGCTGAAAAAAAGCCATTATCCTTTAGATGAGACATAAAGCCAAGGTCCTGACACTCTGTGATCATAAAATATCTGAGGGACATCAGATTTCCTGGTGTCCTGGATAAACTGCCCATCATGGCCTAGTCATTCTGCTCCCTAATCATCCCCTGTCACTAGTTGGCTAACTGTCTCTTTCTGATCCCTTCACCACTTAATAACTAATGTGTGGTGAGTGTATTGGAGCCAAAAAGCTGCCATCACATCATCTAGGTGGATGCTACACGTTGACAGTGGTTGAAATGGCCCACCCCTTATGTAAGTGCTTTGGAAATCTCTATATAAATGCAATGTGTTGTTCTTCTTCATTCTAACAAATGATCGGCCAAGTCTAGCATCTCAGACTCAGTTGCTTTATTTTTCTTACCAACCAGTTGCTTAATTAGAAGCCAATTCTTCTTGTTAATGTCACATATTATTCAATTCTATGACCTCTTAATGAGGCCATACCAAACATTTCCAAAACTGTTGAATTTTCTTTTTTCTGAAAGTTTCATCTGAATGTAGATCAGTATTTTTCAGATTTTTCTTTTAAAATGTTTTATTGAAAGAGATATCAAATTTGATTAGGTTACATTATTTGACCACTGTCTAAGGACACATTTAAGGGTTCTGAATCACAAAATCGCAAGGAAGTTAAAAGTAAAGAAAAAGAAGTCTGTTCCTTTAGCTAACAGTAATTGGTTACTAATTAAGAAACTGGGTGGAACGATAATCGTCAGGCACTGTAGCTCCCCATTATCTAAGTTTGACACCCTTGCTGTACAGCTACACCCATTGCGAGCCATTCAAATGACATTTGTATTTGAAAATGATCTCCCTCATTATGCATAAGTATGTATTTTCTATTTTCATTTTATTCTTGCCAAATGCACTTATCTATCTAATATTTATGAGCCCAGAAGACTAAACAGTAACAACAAAGTATTCTTTTCTAACTTTCTCTAAACAGAAGAACAATGTTAAAGCATAAATGGAGAAACATCATTGTATTTGTGCTGATATTATCAGTAGAATTCCTTACATTTTTGGGCCACATTCTTTAGGCAATATGCCCATCCTGACACTTTATATGCTGAACATTACTGACATGCAGTAATTTGAGGCCTCACTAACCCTGAAAGACACTTTTTGGAGACCACTGCCAGTGTTATTTAAGTCTACTCCTTTGATGTACTGTATAATTCAGATGAATCTGAAAATAATAAGCTTGCTTGTCAGTTTTTCTTTCAAAAGGGCAGCACTGCGTATTGAAAGTTTTTCTGAGACTAGGAGGTCATGGGTTGCTTTCCTACCACTGAAGGACTCCGTGACCCTGGGCATGTCACCATGCCTGCCCATGCTCCAGGAAAATGCATACAAGCAACTGACCAAATAAAAGAAACACACTGAGTAAATAAAGCATGCAAATGGTATTGAAAGCAGGCACTTCTGCACAGGTGTGGCCATTGAGATAATTAAGCAAATTAACATCTCATCAGACTTAAGTCATGCTGAGCAATGTCAGTTGTGCATTTTACTGGCTAATAAGGTATGAAGAAGAGACTTTGAGAGAGGGACACATTTAGCAAGAGCTTTAGTGGTGAATGCTGCCCAGATTGCTGATGTTTCATGAGATTGTTGATGTTGGCATGGTTGCTCGAGGGAAAGGCATCATCAGCTAATGGTAGTGAGGACAGAAATGCAACCTCCTTGACCTTTTATATGCATGCACTGAGAAGTGAGAAAAAAATACAACCAGCTTTGCATTTTTATCCGCCCTTCCTTTTCCCAGTTTAAGGTTGTGGAGAATAATCTGAGCAAAAACGCCAATCGAACAGAAAGCATGAAGGTTCAGCAGTCACAATTTATCTACAACTTCACAAACAGATGGTATGCTTAGTTTAACCTCTTATTGCCTCTAATAGTCCACTTTTGTGGGTAAATTGATGCAAAGAACACAAAGTGTGGCCAGCCGGCATTGGAAAAGCATCATTCTCTACCTTCTCAGAAGAGTGCATGTATGACATATATCAACAAAAGTCTTCATGCTCGGATATTTGTAAAGAGTTCTACAGACGCTTTCATGCTGTGAAAGGATATTTTTTATGTGGTTAGCATGTCTAGGGGAATTTCCATAAACACAAAGCAAATATTCCATCATTGTCATTCTGCGGTGAAGCATTTCTAGCCCAGTGACAATGATAGCCCCACCCACAGGGCACAAGAGGTCCGTGAAAGGCTTGAAGACTCTGGGACAGCCATGGTATATTTCATACATTGTTTTCAGTCATCAGAACGTAACTCAAGTGAGAACTGAGTGATGATGAATTAACATCAGCATTTTCCATTACCATCCATTCTTCTTTCGGCTGCTCCCATTAGGGGTTGCCACAGTGGATCATCTTCTTCCATATCTTTCTGTCCTCTGCATCTTGTTGTGTTACACCCATCACCTGCATGTCCTCTCTCACCACATCCATAAACCTTCGCTTAGGCCTTCCTCTTTTCCTCTTCCATGGCAGCTCTATCTTTAGCATCCTTCTCCCAATATACTCAGCATCAATGTAATCAGCATCACCATCAATAAAGTAGAAAATAATGGATGGACAAATGGTACCAAATCCCTCTAATACAGTTCCTGACTCCTTTTGAATCTTTGCCATGCTGCATTTAAGTTGCTGTTATGATATGGGGTGACCTAATGTCATTTCAGAATAATAGTGTTTTCTTTTTAGTCTGTATCTGTATTATGCTGTGGCATGCACTTCACATAAAACACGGTTTGTAATATCAATATTGGCATCTTTCATGTTGAAACAAATACTTTATAGTAATTATTGTAAATAAAATATGCAAAGTCACAAATGTTAACAAAACTACATTTGTTTAAAAGAAAATTTCTCTCCTCCTATTATATTCACTGTATTTATGCAACTCTTCATATTGCCAGGCAACTTTCTTGTTTTATTGACATAAGACTGGTATGCTGCTCAGAGCACACTGAACCGTAATTATGTCTTAGTCTTTCACATGAGAACAGCTGTCATTCTGTTGCAGAATTTAATAAATAACTCTGATTATTTAGTAGATACGTTTTAAACTGTGTTGTTATACTGCATATCTTAAACTTGCATGACAGAAACGCCTCACATACTTTTGTGTCTTTCTATCCATTCATTTTTTAAAGTTGTGTTATCCAGAACAGGGCTATGAATATTTAGAAAGAACGTAGGTGCCAGTTGTGAGCGCTGAAGTTGGAAAATGACGAGATAAACACCAATTTAAAATTAAAAGCAATTTCTTTATTCTTTATTCTTGGTGAGTTAGAGAGATTGTGAGACTGGGGCCCCAAGCTCAGTGCCACTGGCTGGTCAGAACGGACAGTCTTGCTTAAAAGAAAAAAATTCCTCTTTATATTGCCTAGCTTATTCATTAGCCAAAGAGAGAACAGAAAAAAAAACATAACAGTTCATTTTGAGGTCATACATAAATTAGGGTTACATCTTTAATTTATGACATTTAGGAGTACAGATAAACAAAGCACCAGGCACATACATTATCTAAAGACTGTGACCTCTCACTACACACACACAAACCCATTTTAAGCAGTTTTCTTAAAGTTAATTGCATTAGTTATAAAGAGATTGCATTCTTATAACTTTAATATCTTCACTAGATATTTGTTTGATTAGATTAATTATCCGTATTTATTAAGTCATAAATGACAATTTTGTCTAATATTTTTAAACGAGTGAAGAAAACGATCACATTTATTTATAATATCACAGGGTGTTCTGTTAATATCAAGAGGTCAGCACTTTCACATAGGAGAATTAAATCAGTCTCATATTCCGTGCATAAACATAATTCCTTTCCTACAAAGATGCAGATCAAATCATATCATATAGTTCTCTGCAGCATGATTAATACAAAATACAGTCATTGGTATTTTGTGAGTTAAATACTTATACTCATCTGCGGTGGGCTAGCCCCTGCCTGGGGTCTGCTTCCTGCCTTGCGCCCTGTGTTGGCTGGGATTGGCTCCAGCAGACCCCCGCAACCCTGCAGTTAGGATATAGCAGGTTGGATAATGGATGGATAGATGGATACTTATAATCATTACCGTTAATGTTTTTTCTGCTTTCTCACAGTACAGGTCAGATCAGATTGGGGAGCATACACTGGTACAGCATGTTGCCGCACCCACCACACAATGAAACATCTTGTCAACCCCCAGGCAGACATGGGTCCAGTCCCACCCTACAGAAATGACCATCTATCTTCTACTGCCAGGTGTTACAGGGTGTCCCTTTGGCCTGGTCCAGCCACTCAGGTCCTCAGCAATGAGGATCCTGTGAGCTAAATCACACCACATGGTCGTAGTGCTGTAACTGACGCTCCCTCACAATGCAAGTAATGTGCCTCATTCGGGACTCCATGAGCAACCGCTGATTTGACACAAAGTCAAACCAACGGTACCCAAGGATTCTCCGGAGAGACACAGTATCAAAGGAGTCCAGTCTTCATCTCGGGTCACTGGATAGCGTCCATGTCTCGCAACCATAAAGCATAACAGGAAGCACCAAGACTATAAAGACTTGGACCTTCGTCCTTTTGCATAGATATCGGGAGCGCCACACACCCCTTTCCAGCAACCTCATGACCTCCCATGCTCTCCCAATTTGTCTACTGACTTCATAGGAAGAGTCACCTGAGGCATGAATGTCACTGCTGAGGTAAGTAAACCTCTAGATAAGGTCGACATTCTCTCCGCAGGCAGATACAAGAGGTCAGATCTTGTTTTTTATCCAGGACACTCGCAAGCCCAGACACTCAGACTCCTCACTCAGTCTCTCGAGCTCCCCGATCAGTGTCTCCATTGACTCTGTGAAGATCACAGCATCATCAGCAAGGTCAAGATCCGTGAGTCTTTCTTTAGCAACGGATGCCCCATAGTCACTGGACCCCACGACCTTGCCCAACACCCAGTCCATACAAGCATTGAACAGAGTAGGAGCAAGGACACACCCCTGATGAACCCCAGAATCACCTGGGAAAAACGCAGAGGCTCTGTCTCCACTGCACAGCAGATGCCAGTACATCACACATTTTAATCACATCAGGCCAGTTTGGGGTTGTTAATCAGCACATAAATGTGTCTTTGGACTATGGGAGAAGCAGATTTCCCTGGAAGAACACTGAAACTACACAGAGGGGAGCTAGGCATGGAGTCATAGTGAAGTTCAAGTGTCGACAAGCAGTAGCACCACCACTGTGAACTTCCGGCCAACTCATCTCATCACACTTTCAAACCTGCTTAATCCAATTCAGGGTCATTGATGGACAGGAACTTATCTCACCAGCACTGTATAAGGCATCAGTCAACCACCAGGGACCATTAACTCATACTCACAACTGCACTTCACAATTTGGCCAATTTAGATTTGCCAATTACCCTACCCTGCACATCTTTGAGAATGTAATAAATAACGTGTAAAAAGTGAAGTTGTCTGAATACATTTTGAAGGCACTGTTTCTTTCAAATAAACTGATTGGACAGATGATATATAATCAGTCTATTTAAAGGTTCCTCCAAAAGCTGCCCAAAATATGTATTATGATGTATTTATAATTGAAAAAAGAAAACTGACACAAATATCTTCTCTGTTTAGAAAGGACAATGTCACAAAACCAGAGATGCTAATCTACAGGTAAAATGACTTTTGTGATGGACAGTGGGTAAAACTGGAAAATAAGCTAAAATCAGACAGCCGGACAGCGATACCAGTAGTCATCAGTTTTACTTTTACTTAGGGTGACCACATTTCCTCAGATCCCTAACTAAGTCTAGTAGCTTAACACATATGGTTCTAATTATCAAGTAAAACTGAGTTTAATAATTGGTTTCTTATTTTGAATAATACTTACTATAACGGATTGAGCACTAGTTTTCCTTATTTATCAAAAAATTGCAGATTCACAGTGTCCTTGACCATCTAAGCACTGCGTTTGGGGTGACACCCAATGAGACATCATGCTTCTGTTGTGTGAACATGTCACTTTGTTGTTCGTGCCTGGTAGAACTCTGATCCACTTATTCTCACATAGTGGGAAAAACAATGGTCTATTTTGCTAAAAATGTGAATAAATGAAATTCACTTTACAAGTAATCATCCAAAACCCGTTTAGAACCTGACACACATCTGTTAATGTTGTTCTTAACTTATTAAGAACTGGTCATGTTACCTGTCAAAGACAGGTAATAGAATAAATTTCAAAATAGTTGCTCTCTCATGCTGTTCAGTACCATTCCTCTGTATGCTGGGCGCTCCGCCTCTCAAGCACATTCATGTAAAGCCTACTTCTCTGATTCTGTCATTATTTTCGAGGTACCTTGCTTGCCTCCTGACCACTTTTATACTTTCTGCCTTTGAAGGCGACTCTCATCTTATGTAGCTCTCCTATGCTTATTTTCCTCTTTGTGTCTCACATTTGCACTTCCTCTTTCAAATGCATCACCAATGACAAACTGACCAATCAGATTGCCCTGAGGGACTGGACACACACACACACAGACATTAGTGTTTTATTATATAGTAGATGCTGAACCTCTGCTTACCCTTGGGGTGCCTTGATATTTTTGACTAATTTCATATTAAATCTGTTTTCTTCTCACCCTAGATATATAGGGATTGTGATATTGAATTTGATTTAAATAAGATGTATCATTGTAAGTCTGAGTGACTTATAATTTATTGCAGTGTAATTTATAAAACCAATAAAATCATGAACTTTGACTCAAACTAACACACATGCAGTATACTTTCTAAGTGGAAAAAACATGCAAACTCCACTGAGACAACAACTGGGACAGAATTGCAAACTTGGGACTTGAAGCTGTGAGAGAGGGGTGCTAGGCTCTGTGCCACCTACTAAACAAAACATAGCAATAATTATAAAGGGAGCACTAAAAAAAAATTGTCCTCCCTGACCGGCTGTGATGATTTGGATCCCAGTGACAAATAAAGGGTTGACACAAGAAGCAGGTGTTATGCAAACTGGTCTCCACCGGCCTGGAATTTCCATGTCTTTTATATTTTTTCATTTCTCACCTGTCATTCCTACTTACAGTAAACACATTAATGTTCATACAGCTAATTTACATTGGAGGGCTAGATGCATGATCTGTAATCAAATCTGTTGTTCATTCTGTTTTCTTGCCTATTGTCAAAGTTATGTTGGAATGTTTGTACAGTATTTTCTGTGTTGAATGTGTGCCAGGCCATCATGAGCTGATGTCACTCTCTTGTGCTGAATCGTTAACCCATGCAGTCACTCACGTTTCCCTTCATAGTTTAAGTAGGTGCGGAAGGCTTGCACTAACTTGAGGACACTAATGCTATTAGTAAAGTGGTTTTAACTCAGATTTGAGATCTCAGGCAGACAACTAGATGATATGGAGACATTGTTGATTGATTAACTCTCTCCTTTGCTACGACCTTCAGAGGTTTCAAAGTGTGTCCCATAACTAAGTTTGCCATTTCATTAGCTTGTTGATTCGGTGGACCAGTCTTAAAGTGATGTTACCAGCCCAGTACACCACTGCTTAGAAAATTGCACTGGCCAATACAGAGTTGTAGAAGATATGAGGAATGTGAAAACCCGCATTAAATGAACAAGGTCTCCTAAGGAAAAAGAGAGAGAATCTGCTCTGCCTTTTCTTATATAGTTCCATAGTAGTTCCATTATATAGTATCTGTGTTCCAAGACCAGTCCAACTTGTCATTGATGTGGACACCCATGCACTTGTAGGAGCACACCACTTCTACATCCACTCTCTGAATGGTGACTGGACATACAGACTCTTTGGTTCAGTACAAGTTAATGATCAGTCTTTGTTTTTGCTGATGTTAAGTTGCAGATAATTCTCTTTGCACCAAGAAACAAAGTTCTCTATCTGACTCCTATATTTTGTATCATCCACCTTATTGATACACCCCATAAGTGCAGAATTATCTGAAATTTTCTGCAAGTGACATATTCGTAGCAGGTTAACTGGTGACTCTAAATTTGTTGGTAAGTGATGGACTGGTGCTACCAGATGGGCCTAGGGCTGACCAACCCCATGCGGGGCAGGTTACGTCAAACGCTGTTACTGGTATGCATGGATTGTATAAACTTGCACGTGAGTTTAATAAAAATAATGTTAACATACACCAGATTTTCTCAATACAGTATTCGGCTAAATTTTTGCAAGATAACACGCAGACTTTATCAAAATATAACGATATAATCTATTAAAAAAGTTCAATTCATAATTCATGACAATACCACAATAGTACGAAATGCTATGTGGTGTCATGCGGAAATTAGCAGAGCCTCTTCTAGAAAAGTACCCAAATTTCAAGTATACTCTGAGTCTCGATATGTAGGATGTCATAATCATAACTCACGTTGACGTCATGTCAGCCGGTTATCATTAGTGATACATGTTATTATGCATTAATATTCGGACATGTTTATGGCCTACAAATAAGATGTGAGTTTCAGTGTTTCAACAGGAAGTGTGAAATTAACATAGAGATATTATCATGAAATCTCTTACCAGTTTCCAGGTTCAGAGACGAAAATCCACTTTTCTTGCCTTCCGATTGAAAAAGTCATTGATGACATCTTCGTAGTCTAATCTGGATGTAATGTCTTTTTCTATAGATAGGAGAAGCAAACCCAACGACTAATGGGCTATACATATTTTAGGAAAGGATTATGCTAGCGACTCTTTTCGGGTGATGAAGGTGGACTATGGAATGTTTTCAAAGATGTACATGTGCTAAATTTGACCTTGAAGAGGGATTTTAAAATGGTTCCTCTTAGAAGCATCTCAAATATATACAGTATATACTGGAGAACATAACTTGACAAATCCGTTCGAACAGGACACACGGACCTCAAAAGCAGGACCCCGTTAGGTGCGAGGCCTGGGGCAGTCGCCCCACTTGCCACTCCCAAACGCCACTCTTGAGTGCTACATGGATAGACTCCACAACCCTGAATTTGACTAAGAGTTTTAAGAATGCACGTTTGTATGTGTTATGTAGTTTTTATACATTTATAATACACCAAATTTAGGGACAGTTAACCAACGAGTGTATTTCAAGTGGAGTGAGCCCCAGAGTGTTTTCCAGCTATACAGAATCCAAATGAGCAGTTTATTTAGCAATAAACTATTTATTAACTCCCATGTACCCAGAGGTTGATCTTTGCTTATGTACACTTAAGTTTGTTTATCATAATTGTTCATGTATTAAAAGTTTATATTTTATATTGTTGCTTCTAAAAGTGTTTGTGTATTCTTCTTAAAGCACTCTTTCATTGTATAATTCATGAAGCATGCTGTGTTTGCTTTAACACTGCTGTTTCCTCTTAGAAACTATAAAGTATCATCTAATATTGATTAAATGAACAACAATAAGAAAGGATAAATAAACTAGGCAAGGCATGATGTACTCAACAATAACATATAAACCTAAAATCCAAGTGTTTAAAAGGCTTTCCCTTTCTAACTTTTTCTTGGGTTACCTCACCCACGTACCCACCTCCAAATACAACAGACAATGCTTCACTTCCCTGTCCAGCTTCCCTCTTCAGCACACAACTTTCTTGCCAGTGATGCCAGTTGGCTGTAAAGGGAATGATCCTTTAAAACACTTGGAGGCTTTTCTTTCAGGGGTATCACTTCAAAGTACTGGGGTCACCAGGTCACAGCATCATCCTGGTGTCTCTGCACCCTCAGTCTCTGAATTTGCAAATATTTGGGCATCAAATCAGATTATGTAGCAAAAAAGTACATAAACAGCACACTAGAGAAGTGTTAGAAGAAAAAAAAAACAATCATGGACTAATATAATCCAAGGGAGAAATGTTCTGCTTTGTGTGTCACCTTTGGTACAGCTTCACACGGATGCCTAAAGACAGACCTCTGGAGAACCTGAAGGGTAAATAAGAACTTTATTGAGAGCGGAGTGGTGAGCCTTCAAGATAAAAAGAAGGCAGAAATCAGAGCACCACATCTGTCCAACAGACGTCCATGCTGCAAAAAGATTAATGGCATTTTGGATTGTTGCAATTTACACCTTTCAATTTAGTAGGAGAGTTTTGAAAACAGCTTGATATCAGACTGGAGCCCAATACGGTTCAACCTCTTGGTCTGAATCTGGAATCTAGTAGAAGTATTTTGAACTCTATTGTAAGTTAACTTAGCTAAAAAAGTAATAATCAATATTGTTATCATCATTTAATATTGTGAGCTCAAGAGCTTTACAACAACATTTATATAGCACATTTTCATACAAATGGTGTAGCTCAAAGTGCTTTTGTAGATGAAGAAAGAACAGTTTATAAAAAAACAAAAATAACAGGCAATTCTAAGTAACAAAGAATAAAGTAAGGTCCGATAGCCGGGAGGACAGAAAAAAACACAAAAAACTCCAGTGCTTTATTGAGACATTTTTTAAAATTTCAACCGTACAACATCAAAGGCTTAACGTAACAGTGCTGGTGTCTTAATCGTCAGTTAGGACAGCTTCCTTGCTTGTGAATGGTCGTCTCATATATAAAAAGATCAAAAGCTTCTCTTCCTTCAATGCCTAGACCTCTCTATCTCCCTGCCACCAGGTCACTAGTACATTAGATCTAAGCCTAAAATGAATCAATTGGACAGCAAATTAAGGGGATAGTTCATCAGGTAATGTAGTTGAAAGCAGCATGTGGATATCTTCAAACCACATCTTGACAATCAGTTGGAAATAAGAAATAAACACATAACAAGAACTTAGCTTGTCAATTCCTTGTCACTCAACCTTTTAAAGAACATCTCTGAGGATTTAAGGTATGGCTATCTACTTTAGTACTTAGTAACTTATTTCATATATCTTTTATTCTCTATGTAAACAAAGATTTTTTTATAATTTGAGAAAATTGTACCCTTAAACATTTTCAGTCTATGCCCCCTATGTCCCAGTTTCCTTCACAATTTTAAACTCTTGCATCAAATCATCTATTCAGTCTCCCTGTGATGAACTGGCAGCCTGTCCAGGTTGGTTCTTGCTTTGCACCAGGGCAGTGCCGGATTAACCAATAGGCACATGTAGCATATGCTACGGGCCCCGCAATTTCGGGGGCCCCCAAATGGTGGACCCAATATTTAATGAAAAAGTGTAGCATTGAAAAACTGGTCTTTAAAAATATTATCTTTACGTTTTTAAACTGTAAATTTCTTACACAACAAAACGTTAGGGGCCCAACACATAAAATTCACATAAATATTATAAGATTCTTATTATAATCGAGAGTAAAATAATTATTTAGTCCGGTTTGAACTGTTCAGAATCTAAACTTCAGATGATGCAGACCAAAAGGGCCCCCAAATTTGAAATGTGCTACGGGCCCCCAAAGCTCTTAATCCGGCCCTGCACCAGGGATAGACTCCATCCCCTCAAATGAAGCTAAATTACATTAGGAGGGTATGAGAGTGTTATCTCTTAATCTTGGTTTTCTTAAACTAAATCATTTAACTCTGACAATCTTTCCTAATAGCCCAAAACCCACAGTCCAGGAATACATCTAACTGATTTTCTCTGGTAGATTTTTCTCATAATATGGACTCCAAAACTGCATAGAACATTCACAAGGAAGCCTTGTAATTTAAGAAGAGCCACCCTTGATTTGTTATCGATGCAGCATGCTATCTAACTCAACATCCAATTAGTTTTCTTAATTGCTTCCATACACTGTCAAGACAATGTGGACAATGATGAGTCCACTACAACTCCAAAATGCTTCTCATAAAGTGTGTTGTGAAATTCCTGAGCCCTCATTTTTGTAATATATTTTTATGTTCTATATAACATTTTACTTCCATTAAACATTATCTGACACATATTTGTCTAATTTTGAATTCCGTTCAGGCCCATCTGTAATAACTTTAAAGACTTCAGGTTGTCTTCCATCAAACCTAGTTGAGGGTCTTATGTTTTTTTTTTCTTTTAGATAATTTATACAAAATTCAAAGTAGTAGGCCCCAGCATATTCCCTGAGAGACAGCACCTTTAACATCACTTAATTCTTGAGTATGTTCCTTGAACCCTAAACCCTAATAAGAACAACAGGAAACAATGAGCTTTGTTGAGGTGAGTGGCCTGTCCCAGTCAAAACTTATTTTACATTGCTTGCAGAAGAATGTCATATGTACTGTAGCTCATTTCAAAACTATTCTCCTAAGCAGTGTTGAATGAGCTTCAAGGATAAGGGACAGCCTAGAGGCTATGTTGCCCTTTGGTGGTTACTTGGAAAATTGCAGCCATAAAAGTAATTTGAAAATAAAAACAATGACCAGCTAAGAACAGCTACTACACTGTCTGCCCCATGCTACTGTCACATGGCCACAGAATTCCATTTGCTAGTTCCCTGTAACTGTTTACTAATAAGGAGACATTAGCAATTTTCCTGTATAGTACCAGGGGGCTCCACCCCCTGCTTGCTTCGCTCACACACCCCCGGGTTTGGTTTACCGGATATACAATTTAAAGAGATTGTTATTTTCATAGGAATTATTACATATGCATTATTTTCACTTTTACTTTAAAACTTTTGTAAAACCAATACTTGTCCTTTATTTCCAGCAACGGGCATGGTTAAATCTCTTTCTCGCAGGATGTATAACTCAGATAGCTCAGGTTGTGAAGGGGGGGGGCGGCTGAACGCACGTTAAGGAGATGCCGTCGGATCATCTGTTGTCTTGCTGCTGCTGCTGCTGGTGAGCTGCATGTTCTGTTTGTCATGCTGCGCGTCAATCATTTCAAAGCCGGTACAGCAGCTGTCCTTTTGCCACTTTGTGCCTCTGCTGCTTGCGTTGTGAACAGCCCCCCCCCCACCGCTTAACACACGCTAAGGAGAAGCGGTCTCATCATCTGCTGTCTTGCTGCTACTGCTGCTGGCGAGCTGCGTGTTCTGTTTGTCGCGCTGTGCATCGATCATTTATAAGCCTGTACAGCAGCTGTCCTTTTGCCACTTCGCATCTCTGCCACTCCCGTTGTGAAGGGGGAGGGGGGGGGGTTTGGTTTTTGATCATCTGCTGACTTGCTGCTGCTGGCGAGCTGTGTGTTCTGCTTGTCGCTTGTTGTTGATTTAAGAGCTGGGAGCACATGAAGTGTGTCTGTCAAAAGCATTCCAACAACTTCAAGGTTAGATGTCCGTGAATTTGTTTTAAATGTTGTCTCACTGCTGTGTCTCGCGGGACATTAAAGTGTCTTCTGAGAAGATCATGTCTCGTCTCCCTAGTCTCCCTCCCAAGATTTTTTTTTTTATAATAGGAAGATGTGTCACTCACTAGATTGAAATACCATGGATCCTCTATATTCTCAGAGTAGGATCTACTCTTCCCTCATTCCTAATCCTTATTTCCCAGAATATTCCCAATGATGCGTCAGCTTTGCAAATGCTCTTTGTCATCTATTTTGATTTCTTTTGCATTTATGACACCACTTGAAATACAGTTCACCCCCCCCCCCACCCCCCCCAACCACAGAATCATACCCCTTATCTAGCAAGAATGCATCTGCTGAACATATACCTGTACATGAGGTCTAATAGCACTGTCCTTGTGGATCACTCTAATGGCTCATGCTTAACCTTCACCAAAAGAGACAGGTTCCACCTTTTTCACATACTTTTGACTGATAGCTATTGAGTTCAGAGTGCAGTCCTGAGAGAGTATCCTTGCATATTGTGGTCAAACACGCCTTTGGTTTGTACTTCAGGGAAATGTGTGCATTATTTGCTGAAACTGTGGTGCAGATGTGGTAAAAAGCACTCAAAACACTCGCCACTTGTGCTGTCCATGTGGTGAAACATCCTTGATATTCACAGTGCAAACTTAAACTTCAGAAAGGCCTTATTTATAGGGATCCACCCCAGCTTGATTAAAGTCCCTAACAGCGTCTTTATTTAAGTTTTGTCTGCATTTTTATCAAAACACCCACAGCTTTGGTCAAATGCCCAACCCCAGGCTGCCAGTGTATCTGATAAAGAATGGTTACCAAATCTGGGAAACACAAAGAGCAGCCAGACTTAATTCCCTTAAGTCTACATTCCATTCAGGGAGACCTTGTAATGTTCCAGCCAGATATTCTTGAATAACCTCCTGCTCTTCCTCTTTGAGAGCCAAAGGGCAATTCAAGTAGATTTATGTTACTAATTGCTGATTAACTGTTCTCCTTTCACACTTCAGATCTCTGTTTATATTTTACAGAAACCAATGAGAGGAAAGTCAGCAGCTTTTCTGTTTATCCTGGGTGAGTTGCAATGTAGTATATATTTCATTCCTTTAAATCTGATCTTTAACTAAAAATGGAGAAAATGTAGGCAGTGTTAGTGGGGCAGCAATTAATTCTCAATAATATTCTGGAAAAACGTGTAATTCTCAGTAGACAGACGGCTAATAACACACACCTAGAAGGAGGGAACACAAGTACAACTGGGTCTCCTATCACAGATTTTTTTTTCTGTTTATAGTAAAGGATTGGGTGGGTGACCTAGTTGTCCATCTTTGAACTTTGGAGACACTTCTCTTTTCTCACTTGGAAAAATTTCCTACTTTATCTCTCTAGCCAAATTTAATAATCTAATGATATGCACCCCTTGTTGTTGTCAGTTTAGGAAAATGTGTAACAGTGGCCTGTTGCTAATAATATGGATTATCCTAAATGGTTTAGGATTGCCATTTGGTGAGTTCATTTGCCGACTTTCAATTCAATGCCCCCCTACCCCCAAATCATCCATCCATTTCTAAAACTACAAAACCAGTGAACAGATATGGGGATTTGCAACTTGTTCTGGAGAATTAGGCCAAATCCAAGCCCTAACCCTGGAGAACCTGCTAATCCACAACAGGGCATAGTCATACACAGATACTCACACTCACTCATAGTGGTCCAATTTAAAGCCCCTTACAATTGCTTACCATTGTGCTGTGTAAGGAAACATTGGGGTCCAAGAAATACTTCATACTACAGCCAGTTGGTCCTTAGTGGATCTCCTTTCTGTTTCCTTGCTATGTAATTAAAAAATGTTGCATTAAGGTTGACCCTTACAAATATCAATAAATAAATCAATACCTGCCTGTTAATCTATGTCCCAATAAACATAATGAGGCTACTACATCCTACTGGTGTTCTGCCATGATGAAAAGTAAATGACAGGACACAACTAATATTTAAGAACACACCAAAGGTCAGGAGAGTCAGAACAGGACAGTGACAACAAAACCAAAATGCTAACTAGGAACTAAAGTCAAAAACAATACAGAAGATCAGGAGACAAGATTTCAATACAAAGTAATTTGCTATGCAAAGTTTCTTTGACGATATCCACAATCTTGAATGTCACAGTCAGTTCGGCGTCTAGATTGTGTACTGTCACAAGAATGACAAATTGTCTTGTAACTTCCAAGTCCACGCTCTTAATTTATTTAGTGACAGGCTAAATCTAGAAACAAGAGAAGAAAATATTTTGATTGTCCATGTATCAAAACTCCCAAAATCATCTTCGCAAACCCAAAGAAATATTAATCCAAAGAGAAATACATTTTAAAAGTGCACAAATTCTAACAATTGGTCCTAATAAAAATCTGATAAAAAATACAATTGTTACCAGACTGTTTACAATACTTTCTCATGACCTTTCCTCCAGATAGCATGATGTTTTCTTCATTAACTTCATCCTTAGGAAATTAGAACAATCTAGACGAGAACAGGCCATTCAGCCCAGCAAAGCCTGACAGTTCTATCCACTTAATTCTTCCAAATTAATGTTAAAAAAGTTTCCACACTTTTATATTTTCATTGGAAACGGTGAAGGCGGGAGGAGGAGTAATTGTGCATTAAAAAGTTGATATGATGCTGTGAAAATTGCAAATGAATCGCAAACAAAGGTGACTATGTAGAAAAGTGATGTAATTTGTTTTTTTAAATTCTTAATAAAATTTTAAAAAGTGCAAAAACTTTTTGAATGTCCTTCGTATCTGAAGTCCTACTGTCTACCACACTACTTGGCACCTTATTCCATGTGTGTGTGGTTCTCTGTGTGTAAGGTGTGTCTTTACTTTTGAAATAAGGATATTATTTTCCTTGCTAGATCTGCGCTACATGGGGACAGTCCCACCGAGTATAAAACACTAATCCAGTAGCATCGTTGGAGTAGGTGGATTTCTGAGGGTTTATCCCCTGATCTAAAATATCTATCCCTTGATTTTTGAGAGCCTCCCTCTTCCTATGCAGTCTGCGTTTTGATATGCTTTGACAACTGTGCAAAAAACCTAGGGGATTCCCCACCCCCTCTGTACTCTTTGACTGCACAAAATCCATGGAGAACCCCACCCAGTATTCAAGTGTGCAAAACTCCAGGGGGACCACCCTTCCCACTCTTCGACAGCACGAAAATCCAAGGTGGACCCGTCCCCCTCTTTTCTATCTAATATACTTGTAGGACTAAAGTCTTTACTCCTTAATCATCCTAATAAGTGCTAAAGCTAGCAGTGCCCTTCCGCTGATCTTTTACGTCACAAGCTCTGCCAATACTCAAACAGAGAAATGCTGATACGGAGTACTTCTGTAGAGCAAACCGATCTGTAGGTCCGTGCACTGGGTCTATATAATGGAAGCTAGCATGGGATGAATGCATGCATAATTAGCCATGCTGCATGAAGGTAGCCAAAATAAAACTTAAGGGAGCTGGACCCCTTCCCCAACACATGTGAGCCTGTGAAATGATAATAATTAAAGGCTGATTACTATTTACAAGGCATTTGTATGGATAAATTGGAAACACAGAACTCATGCCAGGCGGAATGAACCAGTGAACCAGTATCACCCCAAAGATTGGAACTCGGTGAGCGTAGTGATCTTTTTTTTGCTCATTGCTAAGTTGTGACCATTTGCTGTATTTTTTGGGGTTTTTTGTTTGTCTGTGTCTTTTGACATGGTGATGCTGTGGTTAGCCTTGCTGCATCACAGCTCAGGTTACATTTTTGGGCACAATAACCATTCCAGCATACGTGAAGATGTTTCTTACCCCTTTTGGACACGTAAGAGACTGTTGAACAATTTTAATCTACTCAAAGCTAGTTTAATTCCAACTTCCCTAATATATTCAAAGCAATTTGCAGTTTGATGTAGTTCCTGAACATTTCTATGATTTTGCCAAATTCATGGTGGAACAAACATCACTAAAATTGAATTTTTTAGACTTTGCTGGCTAACATTTTAATATATAACATTTTTTTCTGAACATTGCAGCATATTTATGTCACTCGTGTATAATTCCCTTACTCTTTTTGTATAACTGATTTGGCACAGAGATTCATACGGTGGTGCTGCTGCCTCACAATGAAAAAAACCCTTTTAAGTTTATAAATTGGGGTCCCTCCTATTGTAATACGAATGCTCTCCCTGTCTTCTTCTGGGCTTTCTCTGGATTACCTCACATTCTAAAAACTTGCAACCAAGTGAATGGGAAAAATGAAATAGGCTTGATATAAGTGAGCATGTGTGTGAGAGTGTGACTGACATCCCATGAAGAGTTGGTTTATGCCTTGTGTGCATTGCTGGATGGGTTGTTAATGTGTAAATGTAGTAATTTGGCTTCAAAAAACAATTTTTGGAATAATTATGAAATTCATGAAGCACATTTCCATGTTAATTCCCAGTCGGGTCACATTATGTGTGGAGTTTGCGAACTCTCTGTATTCATGTTGGTACCAGACTGTTTACAATACTTTCTCATGACCTTTCCTCTAGATAGCATGATGTTTTCTTCATTAACTTCATCCTTAGAAAATTAGAACAATCTAGACGAGAACAGACTATTCAGCCCAGCAAAGCTTGACAGTTCTATCCACTTAATTCTTCCAAATTAATGTTCAAAAAGTTTACACACTTTTATATTTTCATTGGAAATGGTGAAGGCGGGAGGAGTAGTAATTGGACATTAAAAAGTTGGTATGATGCTGTGAAAATTGCAAATGAATTGCAAACAAAGGTGACTATGTAGAAAAGTAAAGTAATTTGTTTTTGAAATTCTTAATAAAGTTAAAAAAAGGGCGAAAACGTTTTGAACGTCCCTCGTATCTGAAGTCCTACTGTCTACCACACTACTTGGTACCTTATTCCATGTGTGTGTGGTTCTCTATGTGTAAGGTGTGTCTTTACCTTTGAATTAAGGATGTTATTTTCCTTGCTAGATCTGCGCTACATGGGGACAGCCCCACCGAGTATAAAACACTAAAAGAAAAATGAAATGGGCTTGACATAAGTGAGCATGTGTGTGAGAGTGTAACTGGCATCCCAGGGTTGGTTTATGCCTTGTGTGCATTGCTGGATGGGTTGTTAATGTGTAAATGTAGTAATTTGGCTTCAAAAAACAATTTTTGGAATAATTATGAAATTCATGAAGTGCATTTCCATGTTGATTCCCAGTCGGGTCACATTATGTGTGGAGTTTGCAAGCTCTCTGTATTCATGTAGATTTTTCATGGGTACGCCAGTTATCTTCAGCATCCTAAAGCTGTTCATACTGTTGCAGTATAAGTGAGTATGTGAGTGTGACCCTCAAGGACTGACATCCCATCCAGTTCTATTTCCTTCTCTCTGCATCTTAGCTGCTGGGATTAACCCACCTGATGCTGGAATGGAATACGCACATTCAGTAAAAGAACATGAGTGAAATCTTAAAAATCTATAAACCTTATGTTTTGTTAGTAATATTTACTGAAAATCAATCACTGCATTTATCTGCAATACCAACTCCCGTCTCTGTGTGACATTTTATTGTGTTGACATTCTCAACGTTTTTTTCCAAAAATCTTATATTGTTGCATGTTGCTTGTATTAAGCTAATAAAAAATGCCTTTTTGTACTTCACTGAAACTGAAGAGAATCTTTTTTTTTAAAAAATGTTTTATCGTTATAGCTGCCTTTATGGATCATGGAACTGGAGACACAATTCTTTACAAGAGTGCCAAAAATTGGGAAAATGCCCAAGCATATTGCCAGAGTCTCAATATGGATCTAATGATGGTAAGGTCTTCAGAAGAAAACAGCAAACTCCTAACATTATCAGAAAAAAACAGTGCATGGATTGGGCTACGCTTGGAGACAGTCTCAAATATTTGGAAATGGGTAAATGGAGAGCAAGCACAATTTACAAACTGGGATAGCAAAGAGCCCAAAGTCCACTATGATAAGGAAAACTGTGCAACAATTGAGCAGAACCATCAAGGAAAGTGGTCTGCTATGCCCTGTGAAGAACAAAACCCCTTCATCTGTTCTAATGGTACATTTCTTTTAAGAATTAAACTGTATAAATGAACTTAGTACTTAACTTGCATGCATCAGTTTTTTATAAGTCACTTCTCATTAAAGAATTATACAAGTATTTTATGTATTGTTTAGCCTAATTATTAATAATCCTAAAATATTTTACAGTATTCAAAATGTGCTGTTGGTATTCTTTTATTACATTCTTAAGAATATTTAGGGTTTCAATTTAACTATGACAAACAAAATGCCATTGAGTCATGTATCTATCCAAAGAAAAAGCTATTTCAATTTTCTGTATTCACTACAATACAACAAAAAGTGAAAACAGAAAATAATATTAAGCTGTCCAGGGCGAGCAAATTGTTTTCAAAAGTCTTAATTTCCATAAAGTAGTATTGCATTTTTTGTTTGTTTGTTTTTTAATAGTTTCCACCATTTCAATAGGAACACAGCCAAAACCAGATTCGCAATTTCCTGTTAATCTAAATAATAGCATCAATAACGAACCACTAATAACCGAAGACATCCTCCACCTCCACACGCAAGCAGGTAATTTTTTGCCTAGGTATTCTATATGCTCCAAAGATTGAGGTCAAAAGAAATTATCTCACCATGGAAAATCATTTTGGTAGTGTGTGTTTTACAATAAATGATGAACAAATTAGACAGTAAGAGAGACAAATATTTGCCTTTTTGCAACACAAAAAGTCCATCCAAAATTAATTCATTACTGTCTTAGTTGACTACTGTATGATTTGTCATTCCACAGCCTAAATGCTAAAGGTACATAATGTCTCTGATATGACATTTGCCTTATTTTGCAGAATTCTATCACTTGTCAAGCTACTAAAACAGAATTTGTAGCAGAAGGGATGAGCATAATTATTAAGGATATGATCAAAGTCTTTTGGGCCAAGGTCTACATATATCTGTTCTTCAAAGGTCAAGTTCAGGTTTATTCTCATGCATACCAGGAAATTATTAAAGTGGCAATAATAAGCTTAAAATACCAAGCTTAGAATTAATTTTGGTTCTGTCCACCACCACAATGGATTTGAAATGAAGCAATCAAAATGAGATTGAAGTGTAGACTTGTAGTTTTAATTTAAGGTGCTTAACAAAAACATTATATGGGCTATTTACAAAAGACAGACATTTTTATATGTGATCCCTCCATCTTCAGGGGCTCAAACATTTTTGGACAGATTAACATAATCATGAGTATAAGGATCATTTTCAATATTTTGTTGAAGATCCTTTGCAGTTAATGATTACCTGAAGTCCAGAACCCATAGCCTTGCTGGGTTTCCAGCCTACTGAATCTTTGCCAGGCCTTTACTTCAGCTGTCTTCAGTTGCTGCTTGTTTGTTGGACTTTCTGCCTTCAGTTTTGTCTTCTGCAAGTGAAATGCATGTCCAATTGGATTAGGTCAGTTGATTGACTTGATTATTGAAGAATATTCTATATCTTTGCCTTGAAAAACATTTGGTCTGCTGTAACAGTATGTTTTGGCTCATTGTGTATCTGTACCGTGAAGTGTTGTCCTATCAGGTTTGCAGCATTTGGCTGAATTTGAGCAGACAGTTAGCACTGTGCACTTCAGAAATCATCCTGCTACTTCTGCCAGCTGTCATATCATCACTAAACACCAGTGGCCCACTTCCTTTGGCAGTCATACATGTCCATGCCATAACACTGCCTCCACCATGTTTCATAGATTATGTGGTATACTACAGATAATGAGCTGTTCCTTCTCTTCTCCAAATTCTTCTCTATTCATCATTCTGGTGCATATTGATCTTAATTTCATTTGTCCAAAGAAAATTGTTCCAAAACTGAACTGATTTTTTTTTAATATTTACTGGCAAAGTCTGATCTGTTTTTCTTATGCTTAAGGATTACCAAAGGTTTTTATCTTGTGATTAACCCTCTGTTATTTATTTTCGTGAAGTCTTCTCTTGATTGTAGAGTTGGGCATTAATAGGCCTATTTCGCAGAGAGTGTCCTTGGTTTAGTTAAATGTTGTGAATTGTTTTTTCTTCACCAAAGAAAAAAATCTGTGATCACTTCCATGGTTGTCCAAATCTCCTGGTGTTGATGAGCTCACCAGGGTGTTTCTTCTCTTTAAGAATGTACCAGATGGTGGATTTGATCAATTCTGGTGTTTCTGCTATCTGTTGGATGGGTTTGTTTTGTTTTCTCTACCTAATGATGTCTTGATTTTACTTGCAATGACAGCTTTTTGGACCTTATATTGAGAGTTCACAGTGATAGCTTCCAAAAGACAATTTCACACTTGGAATCAACTCCAGACCTTCTACCTGCTTAATAGTTAAAGAAGTAATCAGGGAACTGCTCACATCTGACTATGGAACAGCTTTTCAGTCAATTGTCCTAATACAGAACCTTTGAGCTCCTGAAAATGGGGGGACCATGTATAAAAATAGCTGTCATTCCTAAATGGCTCATATGATATTTCTTTAAATCCATTGAATTAATGATGAAAGCATACACTTCAATCGTGTAATTATTTCTTCATTTCAAATCCATCCATCCATTTTCCAACCCGCTGAATCCGAACACAGGGTCACGGGGGTCTGCTGGAGCCAATCCCAGCCAACACAGGGCACAAGGCAGGGAACCAATCCAGGGCAGGGTGCCAACCCACCGCAGGACACACACAAACACACCCACACACCAAGCACACACTAGGGACAATTTAGAATCGCCAATCCACCTAACCTGCATGTCTTTGGACTGTGGGAGGAAACCGGAGCGCCCGGAGGAAACCCACGCAGACACGGGGAGAACATGCAAACTCCACACAGGGAGGACCCGGGAAGCGAACCCGGGTCCCCAGGTCTCCCAACTGCGAGGCAGCAGCGCTACCCACTGCGCCACCGTGCCGCCCCATTTCAAATCCATTGTGTTGAAATATTTGGAAATTGTGTCAATGTTCACCAAATGCATTGAAGTCAATGGAGAAGGATGAACTGAACTAGATTTGAGTTGATTATAATGTTTCAGTGGTCCCATTAAGTGTCCCCAAGGGCTAGGAAAGTGTCTGCAAACTATGCTGGACTGCATGTTATGGGCAAAAATGTGATTTATGCTGTAAGAAAGCAGAGCAATTTGCACCATCACCAAGTCTCGAACAACAAACAACACAGGCAGAAAAAGTACTACAAACAATATACAACAAATGGCCACAAACTAACAATCTATATATGTAAAATGAACTGTCTGTCTGCTTGTCTGTATGTTCTCTACACAATCCTTATACCCTTTCACTGATCTGGTCCAAATTTTGCATAGTTGCTCTCTATGTCCATGCAGACAACACAGACTAATTTGGAGCCCAAAATTTTGACCCTGGTGTACCAAATGTTCTGTTTTGTTTCCCTGTGTGCTACACTTTGCACACCAGTTCCACCTTCTGGCTCAAAGCAAATGAAACATCTGAACAGACTGAAGTCAGATTAGCAGACAAAATAACCAGAGCTAAGCATTATTTACCTGGGCAATACTGTGTGCTGCTGCTATCTATTTTAATATATCATGGACTTTTACAGGGGAAACTGAGTGAGGCTTGAAAAAGAGTGGAAGTGTAGTGCAACACAAAAAAATCATAGGGTTTTTATTGTTTTTTAACTCCTGCTTTGTTAGATTTTCTTCATAATTTAAGCACTATGAAATGTCCACAGTCCACCATGATAGCATGGTTACATACAGCAAAGAGTTTCCACAATTCTGTAATCCTGACAGACATTAAAAGAACAAATTCTCAACTCATGATAGGAGAGACATTGATAAATAGGCAGTGTGGATTATGGATGGGATGGCTAGCAATAACAACAGGGTCACCATTTAAAAACAACATAAACCTTTGCTTTCTTTCCGTAACCAATTCTATAAATACACCTGGGTAACGCCGGGTACTTTGGCTAGTAAGTAAATAAAATATAGATGATTGCACTCACAGAGTTCCAGTTTCAGCGCATATATTAGCCGTAGTTTGCTACGGCTCTGGCTGCAGCTGTAATGTCTTTTTTGTTTCACATGTATTTGTGCAGACGCTGCACACTTTTTTTTTTTATATCTATAAGATAGAGACGCTTAGTAAATAGTAATACATCTTTTGTTATTATTTTTATTTTACATGGTGTCCTGTGTTTTGTTCCACGAGTAAGGGGAGGGCTCCTTTAAGGCTTGTTTTGACTTGTAATTGTGTGCAAATGGCACTGGCAGCTCATAAGGATCAGTGCTGTATTTCCAGTGGCAGTACTCATAATATTCTCATTATGGTCAGCTAATGTATCCCTCAAATAAAAATAATGCAATTTTTAAAATTCAAAATATTTTTCAAACACATATGGGGTGGAAATCCAGCTGAGTACTGATTGGGTCATGACAAACACACACACAAAGCAGATCGGCAACAATCGTACAGTACACATGCATGAAAATTCTGCACATAGCTGCTATAGCTCTTTGATTCCATTGTAACACATCATTTTATGCTGAAAAAGAAAATATGAATAAACTGTCTAGAAAGTAAATGCATCCATGTGGATAAACATCCTATAACATTAATACACAACTTTGCTAAGCCTCATACTTTTTAATTCTAAATTTACAAATAAAAAAAAAACAAAATAAAATAATATTAAACACTAAAAATAAAACTCTAAAAAACAGTAAAAGAAGACATCGGACTAACTCTTCTTCTTCTTTCGGCTGCTCCCATTAGGGGTTGCCACAGCAGATCATCTTCTTCCATATCTTTCTGTCCTCTGCATCTTGTTCTGTTACACCCATCATCTGCATGTCCTCTCTCACCACATCCATAGACCTTTTCTTAGGCCTTCCTCTTTTCCTCTTCCCTGGCAGCTCTATCCTTAGCATCCTTCTCCCAATATAATCAGCATCTCTCCTCTGCACATGTCCAAACCAAATAATCATTTATACTTAGTCTCAGAATGAGATTTAATCAAATTGTTGAAAGTTTTCCACTGTTCAGACATACTGTCAGTATTCCATATTTCAATAAACTGTCTCAGAAGTTAGTAATGTAGACTCAAAGTTTGGGACCCTGTTCATTTTTTAATTTCTATTATTTGCCTATCTGAACTTTTCTGTTATGGAAGTTTAAACTGATTAAAACAGTATATTATCAAAAAACATGTTTGATTTGTTTATTATCATTAGTTGTATCTGTAATCTTCTTCTTCTTTTGGCTGCTCCCGTTAGAGGTTGCCACAGCGGATCATCTTCTTCCATATCTTTCTGTCCTCTGCATCTTGTTCTGTTACACCCCATCACCTGCATGTCCTCTCTCACCACATCCATAAACCTTCTCTTAGGCCTTCCTCTTGCCTGGCAGCTCTATCCTTAGCATCCTTCTCCCAATATACTCAGCATCTCTCCTCTGCACATGTCCAAACCAACGCAATCTCGCCTCTCTGACTTTGTCCCCCAACCATCCAACCTGAGCTGACCCTCTAATGTACTCATGTCTAATCCTGTCCACCCAGTTCAAATCTTAGCATCTGTAAATCTGCTACCTCCAGCTTTGTCCCCTGCTTTCTGGTCAGTGCCACCGTCTCCAACCCATATAACATAGCTGGTCTCACTACCATCCTGTAGACCTTCCCTTTCGCTCTTGCTGATACCCGTCTGTCACAAATTACTCCTGACACTCTTCTCCACTCATTCCACCCTGCCTACACTCTCTTTTTCACCTCTCTTCCACAATCCCCATTACACTGTACTGTTGATCCCAAGTATTTAAACTCATCCACCTTCGCCAACTCTAATCCCTGCATCCTCACCATTCCACTGACCTCCCTCTCATTTACACACATGTATTCTGTCTTGTTCTTACTGACCTTCATTCCTCTCCTCTCTAGAGCATCTCTCCACCTTTCCAGGGTCTCATCAACCTGCTCCCTACTATCGCTACAGATCACAATGTCATCAGCAAACATCATAGTCCACGGGGACTCCTGTCTAATCTCGTCTGTCAACCTGTCCAGCACAATGACCTAAAATCATTTGTTTAAGAGACAGGCCTTCTTAAAAAAACAGAATAGCCCTGCTCCAAGCTCTTCAGTTAATTACTCACTGACAGTGTTCAGATTTTTATTTCTCCTTTCTAGTTTGCAAAGCAGAATAAATCTAATAGCTAACACCTTGGCATGCTGCTTCCCTCTACTGGCTTCATCCAGGTTTGCACTGCTGGACATCTTTACATTTATAGAGTCAAATCAAACCTGCCTCACCACTGATGCTGTTTTTACAACATGTATCATAGAGATCCCCCTACTTGTACTTCAGATTCTGTGAAAATGTTGTGGCCTCACTGTTTCTGTCTTGCATCCTAATTTTACAGTGTCTTGTATTGTAAGATGTGCTGATACAAAATTCAAATGCCCACCTTCCTGCAGTCCCTGAAATCTCTGCTTGGCACTTTAGTTACCAATTTGTTTGAAAGCTGCTGCCTTTCCTTTGTTTTGTGGGTGTCTGCTCCCCCAGGATTTCCATATTCTGGTGTTAAAAGTAGCCAGCACTTATCCAAACAGCTGTATTGCTATCAGTGCAACCTCTTTAAAGGTTCTGATGAATTGCCTATGGTTGCAATTTTTATTTAATTTATTTCAAGACTTGAAGGCAGGCACTTAATAAGATTTATAATGTCTGAATATGTTTTTGTTCTCCTGTTTCTCTTAAAAACCTATTTATTTCACTAGCCTTATGAATGCTTAATGCTGGCTATCTCAGTTGATCTATGCATATTGAAAGGTACACCCCTTGGTGTTTTATCTTATTCTAACAAATTAATTGAAGACAAATCTTTCAGTGGTTTGAGATCAATGAACACTCTGAAGGATATTCTTACTGGCTCACAGGATTCCTTCCTCTTATGATCAGAGACTTGGCTTCTAGCCAGGTCAGCCTATAATAACAGCAGCAAAATGGATGTCAAAGTACTGATTTCAATAAACTGTTTGTAAAAAAACAACATGGCCTTTATCAAACTGTTGTTGATTGATATGCTTGTTTATTAAGAGCCCCAGTAAGATCTAAGTGGTATTTTTCTAAAAACTTGGCTTCAGGAATTTGCTTTTTAAATCTGAGAGGGATTGTGTTACAAGCTCAGAGTAAGTGGAAACGTTTGATAAAAAGTGTTATATATTGGCTGCATTTTAATTTAAGAATGTTTGATGGATCTGTTTTACAATAATTTACAAGTTTTGGCCTTAAGGAAAGGGTAACCCAAAATGTATTGGCTTAAGGGACATGAAGCCGACTCTTGGATATCACCAGACTACAGTATGGAAGACATCATGGCTTTAACGGACATTTACATTGTTGATAATTTGTCTGACACCAAAAAAGTTGGAATTCTGAAATCTAATAAGCTCAAGTTAGAAAGACATGAGAAGCCTTTTGTGCTAAAATATGTCATTTATAATGTCATTTATGTTTATGTTATGTATGAAAAAACATAACTAACTACATCAGATCCATAAAGCAGATCCATCAGATCCATAAATTAAACCTGTTTTGGAGTGTGGTGGCAGAGAAGGACTGGTGTCTGGTGATCCCCGTTTAATAAACAAAAGAAAATCTGAAAACAAAAAAACAAAAAAAATAATAATGTGCTTGCTGACAAGTGTTGCTCCGAATGATGACCTTCTTTCAGTCACTGGTCAGAATAGTCTCCATACGCAGAAAGGGTGGGATGAAATCATGTATCATCTGCCACTTGTGCCTTGGAGCTGTGCATGAGTAGGGAGAAGTTGTTAGCATTAGCGCTCCTTCCCATTCTGGGGTGGTATCACATACATCTACAGAGCCCATCAAGTGTCCCCAACAGGAGGTTGATGAACAAATTTGAAGTTATATGTAACCAGTCTGCTCTTTCTTTGTTTTTCTTGCTTTATTAAACTTTACCTAATCAATAAAAACAAAAGTGGAGACCTTTTATAATTAATTTATGGAAGGAAAGTATGATTCTTAATCTACATCATTCACATACCCTTTGCATATGAATGGCCTTCAGCATTTATTTCAAAATTAAAATATAAATATTTATTGTATGCAGTGGGTTGGCACCCTGCCCGGGATTGGTTCCTGCCTTATGCCCTGTGTTGGCTGGGATTGGCTCCAGCAGACCCCCGTGACCCTGTGTTCGGATTCAGCGGGTTGGAAAATGGATGGATGGATATTTATTGTAACTATTAATGAAAAGTGCTTACAGTTGCAGAGTTTAGGTTTCAAATGATTGTCTTTGTAGATACATGCATTTGGAGTTATTTGAATACTCAAAATTGTCCATGTATTAATGAGTGTGGGTGTACACGAGTTATTGGGAAGCTTCAAATTGGCCCCAAGTGAGTGAGAGCAGGATGTGTGGCTGATTGTGTCCTGTGATGGACTGGTGTCCTCTCTGGGGCTTGCATTCAATGCTCCCTGGATAGACAGTGGGTCCCCTGTGACTCTGACTCGGGTTTGAGAATGTTAAGTTACACTTTGATTATTTGCTAATGTTTTACTCCTTATTTTTCTGTTTTGTTCTCTCCTGTGGGATTGGAATTGATGCAATGCTGCCCTCTACAGGCACTGAGTCTCCATTTCATGCGCTTCAAACAACAGAAACAAGCACAACAAGGCTTCCAGAATTCAGTACCAAACTTCCTGGAACTGTGACTATCGAAAGTATGGATGTAACAAATCAAACCAATAAAATAACAGTTGCAAATTCAGGTCAGTATAAATAAATTGTTCCACTTTGATCTCCGTACCTTTCCACTGAACTATATTAGCCTTTCCCAATCGGCTTTCTATTTTCTGTCCAGTTCACTACACTATGTAAGGAATAATCCATATTAAAGCTCACCTTTAACTTTGTTGTATAAATTCTCACTGGGTGTTTCATTGTCTTTACTTTTTATAACTGTAGTGTTTTTCTTTTCTTTCATTTCACATTGTATAGACTTTTATTTGCCTGAACTTTAATCTAATAGAATGATGTATTGCAACAAAGAAGGAATGCCCAGTTTCATAGAAATGAGATAACCTTTTAGGTAAAATAAATATCAAATATAAGTATAATAAAGACTGTCTTGTATGATATTTTGGATATCTAAATGATTTTCTAATAATATTTTCAAAACTAACCAGCATCACTTTAAATTATTTTATAAGTATTCTTATATATCTATCTGTCTTCTTATAAATTACTGCAAAGGTTACAGATTCTGCTACAAACAGAATAGAGTTCAAATGTAATTGAAATCACATGACTAACTACACCAGATACATAAATTAAACCTATTGTTAATATGCTACATTTATTAGATTAATAATATATAATCTTCAAATGACCATAATATACCCTCCAAAATAAGGGTTTGGGGCTGAATTTTCATTGAACAGATATCATGACAATGCAGTGCTTCATGGTGCTTCTCCACCGCTCCAGGACACCAGTGTCAGTAAGCATCAGCAAGTGTGCCAAGTGATGACATGGCGTCTCTTCCAAGGGAAGATTCCTGCCTTGGGCCCAGTCCTGCAGGAATAGAGTTCAGCTGTCTGGGACCTGAAATTAAACTAAATGAGTGCTATCCATGGAATACTCAGCTACAGCATATGCATTTTGAAGAATTTACCATAAACTAAAGAAAAGCTATAAAATGTAATCATAGGTGTCATCAGAGCCATAGCACTGTGGAGGAAGTAATGTTTTTTGTAAAATGTGCTGCCTTGGATGTTAGACTCTTCAGGCTTCCTGTGTTTCCCAACTGTTTATTAAATTGAAATAACTTATCTAATTAAAGAATTAGGTACCACAGGTTACCACAGTACAGGCATCCTGCTGTTTGCCATTTTTTCACATGTCAATAAAGAGCTCCCCTCTGAATGATATGTGAGCACTGAACGGACAGTTGGGTTCATTTAACAAACTGGACAGTTATGTTAAGCCAATCAGCACTCAGTTGAGATTCTGGTTCTTCTGCATGTGTATCTTTCCACCACTGGACTACTGGATGTTAAAATTTCAGTAAAATCATTTTGCTTATTTTTCTTTCATTTCCCAAATGTTCCATTAAATGTTTTATATATTTATCATTATTACAGTAATATCATTCCACCATTTTTCATGTATCTTTTTCTATGGAGGCTGCATTTCATTTTCATTGCACCACAATTGTATGCATTTGTTAAATGGTGGATCATGTTCTGTGTGTGCATGCTTTGATCGCTGGTAGGCATGTTATGCACACACCATGTTAGACTACATATGATGGCAGCATGCATTAATGAGTGCCCAAATATTGTAAAAGCTTATAGAAGATTCATGAGGCACTTGTGGTCAAGCAAACATGGATGCCCAAATGACCATATTTGGATCCTTGTCAGCTGTTTCTGGGTAATATTACCATAGCTGCATCCTCAGGGCCAGCCCAAGCCTTTATGGGGCCATAAGCAGAACAAGATTTGCCCCCCCCACCACCACAAAACTAACATTGTCAATGCCTGATCATTTGCACACTAAATTTAACACACCCATTACCAATTTTATTATTTGTTGCTGTTGCTTACATTACACCAATGTCAGCCTGACATGTTTTCACCCTTCTGTGGTTTTTAATCTTAAAAGGTATTAAACTCGCCAAAGTGGTCTTCTGTTAAGGTGCCCTTTAATATTCAAAGTGAAGGTTTCCAAACCCAGTCATCAGGCTCCCCCAGACAGTTCAACTGAACCAACTGTGTGACTGATTGATTGGCTCTGTTGTAGAGGGGAGTTAGTATAGAGCAAAAAGTTGGAATATTATCGGGTGGCTTAGGGCTGGGATGAAAAATCCCTGTTCAAAGAGATACAGTACTTTGAGTACAGTACAGTGATAAGTTGTATACTGAATGTAGTGTGTTGAAAAGTAACCAAATAGGAAATGCATTTACTGTAAACATGTTAATTGCTTTTTCTTAAAAAATGTTTCAACATGTGCAAGTACAGAACAACTATCAACTTCAAATGAAATAAAATGAAATGACTTGTTTTAAAAATAAAAAAATTCAACCCAAAACAAAGTCAACATCAAATAAATTAAATAAATACTTAAATAATGACATAAAAAGAAAAGATGAACCTGTAAGAACATAACTATACCCTCAAACCCCCAACTAGCTAACATTAGCCAGACATACCCTGAATGAACTGAATAGCCCTATTTACTGTAGCTTCTGATTATGGTGAAATGCTGAAATTGGTCATGTAACTTACCTTTATCTTGCTGTTTTCTCATTTTCTATCTTCTTTTTCTTCATTCTTTTCTCTGCTCCAGAGAATATATCCGTATATATAATTCTTTGGATTTTTGTTTATCATTGGCTGAGCTTTCAAAGTAGCAACTTCCTTTTAATATATGACATGCCTTATGGAAACAGTAGTATTTCAGCAGTGACATTAAGTTTATTGGATTAACAGAAAATAATAATAATAAGAAGAAGAAGAATGCAATGTGCATTATAACAAAATTAGACAGGTGCATAAATATGGGCACCCTAACAGAGATATTACATCAATACTTAGTTGAGCCTCCTTTTGCAAATATAACAGCCTCTAGGTGCCTCCTATAGCCTTTGTCGAGTGTCTGGATTCTGGATGGAGGTATTGTTGACCATTCTTCCATACAAAATCTCTCCAGTTCAGTTAAATTTGATGGGTGTCGAGCATGGACAGCCTGCTTCAAATCATCACATAGATTTTCGATGATATTCAAGTCAGAGGACTATGATGGCCATTCCAGAACATTGTGCTTCTCCCTCTGCATGAATACCTTTGTAGATTTCAAACTGTGTTTTGGGTCGTTGTCTTGTTGGAATATCCACCCCTGCGTAACTTCAACTTTGTGACTGATGCTTGAACATTATCCTGAAAAATTTGTTGATATTGGGTTGAATTCATCCAACCCTCGACTTTAACAAGGTCCCCAGTCCCTGAACTTGCCACACAGCCCCACAGCATGATGGAACCTCCACCAAATTTGACAGTAGGTAGCAGGTGTTTTTTTTAGAATGCGGTGTTCTTCTTCCGCCATGCAAAGCGCTTTTTGTTATGACCAAATAACTCAATTTTTTGTCTCATCAGTCCAAAGCACTTTGTTCCAAAATGAATCTGGCTTGACTAAATGAGCATTTGCAAACAACAAGCAACTCTGTTTGTTGTGTGAGTGCAGAAAGGGCTTCTTTCTCATCACCCTGCCATACAGATGTTCTTTGTGCAAATTGCGCTGAATTGTGGAATGATGTACAGATGTACCATCTGCAGCAGGATGTTCTTGCAGGTCTTTGGAGGTGATCTGTGGGTTGTCTGTAACCATTCTCACAATCCTGTGCATATGCCACTCCTGTATTTTTCTTGGCCTGCCAGACCTGCTGGGTTTAACAGCAACTGTGCCTGTGGCCTTCCATTTCCTGATTACATTCCTTACAGTTGAAACAGGCAGTTTAAACCTCTGAGATTGCTTTTTGTAGCCTTCCCCTAAACCATGATACTGAACAATCTTTATTTTCAGATCTTTTGAGAGTTGCTTTGAGGATCCCATGCTGTCACTCTTCAGAGGAGAGTCAAAGGGAAACACAACTTCCAATTGACCACCTTAAATACCTTTCCTCATGATTGGACACACCTGTCTATGCAGTTCAAGGCTTAACGAGCTAATCCAACCAATTTGGTGTTGCACGTAATCAGTATTGAGCAGTGACAGGCATTCAAATCAGCAAAATTACAAGGGGACCCAAATTATTGCACAGCCAGTTTTTCACATTTGATTTAACTTCATACAACCAAATACTACTTCACTAAAAACCTTTGTTTCGGAAAACACCCCAGTACTCAGATGTTCCTAGGAAATGAAAGACATACCACTGTTATCTTTTTTGTTGAAAGTAGAGTAAATTATTATGCAGGCTGAGAGGGGTTTCCAAACTTTTTCATATGACTGTATATATATATATTTATCCGTTTCTGTGACATAACTTTTTTTGCAGCTTTTCGATGCAAAGACTGTAAGCCTAATGTTAGTCTGACCGATCGCATCCAATATAATGTCCTTTACAATGTGCGTTCATGCAACACGATTTGTGACACCAGCTCACACCAGCTTAACCTGACATTGTGTTTTTGTGTGATTACTGTAGACATAATATATCACAAAATATTAATATCTTCCCTTAAGATTATAAACTTCTACCCTTAACATTATAAAGTTCTGTCTGTCATTTTTTCCATTTATTTGTCATATTTTCCATATTAAATATTCCATATTTAACACATAGTATAACTAAAGAGATTTCGGATAAATCTCGTACGTTAAATCCGAGCGACATGGATCCATGCCAGAATATATGTCAAGATTTATACAGCACACTTTGTGTCCGACACCATGCAGAATGGCATATATTTTAAATTTAAAATACAGCGATTTTCCTGTACATTCCGGGTAAATTGCATTATATAGAAATGTGCTCTCCAAACTATTTTCTCCTTTTAATAACATGATGGGTGCCCTGTAAGTGGGAGACCCAAGAAGTAGCCTACCTGTGTTGTAGTTAGATTGCTGATTGAAGTTGTTTTTTGGCCAGACTGACATTTTGTTGAAAATGACTCGGCAGAATTGCAATGAAAGATGACAGGACACATTGGAATATTTGTTTCAGCTCAAAGAACAAAACGAAGGACATTGTTCTTTTTTGGACTTGAAAAGATACTATCATGAGAATGGTAAAATAAGTATTTATTTTCTTCAGGCTGGTGACAAAGTATAGACATCAGAAAAGTATGTCGTATCAGACAACCAGACCAGTTAAACTGTAGAAAGCATCTAATACATGCAGACACTGCTACACAGTGTTGTGCAGGTTCCCACCTCACAAGAACTAGCTCAAAGTTCTGTTCACTCAGATTAAAATAAATAAATTCACTTCATATTTCACCATTTCTATTTTGAACTAGTTCATGGTCATTTAATTTTGTATTTTTTAAGGAGTGAGAATAAATGACCCATGAGTTTACTTTTTTCAATAGAACCTCTTCAATGGATCCAGCAGCCCATCACTACCATTTACCATTTAGTATAGGCCTAACTGTTGTGAATATTGGTACAAAGTTATGTATTGTACAAGTGGGAAATAAAAGAGTACAGTACACAGTTATGTAAAGTCATTTTCTTAGTTTCCACATGGGGCCTATGTTCAAATAGTCTACAAACTACTCATATATAAAAAATGCATAATGCCCTTCAAACAACTAAATACATGTAGGCCTATTCTGCCTTGCAATGAAATTAATTATACTCTAGCAATTCAGACAAATGAAATGGGAAAGAGAATATTGAATAAAATAGTTTGCTCCATGTATAGAAACAATATGTAGACAGAAGGCACAAAAGAGGAACAATGTGGAATTGTTTTATTTTGTTTTATTTGTCTGTTGCGTCAATACTGCTCCTCTCGGAAATTATTTTATTCTAGAAACTTATCATAAAACCATAAGCAATACTTTCAATGTAATAGGTGGCCATTTCTGTCTAACACCTCACAACTAGGGGCTATTAACTTTACTGATGACCTCCTGAGTCTCTTTAAAATGTTGAAAGGGGAGTCGTACATTTTCAACATAAACAAAATTGTCCTGTTGCAGCTTTTAACAAAAATATTGTTCTCACGTGTGTCGGCAGTGACAACGATATGAATAGCTGCTGCGGTGTAAGCGAATTAGACTGTGCCATTACAGTTGGGATGTGCAGAGGGTCCACTGTTTGTATTTGTATTTGTTGGGGTAGCAAAAGTATTTGTATTTGTATTTGTAGGACAGCAAATTATTTGTATTTATTATTCAAATAAATGTCGATTTAAAAGTCGAAATCTCTCTTTTTGCATGCCTTATATCAGGCTATTACAGTGTACTTAAATAAAATACAATAATCATGAAGACTTTTTTATTTAAATACACTTTACTGAGTTATACCCAGCAACAAACACGTATAACCATATACAGTATCTCACAAAAGTGAGTACACCCCTCACATTTTTGTAAATATTTTATTATATCTTTTCATGGGACAACACTGAAGATATGACACTTTGATACAATGTAAAGTAGTCAGTGTACAGCTTGTATCACAGTGTAAATTTGCTGTCCCCTCAAAATAACTCAACACACAACCATTAATGTCTAAACTGCTGGCAACAAAAGTGAGTACACCCCTAAGTGAAAAAATGTCTGAATTGTGCCCAATTAGCCATTTTCCCTCCCCGGTGTCATGTGATCCATTAGTGTTACAAGGTCTCTGGGTGAATGGGGAGCAAGTGTGTTATCACTCTCACACTTTCTCACACTGGTCACTGGAAGTTCAACATGGCACCTCATGGCAAAGAACTCTCTGAGGATCTGACAAAAAGAATTGTTGCTCTACATAAAGATGGCCTACGCTATAAGAAGATTGCCAATACCCTGAAACTGCAGCTGCAGCACAGTGGCCAAGACCAGGACAGGTCTAACAGGTTTAAGAGGACAGGTACCACTCAGAATAGGCCTCTCCATGGTCTACTAAAGAAGTTGAGTGCACGTGCTCAGCATCATATTCAGAGGTTGTCTTTTGAAAATAGACTTATGAGTGCGGCCAGCATTGCTGCAGAGGTTGAAGGGGTGGGGGGTCAGCCTGTCAGTGCTCAGACCATACGCCGCACACTGCATCAAATTGGTCTGCACGGCTGTCGTCCCAGAAGGAAGCCTCTTCTAAAGATGATGCACAAGAAAGCCCACAAACAGTTTGCTGAAGACAAGCAAACTAAGGACATGGATTACTGGAACCATGTCCTGTGGTCTGATGAGACCAAGATAAACTTATTTGGTTCAAATGTTGTCAAGCGCGTGTGGCAGCAACCAGTTGAGGAGTACAAAGAGAAGTGTGTCTTGCCTACAGTCAAGCATGTTGGTGGGAGTGTCATGGTTTGGGGCTGCATGAGTGCTGCTGGCACTGGGGAGCTACAGTTCATTGAGGGAACCATGAATGCCAACATTTAATGTGACATATTGAAGCAGAGCATGATCCCCTCCCTTTGGAAACTGGGCCACAGGGCAGTATTCCAACATGATAACAACCCCAAACACCTTCAAAACGACCACTGCCTTTCTAAGGAAACTGAGGGTAAATGTGCTGGACTGGCCAAGCATGTCTCCAGACCTAAACCCTATTATAATTCATTTCATTTAAATATTGCTTTTCTCAGTACTCAAAGCGCTATTTATTGAGCATCTGTGGGGCATCCTCAAACGGAAGGTGGAGGAGCGCAAGGTCTGTAACTTCCATCAGTTCCGTGATGTCGTCATGGAGGAGTGGAAGAGGAGTCCAGTGGCAACCTGTGAAGCTCTAGTGAATTACAGTACATTGTATCAAAGTGTCATATCTTCAGTGTTGTCCCATGAAAAGATATAATAAAATATTTACAAAAATGTGAGGGGTGTATTCACTTTTGTGAGATACTGTAGGCCTATGCTAATATCCTCCCGGTCAAAAAAGAAATTAAACAGATGCAAGTATACATATAAATTACTGCTGTACTTCCAACCATGTGACACAAATGGTGACTGTGGAACCAACATGTAGGTGAACTAACCTATTATACTACCGTTCAAAATTACGCTGCCTGCCAAAATTCGCGTCACATATTGCATGTCTAACGGGGGAAAATATAAAGTGGCCTTGCGAAGTACAACGTTTTCCTAAAAGAGAAAGTGGAGTTTCCCCGAGTGCGCGTGTCAACGGGGGTGCAGCTTAAGCACAAGCAGGCAGACACAGACAATGCCTATTTGATTTTACGTTATTTTTTCCGAATACAAATAAATGGCAACAAATTCATGTTGACTTTATTCTCTACATTTACACTTTATTCTTGCCGTTTATGTCGAGATTAAAGTCGACATGTTGACTTTATTCTCGTATTATATTTTGTCATTAAAGTAGAAAGTCGTAAACTTCATCTTAAAATCAATGTTTAATTTACTAGATTTTCTCAAACCCCATCATAAGTTAATGTAGCACATCAAATGCTTTGTGTTGTGTTCCCCGACCCAGTTAATAATCACTACACGCTTCTTAAACTGACTTCGTCTTGCACTGAGGAGGCACCGGCAGCGATCACCGCACAGAATACATTTACTTCATGATATTCCTGCTCTCTGAACATTTACAATGCCAAGATAAATACTTGATATCATTTTCATGATGAAATACATTAAAGCAATCAGAGGACTGAATCTTAAAAACAAGTCAATTAAAATGAATGGAAAAAGAAGTAATTTAGCAGCAAAAAACGTCACTAATTAAGAAAAGGGTTAGAATAAAAACCTTTATCCACAGTAATGCTGCAGGACCGGTGTTGGAGACTCCTGCTCTACAGAATCACTCAGCTACACATCACTGGTGGTGCAACACTGGATGTTTCCAGCTCAGCTTGTGAGTTTGAGCAGCTACAGTGGTGCATGTTGTGCATCAGCAAAATCCAGCACTACACTGTTCTTTTGGCTTTAGCGAGGTCAGTCGAATTCAAATGAACAAGCGACTATGATTTTGCGATTATCTGTGAGGAATTAAGACAGCTAAATGATGATTGTGTTATTTCTTAATTAATGTTATTAAGGATCATTTTATTGTGGGATTTTACTGTTTTTCTGCTTTATTATGATTTTTTTCCCAGTTGCCAGCTCTTTTTGAAAAGCATAGGCCTACTAATCCCACTGCAAAATATTATTGTATAAATTATGTAATACTGTAAGTGCTATCTACTCAGCTAGTACAGTAATGTCATAATATTGTGTTTGATGTCCTATTAATACAAATAAACATACCCATTTGGTTGATTAACGCACTTTTATTCAACATGTCTGTAGGGTGTTTCTGGCTAGCAGCGGGAATTGAGGTAATTGAGTCGGATGTTTTGTCTGGCCCAGAGGAGCCTTTGGACTTGGGATCCACCTCAAGTGCAAACTATAACGCCTGTTGGTGGAAACCGTTTTGGTTAGGAATTCTTGTTAGGTTTTGACTAATCATTTTTGTACGGTTTTGGTCTTGGTAACAATCCATGTAACAAACTCTTGCTTTGACGTCTCTTTAATTAAATTCCAAAACACACTTATTGGATCATCTCTGACACTTCTGTGATTAACATCTTGTCAGATTGGGCATTTATTTTTTCCAATTCAAACATTATACTTGAAGCAGTGTACAAAGGAACATTCTTCACTCTCTGTTTAACGTTTGAATGAAAAAACACTTCTATTAATAATATAGAATGTAGAATATAAAGTATTTTGCTCTCCTGCATTGCTTCTTTTGGCTGTAATATACACTGAATATGAAAATGAACTATCCTAAGATGGAACCAATCAACAGACTTTCTAATGACCAAATAATTTTGATTACTAGTCCGTCTCTGATATTAAAAAGATAAACTAACTAAAATAAAATTTGCTAAATTTTGCAATCATTGTTATTTTCAACATGACCCTTATCTTATAAAGACAGGTTTTCCTAAACATTCCTAAAAGGTGAATATCAGTCTTACAACTTCAGAGTCTAAGAAAAAATCTTTAGGTCAGCTCAGATCAGGTCCAAACTGTAAAAGATATTAAATGAAATGAGTTGGGCAAAGATCAATCATCAGAGAGTTATGCTGTAGCTTCCCAGGGATGAGTTTGATGATGCATAGAGAGAGACTGAGAACATGAGAACTGTTCACTGAAGCCCCTTTTCTATTATTCTGTTAGCACAATCACTAAGCACTTCCTGATATTTCAAGTGAATAAAAATGTAAAAGACTTGGTACTCTTATGTGGACTGTTTAACTATATTAACTGAAGTCATACAACAATGTAAGTGAGATGTTAGTTGGAAAATAATGTTTACATAGGCACAACCATCCTACATTGATGGGACCATGCAGTTAGGGTTTTGCGAAGAAATTATACATTTTCTTTAAAATCAAAATAAGTAAGGAATGCATGTTCATTGTTCTAATGTATTTGTAACAACCACATCACATCCTGGCAAGGATCATCATGTCTGATAAATGTAGAGTTTGCTACAGCCTACTGAATTCAGATATGGACTTCTAGAACTTGCAAAAAGATGTTGTCATAAAAAACTTCTACTTTTTAAAGGATACTTCTTGAACATTTGAACAACTGCTTTTCTGTTTGACAACAGGGGTGACAAATAACATTGTGACTGGGACTCTGTATCTGGTTCTGGAAGACAAGACGTGGCAGGAAGCCTCCTGGTTCTGCAGGACACATTACACTGACCTGGCAAGTATCACTGACTCACAGATCCAGGGTAAGGTGGAGAAGACTATAAAGGATGAAGGGAGCAGGATGATTTGGATTGGACTGCGCTGGAATTTTTTGTATTCATCCTGGTTCTGGGCAAACGGAGACCAATTCAACTATAGCAACTTTGAAGAGAGTGTGACTGTCAATCGGGACTTCAAGTCTTGTGTGGCGGTTCATAAGGAGAATAGGTTCAAGTGGTCAAATGAATGCTGCAAATCACGTTTTCACTTTCTTTGCTTTGAAGCACAGTAAAAGTTTAAAAAGACACACAAAATATTAGTCAGCTAGTGTCTCTAAAATAATATTTTGTTTGAACCTTTTTCGCTTTGAGTAAAATTTCTTTATTATCTATAATATGCATAGCCAGTGTCCTAATTAAATAAATAACAGCTTACAGAATACTCATTTTACATATTTTTTTCATATTTTAAACAATTATTTGTCATATCCCCTTCTAGACTTGTCTTCTTCATTCTTTCTTACCACCTCACATCATGCACACCTAAAATAAGCCTAGTTTCTCTTTGCTGGAGATTCACTAACTGTCATAGCCTTCTAACAACATGGAGGCCAAAACTGCTCATATTATTCCAGCTGTGGCCTTATAAGCATATTACTCGGGATAAGGATACTTTCCCTTGATTTGTACTCCACACTGCATGGTCACTCTGTTCAGTTATCTAATCATTCCTGTACACTGACTGAGTGTCAGTATCAAGCATATCAGAACATTGATGAGTCTGCATGGACAACAGATTTTTATCTCATAAGTTTTACTCTAGACCCAGTATTGTGCCTTCTCTTCTTATCTGCAATAAATGTCATGATTTTACATTTAATCCCTTTGCTGCATTTTCATATTTAGGTTAATTGTCATATGCAGTATGAAACTGTTACTTGCATGCTTTTTTTAGACTTGTGACAATAGTACAAGAATGAGAAATAAAGACAATGGATGACAGCATACATATAACATATGAATTCAAAACAATATATGCAATATTTATACAGTATAAGCACATTTATTTATCAGAATGAGTGATTGTTGAGTAAAGTTGTGACCTATGGATAACAACCATATCTGAATCTACTGGTACAAGTGCTTATGATCCTGCATTGGGGAGAGAAAATAATCTAGCAAGATGGCTGAAATCTTTACCAGTACCTTTTGCTTTTCATTGGCAGTAGGAGTTATATATGTCATTGTGACTGTAGCGGCCAGCTCCATGCTACCAGATACCACCAGGAAACTGTTGAGCCCAACAACGTCCAGGGTCATGGCCACATGAGCGAGGCAAATGAGGACATCACGCAAAGCAAGGGGAAAGGTGTAAAAAGTGCTCCAGTGCTTTTATTTAAAACAGTCAAAACAAATAAGTTTCCAAAAAGTGCAGTGCAAAGTTCAATACATAATCCATAAGAATGAAGTGAAAGTGGAGGTTAATAATCAATCAAATGAATATTCCTTTAAAACCAAGGTTAAAATCAGCATTGCAGGAAATAGTCCCTTAAAACACGGCCCCTAGTGCAGTACATTAAAACTGCTGTCTACTCAGCTTATACTTCCGGACATTGCAGCTGAGAAGCTGAGAAACCACCTACCCAACAGACTCAGCCTTTTGTCTTATGTATTCAACTTGTTCAGGTCCCTGCTGCTTTCAAGGCCTCACAGTAGGGCTCCCAATCCGGACCTAGACTTGGGTCCTTCCCTCCCATGGACAAAGTCACTGACTCCTGCTGCCTTCCTGGTCTTACACAGAGCTGCACTCCTCCTAGTTGCTCTTTCTCTCTCTCTTAAGTCACTCAGCCGGACCAAACTATCTCTGCAACCTCAAGCATCGACCACACGCTGTCCTCCTGGGGCTCTTCTCCTCCTGACTGTCTGCCTCCTTACTCCTGCACCGGCTCTTCCCCGTTTCCTGTCTGCTTCACTCTCTACTTTAACCTCTAATCTCCCTGGTTTTCCTTCTTCCATTTTTTTTTTGTCCTTCATTCCCATGCTTGTGCATGAAGGGCAGGGCCGTCCGCTCCCACATCTCATGCCGAAGCCACTCAGACCATGCTACCACGCCCCACCCAAAGATATGAGTGTTAACAATATTAAAATTTGACAACCAGCCATGGACCTCACTTTACCACAGTCATGAATAGAAGGGAGCGGTGTTCCATTAACATTCTCAGTGAATTACACCACCCATTGTGGTGATTTGTAGCCCCGAGCTAAGCAAATGCCATACCAGAATGGAATGCAGTCAGCAAGGAAGGACTACACAAAGCACCTGTGCAAACTTACCTGAACAGATGAAGACATCCTGGTTTTCTTCAGATGTCTGAGGACGTAAATGATTGGTGAGTCTTCTTGGCAATATTCAAGATGTTTGGTGTAAACTTCAGGTCCTCAGTGAGGGTAAATGTAAGAAATTTAGTTACTCACCCTGTCCACAGCATCCCATGGAAATAAAAGTGTTACTTGACTCCTGCTTCCTGAAGTCTATGATTAGCTTCTTGATTATGATGATATTGCTACCTCAATACCACTGTGTCAGAAGATGCATCAGAACAAGCCACCCTTTATTGTTTGTAATCTAGCTTGTGACTGTAGTGTTATCTGCAGATTAAATGAAAGACTTGTGTGTGACCTCACAGACGTAGGTGAATAAGGAGTACAGCAGCGGGCTCAGCACGCAACACTGCACAGTATCAATAATGAGGGTCAGTGTAAGTGATTTTATCAATCCACACATGCTGAGGTCTGCAAGTTAGGAAGTCCAAAACTGAGTCGCAGATAGTGGTTGTTGATCAGTTTAGATGATACCACAATGCAAATACTGTGATGTAGTCTATAAACTCTACTTTGGTGTGTCACTTTGTATCATCTAGATGTGGTAAAAAGACATTGTTATGGAAACAGATTTGTCTGTGAACCAGTATGACAAACTGGAGGTCATCCATACTATCTGAAATGTGTCCCAGCACAGTTTCGTAAAGCATGGGAGTGAATGCAACCAGTCAATAAACATTATGACAGCCCAATTTGTTTTGTTTTTTGTTTTTTTTTTAGCCACAAGGATAATTGTTAAAAACCGTAAGATGGCTCTGTATTACATGACTTCCAGTAAGAGGGGAAATGAAACCTAACACCCAAGATTGTAAATCTTATGAAATTAGGGTAGACAACTAGAAATTGTAGGGGATGACCAATTTCACAATTGTTTGCAGACTTTTCAGCACAGTTTCAAATTTACAAAAGTATCACACACTTACCACTTTCTGAATGTGCTGCCTGACAGTGGTGGTTTCCCTTGTAATATGGCGCTATATAGCACCTGACCCAGCACAGACTTACTCAACTGGAGGGCACTTCTTCCCCATAATCCCTCCAGCCACAACAGTCCCACAAGCACTTATACAGCACAAATTACACTTCTTCTCTCCACCTTGGCACCACCACTCCTCCCAGGCAACCTCGTCCTCTTCCTCCTGATTCTGGCTCCTGAGTGGTAGATGCTGGCCCTTTTTATAGCCCACCCGGAAGTGCTCCAGGTGCTTGATCACCTGCGGCTAATTGCACTTCCAGGTGGGGCTGCAGAGATGTCCAGGTGGGTTCCTGGCTCCATGCAGCACCCCCTGGCGGCCACCCCAGCTCCCCACAGGGTTGTGGAGAACTCCATCTCCCAGGAAACCCTGCGGGAAACTGAGGCACCATCGTCAGCCAGGGAGGCTGCCACCAAGCGTTCCGGGGGAGGTAGTGAGATGTCCATAGCTGCTCACCCGGAACATATACAGAAGGGGCGTCCCGGCCGGGCATGGGACCCGGCCGCCTGTCACACCCTACAAAGGCATTTCAGGTATGACGAGATCAATTTCAATCTCAGCCAACATACTGTACTTTAATTTTTCAATTATGTCATGGTACACCAAAAACAAGATGAATGAAAGCAACAAAACAGATCTTTTTGCAAAACATCTGCTTTCATTTTTACCTCTCAGGTGAATTCTATGCATTTTACTTTCAGGTGGATGCTCAGAGCCCACGCCTACAATGTTAGAGAGAATCAAACCTGAGAGAGTCACGTACTGTTATGAGATGCTGAGAATATCAAACTACATGACTAGCGGTCTAGAGAGCTCACCATAATCAACTCACTAAAAATCTTCCTTATGTTTATCCACTAGAACATAGGATTAGATGTGCAGTGCTACTGGAAATGAAAATTCTTGTAAAATGTAAAATTAAATTTTCTCCAGTTCTATGTGTGATTTATTTACGAAAGTGTGTGTAATCTGTAATATGTGTAATATGTAAATCCCTGTGGGACACCCTGAGGGTTCGCGGGATCCCCTCGAGGTTGCTGGATATCATGGCCGGCCTGTACACTGGCACTGTGAGTGCTGTGCAGAGTGGAAGCCGAACCTCTGCATTTTTCCCAGTTGATTCTGGGGTTTGTCAGGGGTGTGTTCTTGTTCCTACTCTGTTCAATGCTTGTATGGACTGGGTGTTGGGCAAGGTCGTGGGGTCCAGTGGTTGTGGGGCATCTGTTGGTGAAGAAAGATTCACAGATCTTGACTATGCTGACAATGCTGTGATCTTCGTGGAGTCAATGGAGACTCTGATCGGGGCACTCGAGAGACTGAGTGAGGAGTCTGAGTGTCTGGGCTTGCGAGTGTCCTGGATAAAAACCAAGATCCAGGCCTTTAATGACCTCTTGGGCACAGCCATCAGCAGTGTGTCTGTTTGCGGAGCAGAGGTGTGACCAGAACATCATGTGTGGGTGGGCATTTGGCTTGTCTGGGGGGCAAAAAATATCCATCCATCCATCCATCCCCATTTTTGTAGGGGGGGTCAAATAATAATAACAACATACTGTAGTTTTATATAACATATAAAAGCAAAAATTGTGGCATAAATCATAACCTATTGTTCAATAAAATTAACAGAGGAAATGGAACTTGTATTATTATTTCTTGTGAACAAATATAAAACTACATCTACAAGGTAAATATCAATAAAGTCAAATGTATACAACATATGAGAGGAAGAACAGAAACGTGGCTTATTGTAGTCATGGGAGGCTATAGAACATCAGTTTCTAGTGTTTAACCTGGATATTATCTACAGGACAAGTCTGCGGTTACTCTTGGCAAATTCTGAAATAAATTCATTCATGTCTAGATTTGTGCCAGAATGACTAAATTTCTCTTCCTTGAATGCAGCATTGTTCGGCGGAGTGGAGTGAGAATGTGGTTCAAAGTAGAGAAAGAGCTTTCGCATGCAGCTGAAGACACGCCAATGATGAATGCTGTGATGCAGACATGGCTCTGACGTGCGGGATATTAGACGTGTGTTTGTGGAAGCCGCCACCGTCTTTTTCTAGAGCTTTTTTCCAATTATTGTAGCCGTGTTTGGTGAATATGTCCTCGCGGTCCGAATTGGAAACACTAAATTTGCGGCAGGCAAAGCAAAAGCTGGCATCACGGACAACAGAATATTCAAGCCATGGTCGAGATTGATACCAGCTTGCGCTAAAACTTCTGAGTGTCTTTCCGAATGTGCGCTTGGGATAATTAATTAAAATGGGCTGGGATGGGCTATCCATATTTAATCAGGCATATATTTTTTGTTGAAGGCAGATGTTTGGAGAGGTTTGGGACAGAGGTTGATGATGTCTGCTTTTTAATAAGCCACCTATGCATAGCCTTTGGTGTTACCAACCAGAAAATAAAAGAAGAATGGAACATATACACTGTTTTAATTAAAGAATGCGGTCAACAGGTTCAAAACGTGCTGCAAAATGTGCGGCGAAGTGAACTGTGAGCAGCACGGTGCCTGTCTAGTGGAGGAGACACTGACGGATACGCTCCAAATTCAAACGGGCCGATTGAAAAGCAACTCAGTTTTGAAAATCAAATGTTATTCTTCTCCGGAATTTTCATTGGACAAACAGAGCATTTTGCAGGTTGGGCACGGCTTGTCCCTGGGGGGGCAGTGCCCACCCCAGCCCCCCCGTGGTCACGCCTCTGTTGCGGAGAGAGTGTTGACCTTATTGAGAGGTTTACTTACATTGGCAGTGACATTCATGTCTCTGGTAACTCTTCCTATGAAGTCAGTGGATGGATTGGGAGAACATGGGGGGTCATCAGGTCACTGGAAAGGGGTGTGTGGCGCTCCCGATATTTATGCAAAAGAACGAAGGTCCAAGTCTTTAGAGTCCTGGTGCTTCCTGTCTTGCTATATGGTTGCGAGACATGGACGATATCCAGTGACCTGAGATGAAGACTGGACTCCTTTGGTACTGTGTCTCTCCAGAAAATCCTTGGGTAACATTGGTTTGACTTTGTGTCGAATGAGCGGTTGCTCATGGAGTCCCAAATGAGGCACATTACCTGCATTGTGAGGGAGCATCAGTTACAGCACTACGGCCATGTGGCGCATTTCTCCGAGGGTGATCCGGCTCGTAAGAACCTCATTGTTGGGGACTCGAGTGCCTGGACCAGACCAAGGGGTCGCCCATGTAACATCTGGCTGCGGCAGGTGCAGGGTCATTTCTGGAGGGTGGGACTGGACTGTGTGTCTGCCTGGGGGGTTGTAAACCGGGATCCCGAGTTGTTTCGTTGTGCAATGGGTGCGGCAACGCACGGTACCAGTGCATGCTCCCCAACTTGACTTGACTTGACTATGTGTAATCCATTATAGTTGTTTTGAGCTAATTTTTACTATTAAGCTGCCGAAGATATGAAGCGGCAAATGATCTCTTATTTTGTGTTGGTTTTATTCTGCACTACAGGATTGTATCACTTGAAAACTTCTAAAACAAAGGATGTGATTAAGCTTTTTTTACAGCTGTATAACTGTTCCACATGTGTTTGATCAACATGAATGTTTTGGCTTACCTTTCAGTTTTTTAAAAGAAAAGAAGTCTGCCTCTGTGGTCCTTCAGGATCTGAGTTTGAGACCCTTGCTTTACAATATGGATGTGTTAAATGACAAACCACTAAAAGGTAGAGACTACAGGTAAAATTCCATTACAACGAACTCCCAGGAACCTAAAAAATATTTTGCTGCAACGAAAATTTTGTTGTAATGAGATTCTGTATTTGTTACTATAGTGCTTTCTTTAACGTGTATCCAGGTATTTGCAATCATTTCAATAGCTTCTTTCACATTAATTTTAATCTCCTCCTGCCTACAAGTTATGCTGATGAGAATTTTTCTCAGCATTTCCTTGCGATAATACACTTTCAGGGTGCGAATGATGTCCAGATCCAATGGCTGAAGCGCTGCAGTGCAATTGGGTGGGAGGAATTCTATGTGAATATTATATAAATGGAAGGATGTTGTGGGCAGCACAGTTATCAATCAGGAGCCCATTCATTATTTCTTCTTCATATTGTGAGGTTTCTGAACTCTTTTTTTTGTCTAATATGAACTGTTATCGTTTTTTCGTGTCTGTCGTTTCTATAGGAGGTTGACAATGAGTTAAATTTCAATGGATATTTTTCAAATGTTGACAAGCAATAAGCAAAAGGTATCACTGAAAACTGCAAGAAACAAAAAAGGCAAAAAAAAAAAACAGTACGAGGAAAATTCGAAGAAAGAAAAAAAATTACAATGTTTCTGTTTGGGGATCACTATGTACAATCGAGCTGCAGCCACAGAATTAACTGCTCTGTGGATGATTCATTCAGGCATTTCAAGGTCTCTTGTGCACTTCGTTGTAATGAAAGTATCTGCTGAATGTGCTTCGTAGTAACAAGATTTCTATAGACTTGTGTCATATTGGGAAGCTGTCGGGACCATAAAAATACTTCGTTGTAATGAAAATTTCGTTGTAAAGATATTCGTTGTAATGGAATTTTACCTGTATTTCCAAATAATATATATGAAGCATTAAAATTATGATGAATATATCTGAATTATAAATGCTTTTTAGGCAGTACCCAACAAGAGGCTTGTCATCAAACTGTAAAGCAGAGGGATTCAATGAATGGTGTGCAGATCTGAGTATACAGTTGGCTGCAGCCCAGAAAGCAATATGTAATGGTAGAAAGAACAGTTCCAGAATTAATTAAAGACAGATGTCCCTTTTCAGTTTATAAAAGTGATTTAGACAAAAATGGAACTAGCAAGTTATTCACATTTCTAGGTTATACATAATTTGATGGATTAACAGAAACTATTGTCAGCAAAAATCATTACACAGGGATCTGGATGGAATTCATACTAGGGCAGATATTTAGTAAATTATGTTTAATGTAAACCAAAGTATATTTTTTCAGGGCTTAAGAGATTTTAGTGGATTCATCACTGTCCTTCTCCTCACAGTGTAGATAGGATGTTGGGATACATAGTGTGACATGTTGAATACAGTGAGGTCAATCCAAGTACAGTTGTAATGCCTCATGTTGAGTTTTGTTGGCAATTTTGGACTCTGTTTTACAAATAAATATAACAGAGCTAGATGAAGTCCTAGTGAAGAGCTACAACACTTATTTCAGAACTATAGAGTATGAGCCATGAGGAAAGATTAAAGGAAGTCAAATTTTAACAAAATAAGCAAACAGTGGTGATATGATTAAAATATTTTAAGGGGAGTAAGTAGGGCAGATATTACTTGCTATTTTAAAATTAGTTTGTTACCAATAACATGGGGCCACAAATGCAAGTTACATATGGGTAGATGATTTACAACATTTTGAATGTGTATCTTTACACTGAAGACTGTAAATAATGCCTATATAAAGTATTCACCCTCTTGGATGTTGTCGCATTTTATTGTAATACTAGCAAATGGTAATAGAATAAGTTTTAAAATATTTAATATCGCTTGCCCTGCGTGTACCTTTCGTGCCTTTCCTTGTTAACCTCATGTGCCTGAACCTCTTTTGTCTGATGCTCCCTCTGTCGAGAGTGTTCCTGTTACAGCCTGCTTCTCAAACTCTGTAATTTTGACATACTGTTCTCACCTCCTGTTTGCTTTTATGCTTTTTGTCTTTGAAGGTGACACTCAGCGTGGCTACTATGCCTTTACCCCTCCATGTGTGTCTCACACTTGCACTCCTCCTTTCGATTGTGTTAGCATAACCAAACTGACAACTCAGATTTCTCAGAGGAACCACCAGTAAACAACACTGAGTCATAATGGAGTTATTTTGCCTTTTTTGACATTGAACATCAGAAAAAGACTCTTTAATGTCAACAGGGTGAGCGGTCTAAATTGATTATAAATGTAAAACACAAAATAATTGATTACATCTGAATTCCCCCCTTCAAGTCAGTATTTAGCCTGCACAAAGAAGTATCTCCACAGAATGATGTTACCACCACCATACTTGATGGCGATGGTGTGTTTTTGATAATCTGCAATGTTTACCTTTTACACCAAACCTAGTGTTTAGTCTGATGGCCAAAAAGCTCTATTTTGGTCTTATCAGACCAAACAACCTTCTTCCAGCTGACTTGAGAGTCATTTATGTGTCTTCAGGCAAACTCTAGCTGAGATGTCATGTAGGTGTTTGTTTACAGTATTTTTCACCATGTTCCATAAAGCTGTGACTGGTGAAGCACCTGGGCAAAAGTTATTGAAGTGTTGTATACCAAGACTATCTAATGTCAACCACTGCAGCTTGTAATTCCTTCAGAGTTCTCATATGTCTCTTGGTGGTCTCCTTCACTAGTTTTCTTCTTACACACTCACTCAGTTTTTGTAAATGGCCTGCTCTAACAGATTTACATCTCAGCCACTGGATTTTAAGCGTTTTTTTAAATTGGATTTTAAGCAGTATTCAGTGACTTGGATGTTTTCTTATCTCCATCCACTGACTTGTGCTTTTCAATCACTTTTTAACAAAGTCACTTAGAATGTTCTTTGGTCTTCATTGTGTTGGTTAGGCCACAATACTGACTCACCACAAACTGGATCTTCCAGATGAGGTGCAATTATACTATAGTCAAATGAAACCCAAACAGATCATCTCCATTATCTCCATACACTGGTAGTCTAAGGGAATGCAGGGTGGGCTGAGGTAGCAATGGCTCTGAGTGTGTGCGACTTTTACATTCAGCTTTACTTTAAGTATACTTATACTTTCAAAGGGTAAATGTCCTCCTCTAAATGACGTAACTGTTCTTTCCATATACTCACATTTTTGCCCAATTAGGACATCTATGGACTGAACTTTACCTAGAAGCATATTAGGAGGTAGTAAGAAAACAATGGACAATCACGAGATTAGACTGCCTTGCAGTCTGGACAGGTTTGCTTGTGTCACGCATTGGCACCTGGGGATCACCTTCAAGGTTCGACTCAGGCAAGCCACACCACTCCAGCGATTTATAACCTGTTCTCTTTTGCCCAGAGCACAAATGCCTAGTCCCATCTGTGACTTCTGGAGGAAGATGCGTCCCTTCCAGGCTCAGTGCTAAGTATCTGAATGGCCAACCAGAACAAGGCGCCTTTCAAGAGCTTCACTCGCACGGTGACAGAGCTCCAGTGTAATCTGTGAGCAGCTGCTTGGGCTATTGTAGCCAAAGTTTCTTTTGTGCCTCCAAGCACATGTTATTTTTTGGCCTAGCCTGCAATTAAATGGGTTTCACACCACACTGTGCTTGAGCTTACGTGTCCTCTGTGAAATGATTATAATTAATTGATTCATTTCTAAGCAGATTCACATTAATTATTCCATTGTTACATTTACTCAGTTTCTTAAAGATAACCAATATAATTTTTGTTATGTTGCTGGGTATAAAAATTGTTCACTAGGAAAGGCATTGCATAAATCTTGATGCATTTCATTTTCTTTGTTACCTGCCTTGACAGTTGAAGCACTTTTAATTTACTTCATCAAAGACACAGATATCACATATGTTATTTATTGGCTGTTTTTGTAACAGTCATATTCAAAAATAACAATGAATGGAATGTAATTACATGCATTAGTAATTACATTAAATACTAGTAATGTAACAATAGCATTTTACAATATTTTCTGGTTAGAAACTACACCGAAATAGGATTTTAGTCATGTAGGATTTTTGATGCCAAAATTAAATGTAATCAATCTCATACAATATATAATAATATATTGTATATAATAATATATGTTGTGCGTTTAATTAGGGTATGATTTTTTTCAAGTCATAATTAAAATGAAATCAATCCATGTTCATCAGATCTGCACTAAACATGCCTTAACTAACAGCTACGCAAACTCATTACACGTCACTGAGAGGCTACTTGGGGCACAAATGGCTTCTTTATGTCTACGACCGCTCATTCATCACATCAAAACTAAATGAAATGACCAATCAGAGCAAGAGATGGGGCAAAAGGCTTTCCAGTGAAACAGAGAAAGCTGTAATTCCAATATCATTAAAAACATGTACACTTAGGGTACGTAGCCTAATATTATTTGTTGATAATTACCAATATGAGTTCATGTTTGAGATAAATATTGAATGTCGGCAAACATCTGACCGCATTAATGTGACCACTAAGACTGGGTTCTTCATATCTTTGTTTATTCTCGGTCTTTGTTATAACCAGACATGGTATCTTTATCTAATTTTTTTTTATTCGTTGTCTATACTTGGCAAACAGTTGCCAGATATTTATGCCGAGTGAGTAAAATGGCCACAAGTCACATTGTTGACTTACTTAGGTAAGCCATGGAAGTTCTTCTTCTTCATCAGTGGGGTATTAGTGGAGTCAGAGGTCTTGTCTTAACAGGTTCTATTCAATAGCCTAATAGCACAGTACAGTTCAAGACGTGATATTTATTCTTTTAGATCATCTTGATTCTGACTGAGAACATACAGATGTGACTTGAATGCTTCCTACCACTATTACTGATGGCCCATTTCCCGAGAAGTCATTTAATTTCATTCCATTTTTGTACAGTTAACACAAGGTCATGGAAAGAAATGCAGCGAGTTTCATTGCGTGCAATATTGAGAAGCACCATTTGACTGATTTCTTTTTAATTATGATACCAAAAAACTCATGCCAAAATGAACAGCACACCACGAATATGCATTACATTCCACTGCATTTTACACAAAAGACGGCATTTCACTGGCTCCCTGTGTCTTACAGAATCGAATATAAAATCCTACTAATAACTTACAAAGCCTTAAATGACCTTGCGCCAAACTACATCAGTGACCTTCTCCATCACTATGTGCCTGTCCGCCCACTAAGGTCCTCTGATTCTGGCAAACTTGTTGTGCCCCACACTAATCTACACTCCATGGGTGACAGGGCCTTCAGCTGTATAGCGCCCAGACTCTGGAATGACCTACCAAAATTAATCAGGTCAGCTAACTCCATGAATTCTTTTAAAAAAACAACTCAAAACTCATCTGTTCAGGAAGGCTTTTAACTCTACTTGACTTTATTACCCTTCACTCAGTTTACCTCAATCAAGATGTTCATGTAACCTGTGTGTGTGTGAGACCATCAATTATGCTGTATGTTAGGCTTTTCTCTGCATTTACTATCTTACTCCTCTTTATTTATTTATCTGGTTTAGTATAATGCTATGTACTGTATACCCTGCCGTTCTCTATTAAACTCTGTGAAGTGCCTTGAGCATGGGAAAGGCGCTATATAAATAAAATGTATTATTATTATTATTATATACATATACATACACACACACATATATATACATACACACACACACACACACACAAACATATATATATATATATATATTCGAATGCCGTGAATGTAATATATATATATATATATATATATATATATATATATATATATATATATATATATATATATATATATATATATAAAATAATCCTGACCAAATCACCAACTCCATTTGCTGAACTGCAGCCCCAAATTTGCAAGGAACCTCCACCATGCTCCACTGTGGTCTGCAGATACTCATTATTGTACTGCTCTCCAGCCCTTTGGCTACAGTGAAATATTTCCAAATTTTGACTCATCAGTCCAGAGCACCTGTTGCCATTTTTCTGCACCCAGGTTCTTATGTTTTTGGACAGTAGATGGGTGTACCTGGGCTCCACAGGTTTCTTTCTGCCAGGTCTGAGCTGATGGCTCTGCTGAGCATCTTCCAGTTTAGAAGGGGAGTAAGCATGATGTGTTTCTCATCTGCCGCACTGTTTCCTTGGCTGACCACTCCGTCTGTGTTCCTCAACGTTGCCCATTTCTTTGTGCTTCTGCAAAAGAGCTTGAACAGCAAATATTGAAACCCTGGTCTGCTTTGAAATCTTTGCCTGGGAGAAACCTTTCTGATGTAATATAACTACCTTGTATCTTATTGCTGTGCTCAGTCTTGCCTGTGACATGAAACTGTCTTCCACAACTGTACCTTGGTAGCAGCGTTTGGCTGTTCCTCACCCAGTTTTAAGCCTCATACACAGCTGTTTCTGTTTCAGTTAATGACTGTTTCAACCTACATATGTAGTACTAGGGTGTTGTACCATGTTAGTCATTATGAATGTAGAGAAAAGTCAAGCAAAATGACACCTTTTATTGGCTAACTAAAAAGATTACACAGGTGCACTAGAGGGGCAACAATGAGACGACCCCCAAAACAGGAATGGTTTAACAGGTGGAGGCCACTGACATTTTTCCCTCCTCATTTTTTCTGACTGTTTTTTCACAAAAACAAAATCACTGCTCCAGGTCTACAAATTGCCATTATTCTTGATTTCCAAAAACAGGTTTTAATTGAGTTGTATTACTTATTGGGCAAAATAATATTTGACTATGATGATACAAGTGGATAATTACAATACTCTGTTGCTGCAATATATTGTGTCTACATAGTAAACATCTGAGTGCAGTTTTGTTGGAAGTTTTGAACCATTCAGCATTTGAACTTTTGGACTCTAAACAAAGCCATTTGGACAAAGCTTCAGGGACAAAACCCTGACTTTAGATGAGAAATGTGTCCTTGTTTCTGATATACGAAAGACTCTTGTTTGACTATGTTAATGGTTCTTTCACAACTGTATGTTCCAGGTTAAAGCAGCATTTAAAGCTAAGATCAGCCTTATGTTTCTAACATTAAACTCTTTTTAATCTGCACAACTTGGTGTGAGGTGTATGGGTATTTTTGGGCTTGAGTTAGGTTTGAGATAGAACCTGTTTTTCAGGAAGGGTGTAGTAAAGTTTAAGATTAACGTGGTTAATGAATTACATAAAACTGGAATTATACTGAATTGCAGCCTTGTACATGTCAAAAGATGAGCATCTAAGTTCTGTACTGTCTTGAAATTATAGATCACTTTTAGTAGAAGTGAGTGAGGATGCATGCATGAATTAGAATTTTAGCAGGGGTAAAATTAAGATAGGTAAAGATTGTGCGATGTTCCTTCCATGGTAGTATGTAGATTTGCAAATAACTTAATTTATGCATTAAATTCAAATTGTGAATCAAACACTTACATTCAAATTATGCACAGAAGAACCAAAATTAACTTTGTTTTCAAAAATTTCAAAATTGACAGATTGCATTTTTATATTTTGGGCAGCTTCTTCAACCAATATTCAACATGTCACTGTAGCCTATGTTTTCTAAAAGCCTTGCACTCATATACATAACCGGGTTATGAAACATTACTTTTCATATAAAACATTTTTATATCTGTGTAGTATTATTACAATGCTACTTTTTTTACATTGCTTGCATAAGCAAAAAGTTTTGTGAAATTGACGTTAAAATCTGTTTTACACACTATTTCACAAAACAAAAATTCACTAGAAAGAATTTTTTGAGATGTTTTAAACTTTTTTGGCATGGAAAGCAAGGAATATTTCTCCTTAAAGCTTCATTTTTTTTGTAATTTAATTATATGTTATTGGTTTTGCTCACATCCCCTTGGATGAATACAGTGTGTTTGCAGTTATCTACCAATTACCATTTCCTGTTCCATGGAGTCTACAGATGAGGATATGCATGCTCCAAGTACCAGGTGTAAAATGACATGAAGAACACAGGTAAAGAGTTGGGGTACCACCTTGGTAACCCTGTAAAATTTGACAGATTTTAATAGATCAAACACACAATTAGTTGCAATGATGTCTTTACAGACACAAGTCCAAACAGAACAAAAGCTAACTGGTTTGCAGATTTAAGAAGGAGGATGGTAGGAAGGTGTGGGTCTGGGAGGACAAGCACTGGAGATGACGTCAGTGATGGTAGGGTCATAAATCACCCGGTCTGCAGAGGGAGAAAGAGAGATTAGAATCAGAAAGCCCTTGGCTTGGTGGGTAATTACATTTACTAGAGCCCTTAAGCTGTCTCCTACTGTATATGCATGCGTGTGACACATAGAAGAATGTAAGCAATTTAGTCTTTTGTGATTGTGATCGCCAAAATTGTCTTCATAATTGGCAAAGTTTGCATCATATTATCAAAACAACCATAAAACGCATTTCAAGGTTCTACAAAAAGTCTACATATGACAGGAAATGAGCCCAGTAATTTTTTTTTTTCACTAGAAAACTCAATTTAAGCACTAAATTGCAGGCAGACACTTGTGGAATTAAGACAGGAAAGCTCTTCCAGACAGGGAATAAAAACAGTTTTCTTCCTGTGCCAATGAAGCAAATTTGGCTAGTCCTGAATAATCATTTGTTTTGCAAAGAGAGATTTAAGTCACTGCAAACTAAATTTCATGCAAATTGCTGACTCACTACTAGTTTTCATTATTTTGCTGTATCTGTCTGTGAGAAACTATTTCTTGGACTCTGCCAGGAGATATGCCAAGATTTCTAAGAAAAGAGACAACTGAAAACTGAACCTTCATTTTCTGTAATTGAAAGAGGCAGTAGTAAAGACAGCCTTTCAATGTTGTGTCATACGCTAGTAACTGCTGAAACCAATTGTTTTAACAGCATGTAAGAATACCCTTAGATGATGTATTGGATGCCCAATAGTAAAAGGCATCCATCTGTGTCAGATCCAGAGTAAGTCATGCTTTTAATGAAGGCTGATTTCCCACTGTCAGTCTCACTTGTGTCTTTTGCTAATCCATATTTTTGTTTTGTCAGGTCTTGTATCAGCAGCTGAATTTTCACATCTTGTTCGCTGAACAGACTACCTTGTTACAGGATATCCTAGAACTTCTAAGCTTCAAGGAGAACTCCTTCTTCAGTGGACCAAGACCCCAGTTGCTCTTAATGACACCTACCTTGTTTATGGACTGAATGTTTATCCAGTGTTGCCTAAAGGATGGTATGTAAGTTGCTATCTCAAGCTTTGTTTTTGACTGCTCAGGACCAGAATTTTCTTTCATTATTAACTTTCTATCTTAACAAAATATAGGGCGTATGACTATATTATTCTCTCTTCGTTGCTGGGTGTAAATAATGTTTTTCTTTTACTTTTATTAAATTTATTTAAAGCATATAACATTCCATACAATCAAGTCAAAACTTAGCAAAACTAAATTCAACTCAACCCCCACCCATGAGAAAGAGAGAAAGGCCAACAGCCTGAGTACAGCTTTTGAGAGTAGTATAGAGGAAAAGGAGTGTTTCTCTCCAAAATAAATACCTTATTCTAAAAAATTATTGGTTAGACCCTGTCAAGTTTTAAAAAAGTTTTGAACAAATCTTCTAAGATAGAATTAGATTTTTTTTCAATTTCAAATAGTATATAACATCAGTTACCCACTAACTTAACAGAGGTGGGCTAGGATTCTTCCAGTTGAGTAAGATCATTCTATATGCTAGTAATGAAGTAATGGGCATTTACAGTTTGCTTGTCCTTCTCCTCTTTAAATCCATCTGGTAGTACACCAAACACCGCTGCTAATGAATTAGGAGGGATTATTACACCAAGGCTGTCAGAAAGGCATTTAAAGATTTTGGTCCAGACTGATGTTAATTTAGTGCACGCTCATGTGGCCCAGTGAGGCTGGAGCTTGATAGCAAGGTTCACAGGTTGGATCTTGCCCTGGAAACATTTTGGACATTTTAATTGAATGCTTTGCACATATGAATTCTGGGCATGGCTGCCTTCCACTCCGTTTCTGAAATGTTGAATAAGAGATCCTTTTCCCACTGTACTCTGAGAAGGGACTTTAAAAAGGTTTTATATAATATAGATATGCTGTCTGAGTCCCCAAGACTGATCAATATCTCTTCTGGAATAGAAATAGGTGGGAGGTGAGGAAAATCGGGCAGATTTCATTTAGCAAAGTTTCTAATTTGGAGGTAGTCGAAAAATTGTGTTGATGGGAAGTTAAATTTGGAGTGAAATTGTTCATAGTATGCGAAGACATTATTTATATACAAATCTCTAAATGATTTAATCCTATTAATTTTCCAAACATTAAAAACCGTGTAAGTTCGAGAGGGTGGAAAAAGGAGGTTATCATGTAGAAGTGCCAGAGATAAAATATTCTCTAACTTAAAGTGCTTCCTATATTGGTTCCACATTCTACGTGAATGAAGGACAATTGGGTTGTTGGTATGTTGACGATAACTTGTACAGTATTTACTGGTATACAAAGCAATGAATATAAAGAAGTACTGCAGGATTTATTTTCTATTGCAGACCAAGCTAGTGTGTGTTCATCGATTTGTGTTAATGTCCAGGTTTTAATAGCTTGTATGTTTGCCTCCCAGCAATAAAATTGAAAATTAGGTAAAGCCATGCCACCTTCTGATTTAGGTCGTTATTGGGTTGCCTTTTGAATGAGTGGGTTTTTCGAATTCCAAATAAATTAGGTTATGATTGGATCTAATTGCTTAAAAAAAGATTAGTTAATGGAATTTTTTAAAAAACTTAATCAAATTAAGCACTGATTGCTTTGTGGTTCTACTTAACAACTTAGAATGTAAAGCTCATTATTAACCTTGTTATTCTTTGATTTTGGAAATTCTGTGTTATTTTAAACTGTCAAGTACAATATTATGTAGTGCAGTACAGCTGCACAGATGGCGCAATAGTAGTGCCGCTGCCTCGCAATAAGGAGATCATGGTTTTACATGTGGAGCAGCTTTTAAATGTAAAATATTATTATTATACTTGACTATATGTCAAGTTCAAATTTTAAATGTTATATTTTTCCACTAAATAAACAAAACATGTAGCACTAGGGCTCTTGGCCTAAATACATCTACACAGTAGATAAAACTTGATCTAAATGCAACATATGTGTACTGCCATCCTTTAGTTTACAAAAAAGGCACTGCTAATCATACATTTTTTACATGCAATTTATACATTTCAAATAAACCTGTGTTCCCTCAGTGTCCAGTAGACGTTGTATTCATGTGTGTTAATCACTGTTATCACTTGTTATGGGTTTGTGCACTGATAGCTTTGATAGCATTTATAGTTCTTTTTTATTCTGTTAAATTCACTTTGTGATGTGGCTGGATCATATGTGACCAAAACATTTATTTTATTTCAAAAGAGAAACAAATATTATTGCTAATACTGTGCACAATTTTGTTTTTATGCACTTTGAGACATGCCTGGGTAAGATGTGAACAAAATGTTTAATTTTTTATTTCAAAAGCTGAAAAAAGTATTGCTACTAACTCCGATTCTGTTAAGTTATAGCTTTTTAATTGTTTTTTATGCATTTTTTGATGTGCATGTGTTTGAAGAGACCAAACCTAAAAGGGAAACCAATGAATAAGCCTTACTTGTATTTCAATATGTTCATTTGTGTTGGTTTAAAATTTGTCATTACCTGCTGGTTACTGGTCGATGAATTTGTCTGGCTCAGCTAAATTTCTTTGTTTGAAAATCTGGCCCAACTGAATTTCTAATTGAATATCCCTGCATTAGTGTTTTATTATATAGTCAATCACTGTCTAACCTGCTTAAATCTGAACAGTGTCGCACGGGGTGCTGGAGCCTATATCAGCTAGCATAGGGGCAAGGCAGGAGCAAACCCTGGACAGGGTGCCAATCAATCATAGTATTATATAGTAGATTTTTATTAATGTGTATGGTAATGTAACTGGTGTTCACTGTATGTGCCAAACTACTGCGCTCTGGCCTTGAATCTGGTTAACCTCCGAAGCTTCTGCGTTGTAATTCACAATGTGCTGCATCGTACAAACTGCCACGAAGGAGTAATCCAACCAAAACTGAACTCTTTTATCTGTTATTGCTTATTTTTAACAGGCTGAAATGTTAAAACAGAAAACATGTGAGTGCTCTAACTCTGCCAGTGTAATTCCTCTTCTCACAGTTAACACAAAGAACACTGAGTGTGAAGCTAATTTAGAACAGCATTCATATTAATGCACCGCTTAGTATACAAATTCAAAAAAGTAACATACGTGAAATGTTAAAATGGAAAACATATAAGTGCTCAAGCTCTGCCGATGTAATCTTTATTAACAAAAACACATAGAAAGGCCATTAAATGCTCACATTAATACATAACCAAAATTAATGTGAAATCATTCAAAACAACACTGTACATTTAGAAGATAGTATTGCATTTACTGTCACATACAAAAAATTTACTCAAGCAACTTAAAATTATTTAATTAATTCTTACTGTACAGAACATCATACTTACTTTCTCTCACATTTGAAACAATGAACACTGGAAAAGGCTCAGACTGATGATACAACACAGTAAACGGAGTAGAGAAATGTAACAGGAACACAACAGGAAACATACAACATAACAAATATTATCAGGATCTGGTGAAGCTCCAATTAACTAAAAATAGTATTAAGTAATAGACACCTGTTAAAGTAACATTAATGACAGGAAGCACTGCATTATGTCATATTAGATCAACTAATTTTTTTCTATATTTTACATGGTATCATTTACAATTCATAAAAATGATACTGTAATATCACACAATTAGAAAATCCTTGTTAATCATGTTTTCATGTTGAGTAGCTTAACATAGAAATGGCCTGTGCAAAAACAGGAACAAAATTGATTGTATCTTGCATATACAGTTTTAGTTACTAGAAGCAATACGTACTGTACACATGACCTTGCTTCTTAGGACATTGCCCAGTCCCTTCCTCTGCTACCTAGCTGCCCCGTTGTTTCAAGGACAGGATTGTGACCAGAGATTTGAAAATGTATGATTTCAAACCATATGACCAATGCCAGCATCCCCAGGTTGAGCTGCTCACCTCTCTGGACAAATGCCATTGTTATTCCTGATACATTAACATAGAGAGTGTAATTAATTACTTCATTTGGTTCTCTCTAGTGCTGCTAAGGCTACAAAGACGCCCTTATGAGCAAATGTATAGCTTGCATTGAATTATCATTAATCGTGTTCTTGTTGTTATTGCATAATCCAAATAAGAGCATCAATGTGTTTTTTGTGATCTACTTAAGGCGACTTACATCTCTCTGTGACAGACTCGCACGCAAACGTCTAAGTAAATAACACTGAAAGTAATGAGTGGATCGATTCACTAGTTCAGATATCTGAATAAGATTAAGTTCTGCTTTAGCTATGAAAGGATTCGGGATATACTTGCTAATTTAATAAACAACCTTAAGTAATGTTAAAAGGCTTTCAGGAAAAGCACCCTTAATTTGGTATAGATTTTTACCAAATGCAATTCCTATATTACAAATTATCATTAATTTGTTTTGAAAATTAGTTTAATAAGCTTGAAATAGAAATAGTTAAATATTTTCATGTTTCCGGTTTGCATTGTCCTACGTAATTTGTGCTGTTTAGTATCTAGATGTAGACATGTCAGATTGCGGCCTGTAGCACTTTTGGGCACTTTGGACACTACAAGGTCCATAAGTTAACAACCTTTGAGTTAATTTCACATCTTACACCTTTCAAGCACTTGGGCTTTTAGGCATGTGTACTAAGAAACTTTCTGTTTACAGGAGTTTCTGGACCCCAACTGCTAAAGAAATCATTAAAAACACACACACACCCACAAACAAATATTTTATTATCTATATACATAGGTAATGCAGAGTTGATTGCCTGACTCACTCAATCATCAACAAAAACAATATTTCCCATTTAGCTGAAAAGCTGAAATTTGGCAGGATGGTATATCTAGGTCTATTTGTAACCACTAACAAAAGGAGTTTTTGATATACCACTAGAAAAATTAAATACCCCAAAATCTCAAAAATGCCTTGACAGATATGACTGAATTTTGTGACATAGAAAAAAGAAAATAAAAAAAAAAAACAAACTTGTGTTTTTTAATTTGTTGATATTTGTCATTAATAAGACTTTAGTGAGTGGGACTTTCGAAATCCCTTGTTTCACACAGTGCAACTGATCCAGTATGTCAGGTACTTAATATGTGCAAAATCCAATGTGGGGACATGCATTTCCACTAGCCTGCACTCTGGTCAAGATGATTTGATCAGTGCTCATAAAGTTTAAATAAAGGCATCAACAAACATGGCACATCATCAAAGGTAACAACTGCTGTGCTTTTGTTTGTTTTTTTTCAACCACTTTAGGACAATTGTTGGCTATCTTTTACGTTATTGCTTTTTCATTTTATCAATAGAATTTGATTTTAAAAAATCACTACGGAGCAACAATTTTATTGTCTCACTTAATTACAGCATTTATTTTACAATATGCCCTTTGGTCTCAACTTGAATTGTGTTTACACATATTGCATTTAAAGACACTTTTCCCGGCGGCACGGTGGCGCAGTGGGTAGCGCTGCTGCCTCGCAGTTGGGAGACCTGGGGACCCAGGTTCGCTTCCCGGGTCCTCCCTGCGTGGAGTTTGCATGTTCTCCCCGTGTCTGCGTGGGTTTCCTCCGGGCGCTCCGGTTTCCTCCCACAGTCCAAAGACATGCAGGTTAGGTGGATTGGCGATTCTAAATTGGCCCTAGTGTGCGCTTGGTGTGTGGGTGTGTTTGTGTGTGTCCTGTGGTGGGTTGGCACCCTGCCCTGGATTGGTTCCTGCCTTGTGCCCTGTGTTGGCTGGGATTGGCTCCAGCAGACCCCCGTGACCCTGTGTTCGGATTCAGCGGGTTGGAATATTCCCTATTTTTTTTCAATCTGGACCCTTTTCTGAGAAATGTACTTCCAAAATCAGTGTATGCAGTGTTGCTAAAGCCTTAAAGAGCTATGTTACTGTCTTTATTTCTACAACCAAAAATGTAAAAACTCCCAAACCTAAATGCCTGTATTTAGTAAGTGTTGCTGTTGCAAACTCATACAGGAAATGTAACAGAAACTCAGCTGTTTCGCTCATCACTACCTATTTGATGTTGTATTTGAAATAAGAGATTCAAGATTGGCAGTATGATGCAGGTGGCCATACATTTCCTTCATTTTACTGTGTCCACTATATGTGACAAAATATTTAAAATAAACCGATTACACCACATTTTTTAAACAGTGCATAGCCTTGCATTTTTGAAAAAAGTCAACAATGTTGTCCACCTATATATCCTCATGAACTTCTCAATATCAATCAATGATCAGCACTTTTTGAAGTTTTAAAATCAAAATGAGAAAATAAACGAAAATAAAACACACACACACTCACTGCAAAATAAGAAATGGAGCCAAGCCATGACTGAACAGAATGAAATACATTTTTTTTCTATAGCTGATGGAAATGCTGTTTTTCAGAATGTGATAAGAAAGGAACAGAATGTTACTTTTGAGTGAGTAAAAGTAATCAGGAACATTCTTTTTTATTTTAGATGTTGATGCTAATAGAGAATCTCTGTTTTCAACAGTTTCTAGCATTGAATAAATCAACTTTATATCACCGAAAACCCTAATTTGCTAACATCCTTTAATATGGAGTTATGCTCCAATGTCTTTCACACACCACCAAGGATTGTATGTGTAGCATGTTCAATGGTAAGCAGCTCTAGTGAACTACTACTATTAGCCCCTAATAAAAAATACAAACATTGTATGCAGGAAAAGTACTTAATTACATGTACTTATGATATATCCAATTAACCAACAGTATAACTGAAGCCCATTTTCTTAGAAAATTTTCTGTCCAAAGCCAGGAAACACAGCTAGTTCTTTTATATATTTCAGATACTGTATATACATCGAATTTGACAATAATAATAATAATACATTTTATTTATATAGCGCCTTTCCCATGCTCAAGGCACTTACAGAATAAATAAAGAACGGCAGAATATACAGTATATCGCATTGTACAAACCAGATAAATAAATAAAGAAGATTAAGACAGTAAATTCTGAAAAAGAAACAGACAACATAATTGATGGTCTAGCACACACATACAGGTTACATGAGCATCTTGACAGAGAAGTAAACTGAGAGAAGGGTAATAAAGTCAAGTAGAGCTAAAAGCCTTCCTGAATAGATGAGTTTTGAGATGTTTTTTAAAAGAATTCATGGAGTCAGCTGACCTGATTAATTTTGGTAGGTCATTCCAGAGTCTGGGCACTATACAGCTGAAGGCCCTATCACCCATGGAGTGTAGATTAGTGAGGGGCACAACAAGATTACCAGAATCAGAGGACCTTAGTGGGCGGGCAGGCACATAGTGATGGAGAAGGTCACTGATGTAGTTTGGTGCAAGGTCATTTAAGGCTTTGTAAGTTATTAGTAGGATTTTATATTCGATTCTGTAGGACACAGGGAGCCAGTGAAGATGGAGCAGGATGGGTGTGATGTGCTCGCTGCTGCTGGTTCGAGTAAGGACTCTTGCAGCTGAGTTTTGAATAAGCTGGAGCTGTGATATAAGATTAGAAGGGGCACCTGCCAGTAGGGAATTACAATAATCGATGCGGGATGTGATAAAAGCATGGACAAGTTTCTCAGCATTAGAGAAGGAGAGGAAGGAGCGAACACGGGATATGTTACGGAGGTGAAAGTAAGAAAGTTTCTTAATGTGATTTATGTGGGCGGAATAAGTGAGGGAGGAATCAAAAATGACACCAAGATTTTTTACAGTAGAGGCAGGTCTGATGAGATCACTGCCAAGATGGACTGGGAAGGAGCTCATTTTATTAAGTTGCATTTTAGTCCCAATTTGCAGGAGTTCAGTTTTATTGCAATTTAATTTTAAAGAGTTCTGCTCCATCCAGGTTTTAATTTCACTAAGGCAGGTTGTGAGCTGAGAAAGCTCTGATGAAGTTCCACTTTTAACATTGAAGTAGAGCTGAGTATCATCTGCATAAAAATGATAACCCAATCCATAACTACGGATAATATGGCCAAGGGGAAGCATATAAATACAGAAAAGCAGAGGACCGAGGACAGAGCCCTGAGGGACTCCTTGTGTGACTGGCGCTGAGCTGGATCTGCTGTTGCCAAGACTAACAAACTCTTGCCTACCAGTCAGATAGGACTTGAACCACTGGAGGGCAGTGCCAGAGATACCCAGCATGTTCTCCATTCTGGACAGTAGGATGTCATGTCTAACAGTGTCAAATGCTGCACTGAGGTCTAACAGAATTAATATGCTGGTTTGTCCAGAGTCTGCTGCCATAAGCAAATCATTGGTTACCCGTAGCAGAGCAGTTTCACAGCTGTGCCGCGCCCTGAAACCAGACTGAAAGGGTTCCATCAAATTATTAGAGGTTAGGTAATTGGTGAGTTGGGAAGCTACAACACGCTCAAGAACTTTTGACAGGAAAGGTAAGTGGGAAATAGGCAGGAAATTGTTAAGATTGTCAGCATCAAGGCCAGACTTTTTTAACATTGGGGTTACAGAAGCAATTTTAAAAGTGAGCGGCACAGAGCCAGTGTCAAGGGATGAGTTTATTATTGTTGTAACAGTCGGGATTATGGCATGAAGGCAGGATTTAAGTAGTGTGGTGGGGATGGGGTCCAGTACACAAGTAGTTGGCCTCATCTTACAAAGCAGGTTATTAACAAACGCAGATGTGACTGGTGAGAACTTAGAGAAGGAGCTGGATGGAGTGGGAAAACAGGGAGAGATATAAACAGATGATGTATTTATGTTAGTTGAATTATTTAGATCTTTAATTTTGTTACGGAAAAAGTGGAGGAATTCCTCACAGACTTCAGTAGAAGAGGTAGTTGGACCAGATGCGGGTTCGAGTAGTTTATTAACTACAGAGAACAAAACCCTTGGGTTATCATGGCCACTTTCTATTATTCTGCCATAATGGGTGTTCTTGGCAGAAGTTAGTGCTTCTCTGTAAGCTCTTTGGTGGTCAGAGAAAGCCTGGATGTGCACGGTGAGGCCAGTCTTACGTGACATTCTCTCAAGGCGTCGGCCAGCTGCTTTCATAGATCGCAATTCTGAGTTATACCAAGGAGCTGAGCGTTTAAAGGAAACCTCCTTATGTTTTAAAGGAGCTGTTTTATCTAATGCTGAGTGAAAGGCTGTGTTATAGTGGTGAACAAAACTATCTAGTGTTGATGGAATAGGTGCAGACAGTAAAAGATCAGAAAGGATAGAGGGACAGATATTTGTAAGGTTTCTGTAAGAAATTTGTCGTTTACAGGTAAGAGGTGGGAGAGGTAATGAGACAGTGAAAAATACTGCTTTATGGTCAGAGAGTCCCAAATCAGTGCTGTAAATGTTGGCAACAGATAGTCCAGAAGTGCAGATCAGGTCCAATATATGACCGCCAGAGTGGGTTGGAAAATCAACATGTTGTGTCAAGTCAAAACAGTCCAGTAAGGATAGGAATTCATTTCTCAGTTTAGATGTGGGGGTGTCAATATGGATGTTGAAATCACCAAGAAGGATAATTCTCTGAGAGTAAGAGCTTAGGTGGGTCAAAAGTTCAATCAGATCGGATAAGAAGGATGCATTGTATTTTGGGGGACGATAAAGAACAATGAGTGAGACAGGACCTGATTCCGTTATTAGTTTAAGAGCCAGGCACTCAAAAGACAATGGGCAGTCAATTGGGATTCTTTTAACGTTTAAGTCTTCTCTGATAATTACTGCAAGCCTGCCGCCTTGTCTTGAGCTGCGAGGCTCTGAGTGGAAAGTGAAACCAATTGGAGTCGCCTCTGTGAGACACGCAAATTCGTTTGGTTTTCATACTTGAATATGTGTACAAGTGCATCTTGAAGTATGAACTGATACCAGTTTCAAATTAAATAAATATAGTACACTACTCAGTGTAATACAATAATTATAATTTTATGTAATGCTTTACCTGAAATAATAATACAGCGATACAATATTGCACTACACCTTTTGTATCCATATTACTAACCGAGAATGCTAAACCGGATGGACGCAGGGACATCCGGCCATGGGCCGTAGCCGCAAAAAGACGTACTGCGCAGGTGCACCAAGAAATGAGGGGCCGCGAGAGGCGGGCGCAACCACAGAAAAAAGGAGTGAGCACAGAAAAAAGGAGTCAGCAAAGAAAAAAGGAGTCAAACGCAGGCGACGCACACAGCGCCGCACGAAACACATTGCACACGAAACTAGCACACAAAAAAAAGAAGCCGCTCACGCCCACCTGCAAGCACCCACCCCCCCTACAAGCACCGATCGGGACACACACAAAGAGGACGATTCAACAAGCCCCCTGGCACACAAAAAAAAAAGAACCCAAAATTACCCCGCCCACCCTACAAGCAAGGGACGGGACACACACAAAGAGGAGGATTCAACAAGCCCCTGGCACACAAAAAGAAAGAAGACGCTCGCGCACCACCAATCCTCCGCCCCCCCCCCCCCCCCTCCACAGACGCAGGAAAACCACACAGCGCCGCACGAATCCCATTGCACACGAAAGGGGACACACACAAAGAGGAGGATTTAACAAGCTCCTAACGCACCAAAAAAAAGAAGCCGTGACTGCCACGCCAAGCCCATTAGAGACGAGACATGGCACACGACACGTTCACAACAACGACGAATCAGACCCACAAACAAACTAACATCAATAAGAAGTGACACCCAAAGCCCCATTTGTAAAGGAACCGTCCATATTAAACATACGTTATCTCAACACCTTCACACTATGCAGCATACGTGGATCTCCTTACAATAAACCACTATTAACCGTTCAACTGCAGAAAAGGCTCCATATTAACAGTGAGTGCGATCCTCCTTATTACTTATCCATATTTCGCACGCTGAGGAACAAACAAGTCATGAATACACGCTCACGGGTACAAAACGATTCGGGGCGGATAACGGGACCAAACACACGAACCCGCATGAAACAACAAAATACACAGCGGCGCATACAACGCGCTTCTGAAACTCCGGGAGAAAAAAATTTCGCGGCTCCAAAAACGCAAAGCTCAACTAACCCCGTTACAGAGAAGTGCCCAAATGGACAGACACAATGAACGTAGACGCATACAGCGCGCGTCTCAAAGTGCTACAAAGTAGTTTGAGCCAAGCACATATGTTTGGGCTGAACTCAAATTTGCACAGTGTGGTGCATAGGTAGTTCCATTTAACCATACCAAATGCTTTTTCTGCATCTAAAAATAATAAGATCTCTGCGGTGTTTTAATGGGTGAATATATTCTATTTAACAAACTTCAAAGGTTAGAACTTAAGTGTCTGCCTTTTAATAAGTACAGTTCGGTTTTGTGATATTACAGAGGGAAGCACTTTTTCAATTCTTCTGGGTAGAACTTTGGAGAGTATCGTAACATCATTATTCAGAAGAGAGATTGGTCTGTATGATGCACATTTTAGTAAGTCCTTAATTTTCTTAGGAAAGATTGTAATTAATGCTTGGCGAAACCTTTGAGGTAGAATTTTGTTGTGTTTAGCTTCTGTAAATGTTGATCATGATAGTGGAGCTAACTTATTAGAATTTTTTTTTTATAAAATTCCACTGGGTAACCATCAGGTCTGGCTGCTTTCCCATTTTGAAGTGAATTTATAGCATCTAGCAGTTCTGAAAGTAACAGAGGTTTGTCCAGTTCCACAGCAATATGAGTACCTACAGTAGTTGTGGTATCTGTAATGAATCAAGAAACTCATTGATTGTCCCTTATCTTCTTTAAACTGAGTAGAATATAAGGACTTACAGTACTTTCTAAATGTGTAAGTTATATTTTTATGGTCAATAATTTTATTTCCATCTATATTGGTAATTGCTGTTATTGCACTGTGGACTTCCTGCTTGTGGATTTGTTAAGCTAAGATCTTGTTGGCCTTCTCTCCGTGTTCATAATAATGATGTTGTGATTTATAGATAAGCTGTTCTGTTTCTTTAGTAGTCAAGAGGTTAAATTCTGATTGCAAAACCAGTTTTTTTCCTATAAAGTTCCTCATTTGCAGACATGGCATGTTCTTGATCTAATCTGGTAATTTCGCTGATTAACTCAAACATCTTCTTGGTTTCCAATTTATTTTTGTGACAAAAATATGAAATAATCTGTCCTCTTAAAAATGCCTTCAGAGTTTCCCAGAGTATACTGAGACCTATGAGGATGCACTGGTCTCAAGAAAATAATCAATCTGCTTGGATATGAATTCTGTACAGTTCTCATTAGCTAATGACAGTAGGTTAAGATGCCAACTATGAGATGTGTAGGATGTAGTAATTTAAGCTTCATGATCAAAGGGGCATGGTCACAGTTAATAATAGCATCATACTTTCAAGATTTGATAGTGGGCAAAAAAATATTGTCTATGAAGAAATAATACTTGAGTAACAATGATTTACAGGTGAGAAGGAGTATGCTCTTAGGTTAGGATTTTAAAAACCTCCATGCATCTGATAACCAATACAAACTGTGTAATTATCTTTGCCGTATTAAAGGTTATCGATGATGTAGCTGATCCAAGTCTGGATTGAAAACACAATTAAAGTTTCCGGCACACAGATTTAAATGCACAGAAATATATTGGGCATCCACAGCAGGGAGAAAGGGCCTAAAAAGTTAGAGTAAGGGTCACTGCCCCAAAACCAAGTGTTATTTTTTCCTGTGGTAAAACTAATAATTGCATTGCCTTTCTAACTTTAATTTGCATTGCTGGCTTTTACTAGTTAACTGTACATCAATTTTTCACTATTTGCAATCACTATCTCCCAAAGTTATTCTGTTATAGCTCGTATTTGCATCCAAAGTTTACTATCCACCTCAAAACTTCTAATCTGAATCTGCATCCAAAAGAGAAGTTTAAATTACTGCCCCTCGAGAAAAGACGAAGGACATACCGTAGCTTGTCTGTTTCAGGGCTACATTTTGTGTGGTTGCTGTTTAAAATTGTTGTGCTTTTGATTTTTCGCTATTGTTTTTGCCTCATTATTAAATGAAAGGTATTTACAAAAAAATGTGGACAAAATTGTGGGGCGCACATAAAATAATTTAACTGAATTAAAATGCATGGCTTCCTTAAAAGATTAAAGAAAAAATAATAATAATAATAACTTGTACGATTTGAACATTTTTACAATTATAACCGTTATCCTATAGTTTTTGAACTTTTGTTGATTAGAAGTTTCACTTTAACGAATCTATTCATTTTAATTGAATTAAATCAATTATTTTATGGGTGCCCCACGATTTTACTTTTAGTCACATATGGCCAATCATATCTTAGTACAATAAATTAAAGAATTAAAAATTAAATTTTTACTTTTTAGTGCATTTTTGAATAAAATCGTGACACTTAAAACTATTTTATATTTTCTCTCGTATATGTTAAGGCTCCCTTGCAAGCAGAGCCTCAGGGTGCTCAACAAAGTCACTTTGATGGTAAATCGGGACGTGCATATTGTAGTCTTCTCTAATGACCCACACAATTTTAGACATTACCTGTTTATTGGAAAATATTTCTAACGGAAACGGTTAATGTAAAAAAAGTCCTTTAAAATCAAGAAACTAGATGTAATTTGTTATTGTTTTCTAATATTGTATTTTAATATCTAACAAACACATCATTTATTTCCCTTTCTTGTCATATTTGTTTGTATAAACGTTCTTTAATGTTGTGGTTCACAGAAAATTTTTGCGGGGACATTAATTACCCTTTACGTCTGTACAGCCCTTTCCAATTACTATTCAAAAGTCCATTCTGTGTTGTCAATGAAACTGATTCAGTTTCTCAGAATCTTTTCCTGTTGAGGTGCATAGGCGCAGATCCAAACACTGCAGATTCTTGTAAGCAGCTTTTACCATTTTACACAAGATTCTTCCTTTGAGAAGATAGGCACTAATTAAATGTTACAGATCTAAATAAATCCTTCTGGAAACTTAATGTTAATGTTTTTTGGAACCAAATGGTTCTCCCATAGCATCGCTCTGGAGGACGACTTTGTCACCTTCATTATTATTATTATTATTATTATTATGAAGAAGAAGAAGAAGAAGAAGAAGGCTCGTTGCCACTATGGTTTGTTAGTTTCATGAACTTTATCGCTTTCATTCCTGGAAAAATTTAATGCTGAATTTCAGGGAAATGCAGAACATGCTGTGTGCCGTGAAAAACTGGTATTTATTACATTTCAAATAGTGCATGCGGATTGACTGGAAACCGTAAGAACTAAACTAAGAAAAAAAAAGCTGGCGTTATGATCCAAATCATTATGCACTGCTTGAGCAAAGGCTTTATCAAAACAGTTCAATCGACACACCAATATTTAATATAGATTCTTTTGTAGGATTAATAGCTATAAGTATCATTGACCATTTTGTATTTCCATGTGGAACAGAAATCATTAGCCGACCAACCATTAACATTGCTTATGGTTGTCTTTTACATTTTCACTACGAAAAGGCGGTGTTGCCCTTACGCTTTCTGCAGGCCCTAACGAAGAAAAGGACACTGGATCTACGAAGGGAAGGTGGCAGGAGCCGAAGCCAGTGCAGCCCCACTCCCCCCTCCCTGGTTTCTTCATGTGTATGACAGATAGCGCGTTTGTATAGCACACTTTCGTCATGTTCAGCACTGTTCCGCTGTTGCAACGTCTCATATCATTAATTCAGCAAGCAATACTGTGATTAAGATTTTGAACAGCCTTGCCTGTATACTACCAGTACTGGTCTTACAACTACACATGTAGTTGAAGTATTATTGGATGTCTTTCCGTTGAGCAGATATTCAAGGGTGTGGACTGCCTTTGGTTGCAGATTGCTCTATGAAAACCTTTTGAATATATAATATACAGAACATATCTGCCTGCTGCCTGTTGCACACACTCTTGAAAATAATTTTTCATTAGTAGCACTATGTTTCTTTATAGGTTGTGTGGGTCTTCTCCATTACTTGACGTATATGCTAAGGCTCCTTTGCAAGCAGAGCCTCAGGGTGCTCACCAAAGTCACCCTGATGGGATATGCATATTATAGTCTTCTCTACTGACCCACAAAATCTTAAAACTTTACTTGTTTATTGGGAAATAACGGAAATGTTTAATATACAAAATGCCCTTTAAAGTCAAGAAATGAGATTAATTTGTTGTTGTTTTCTAATGTTTTATTTTAATATCAACCAAATACAGCGTTTATCTCCCTTTATTGTCAGTTATATTTGTTTCTGTGAACGTTCGTTAATGTTTTAAAATTTGTTTAATGTTTAAATTTGCTTAAATGTTTAAAATTTTGCTGGGGACATTACCCTACACACATGTGGAGCCCTTTCCAATTACTGTTCAAAAGTCCATTCTGAGTTGTCAGTGTTTCTCAGATTGTTTTCCTGTATGTTGATGTGCATGCATTGGCGCAGAGCCAACGACACCGGGGATTCTTTACAGCTCGTCGGAGAAAACAGACACTATTGGTATGAGGGGCCAAACAGGCCAAAAATCATATATTTTTGTACGTAAAGTATTGGTTTACGCATGAACATTATTGGTTTATGGATGATTACTATCGGTTTGCGTGCATACTTAATTGGTTTGCGTGCGAACAATACTGGTTTCATTCATATGAACCATATTGGTTCGTGTCCGGATATTATCGGTTTGTGCGTGAACTATATCCGTTTGTATATGCATAGCACTGGTTTGCATATGAACTATATTGAATTGAACTTTATTACTGGTTCACGTGCGTTTGCTATCGGTTTGTGAGGGAATTGCATTGGTTTGCGTGCGTATGCAATCGGTTTGCGTATCAACTATATTGGTTTGTGTTCGTATACTACTGGTTTGCTTACGTATAGCACTGGTTTTTCATATGCAATATACTGGTTTCACGTGGGTAATATATCGGTTTCGCATATGAACGCTATTGGTTTTGTGTATGCACTACATTGAGTCCTTGTCAGTCTTCTACCGGTTTTATGTGTGCGTACTATGTCGGCTTTGTGAAAGTAACATGCTGGATTTATGTGTGTACTATATCGGTTTTGCGTATGAAACATACTGGTTTGTGAACGCACACTATCGGAATGTTGTGTATGAACTATATCGGTTCTGCGTGCGAACTATATTGGTTGTTCACGTGATCTTCAGTGGAAATGGGCGGGGCAAGAAACAGGAACTCAGGGGCCGGTAGTGTCATGGAGCGTGTAGAGAAGCTGACTGGAGACGGATCTGGGCTTACTTTAAACAGCGGCGTATTTTTTTCCACACGATAGGTTTGGGAAAGGACTTGGTGGTAATTATTACTATTTAATAGAATCAGCCATTGAGTGTGTAATGAACACAAAGCTGAAGTTAAGTACGTATTTGGTCCTCTTTTTATTCGCTTCCAGCTACATGCTCGCTTGCAACCCGCGACTGTACTTTTTCACACAGCTTTTGCAAACTAGTTACTTATTCTAAAGGCAAAATATTCTACATTTACGACTGACGCCTTTATCCAGTATAACATTTAGTTACTACTGGTTACATTTCTGATGCCCAGCGATCCCGCACCGTGCCGCCTAGACAGGTGAAGTGACATGCTCATGGTCACACAGTGTCACTATCAGGACTTGAACCGACAAATGTAGGGTTTAGAGGACAAAGCCCTAACCACAACGCCCCACTGCTTGCACATTGCAACGTGCATATTATTTGACATGATATGATCGTGTCCATTCTTTGAAAAGCTAAATGTTCCATATTTAGGACCAGTATATGTGAGTTACATCATATTGGGCCACCTTACCTTTCACAGTTTTGTGACAAGGCATATGTGTTTTTTAAGATGCAGCCGATTTTTGCCCTGCCAGATACGAGTACCTGCGTATTTCCACTCCAATATCTGATAAATAGGATTTACTGTGCTATCATGGGCACTGTAAAGTGTTAATGTTAGTGTTAGTTAGTTAAAGTGTTAGTTAGTGTTCAGCCACTTTAATTTTCACAGTTTTGTGACAAGACAGATTCCTTTGTTAAATTAAAGTTGTGTTTAACATTTTTGACCTGTGCAGAACCAAAATGTGGAATATTTATTTTTTCAAATAATTGATCAGTTTGTAATGATTCTGATTAATGTACATGCTGTAGAATATTTTGCCATGCTGTTAGAATAAGAAGCTGGTGTGCAAAAGCTGTATGAATAAGTAGCTGACTGCAAGCACATACTGGATGTAGCTAGGATTGAATAAAAAGCCAGCAGAATGTGCACCTCACGTCAGCCCCGTTAATATTTCAGAATTACGGGAAAATACTGTTAAAAATAATAACCACCAAGCCCTTTCAGAAACAAACAGTGACATGCAAAAGTATTCATTCACTTTAAAAGTCATCCTAATTTTCTGTATGACAAAAGATTTTTCCACGTTTATTTATTCATTCTTTTTAATGTGAACTCTTGTGCTGTAACAATACATTTCTAAATAAACCATTTTCTGTAGATATTTAACTGAAGAAGAAAAACTCCAAAGTTGATGTTTGCATTAAGTATTCAAGCCCAACACATTCATACTTTGTCAAGAACCCTTTTGCTGCCGTAACAGCTTTCGTTCTTTTGTAAGTAGGCCCCAGTTCTGCACACTGCTCAGGAGTGATTCTGCCCCTTTCTTCTTGGCAGGATTTCTAGAGACCCTCTATGTCGGTGAGATGGCACCTCTGAACAGCAGTTTTCAAACAGTGCCACAGATTCTCAACAGGGTTAAGCTTAGGGCTTTGACTTGGCCACTTCAAAACATTCACCTTTCTGTTTTTGAGCTATTAAAGTGTCACATTGTCCTAATGCTTAAGGTCATTATCATGTTGAAAGATGAAGCTTCTCCTGAGCTTTCATAGCAGACTGGAACAAGTTCTCTTGCAAAATTGTGCAGTATATGTGTCCATCCATTGTCCCTTCAACTCTGACAAGATTCTCAGACCCAGCACATGAAAAACATCCCCATAGCATCCCCATGAGACTGCCACCACCATATTCCACTGTAGGAATGTTGTTTCTTGAGTCCTGGGCAATGTTAGTGTTACACTTCACATACCTCTTGCGTCTGTCCAAAAACTTCTATTTTGGTCTCATATGACCATAAAACCTTCTCCCACATTTTAACTGGGTCTTTTTAATGCTTTGTGGCAAACGCCATACATTGTTTTATGTGGACCTTCTTAAGGAATGGCTTCTTTCATGCTACCCTCCCATAGAAGCCTGTTTTATGGAGAACTCTTGAAATTGTGGACCCCTGCACCTTTACTCCAGCTAAAGATCGTCGCAGACATCTGAGAGTGACAGTTGGATTTCTAGTCGCCTCTCTCACCAGTTGATGTCTCACTCTGATGTTGAGTTTTGAGGGACAGCCTGTTCTAGTCAGAGTCTGTGTACTTTGATGAACCTTCCACTTTCTGGTGATGAATGCAACAGTGCGCAATGGGACATTCAAACTCTTTTGATATTTTTATAGTCATTCCCAGTCTTGTGCATTTCAATAACTTTGTTTCTCACATCAGTAGAATGCTTCTTTGTTTTCATTTTTGCAGTGACTGTCCACCAAAGATTACGGCCCTTACAAAGGGGGCTGTTTATATCCAGAGAGACAGAAAGGACTCACAAGTAGCACCTCATCATGTTTAATTATGACTGTTAAACGACTGTCACCTTTGTAATTAATTTGTCATTGGTGTAATGATGGAGCTTCCAAAGCACAGAGGTTTAAATACCTATGCAAACATTAACTTTGGAGTTTTTCTTCCTCAGTTAAACGTCTACAGAAAATGGTTTATTTTGTCTTTGGAAATGTTTTGTCACAGCATAAGAAAAATACTGAATGAATAAATGTGTATACATCTTTTGTCTTGCAGAAAATTATGACTTTCAAGGGGATTGAATACTTTTGTATGCCACTTAATGTTTGTGAAAGGGCTTGGTGATGATTAACGTTTAACATTTGAAATGATCACGGGACTTAAGTTAGGTACACATTCAGGTGGCTTTTTATTCACTCCTAGGTACACATATGCTTGTAGTCAGCTACTTATTCACAAACCAGCTTCTTCTTCAATGTTAAGTGCATGGTAAAATATTATACAGCGTGTACATTAATCTGCAAACTGATACATTATTTGAAAGAATAAATATCCCAGATTTAGCTCTTGAACGGGTTGAAATGTTACACTCAACTTTAACAAAGGAATCTGTCCTGGACAAGATTATATTATGTCAAATAATATACACATTGCAGATGTGCAAGCATTGGGGCATTGTGGTAAGGGCTTTGCCCTCTAAATCCTACATTTCTCGGTTAAAGTCCTGATAGTGACACTGTGTGACCATGAGCATGTCACTTCACCTGAATAGGCGGCACGGTGCGGGATCGCTGGGCATAAGAAATGTAACCAGTAGTAACTAAATGTTATACTGGATAAAGGCGTCAGTAGTAAATGTAGAATATTTTGCCTGTAGAATAAGTAACTAGCTTGCAAAAGCTGTGTGAAAAAGTACAATCGCGGGTTGCAAGCGAGCATGTAGCTGGAAGCGAATAAAAAGAGGACCAAATACGTACTTAACTTCAGCTTTGTGTTCATTACACACTCAATGGCAGATTCTATTAAATAGTAATAATTACCACCAAGTCCTTTCCCAAACCTATTGTGTGGAAAAAAATACTGCACTGTTTAAAGTAAACCCAGATCTGTCTCCTGTCAGCTTCTCTACACGCTCCATGACACTACCGGCCCCTGAGTTCCTGTTTCTTGCCCCGCCCATTTTCACTGAAGATCACGTGAACAACCAATATAGTTCGTACGCAGAACCGATATAGTTCATACACAGAGTTGCAATAGTGTTCGTTCACAAACCAATATGTTTCGTACGAGAAACCGACATGGAACACACATACAACCAATAGAGTTCAAGCGCAAAACCGATATGTTACCCACATGAAACCAGTATAAGACGTGCATGAAACCAATATAGTGCATACACAAAATCATCGTTAGACCGGCACAGAACGCAAGCCAATATAGTTCATACGCAAACCGATAACATACAACCGAAAACCAATGCAGTTCACTCACAAACCAATAACAAACGTACTGGAACCACTAATATACACACGCGAATCAATATAGTTCATATGCAAACCAGTGCTATGCATATACAAACGGATATAGTTCACGCACAAACCGATAATATACGGACACGAACCAATATAGTTCATATGAATGAAACCAGTATTATACGCACGCAAACCAATTAAGTATGCACGCAAACCGATAGTAAATATTTATAAACCAATAGTGTTGATACATAAACCAATAGATTACACACAGAAATATATGATTTATGGCCTGTTTGGCCCCTCATACTATTGGAGCTATGTAGCAAAGCGTAAAATGGGCGTCGATGGTGGGCGTGGTCATTTCATAATAATTCTCGACTTCAAGCAGTCATTGAAATAAGCAAGAGTGTGAAGGGGCGGGATAACTGGCAATCAAAATTACCTTCATACTGTTACCGACGGAAACGTCCGCTAATCGCGGCTGAGCAAAGTCTCAAGCTAACAAAGAGGTTCGGATTCATCTGCACAGAACTCAAACGATCAGGTACTTGCGCAGCTGCGTTTAACATTTTGAGGTGAGTAAAAGTAGCTGTACATAATTTGCAGGAACTAGTTTAAGGTCGGGCGGCACGGTGGCGCAGTGGTAGCGCTGCTGCCTCGCAGTTAGGAGACCTGGGTTCGCTTCCCGGGTCCACCCTGCGTGGAGTTTGCATGTTCTCCCCGTGTCTGCGTGGGTTTCCTCCGGGCGCTCCGGTTTCCTCCCACAGTCCAAAGACATGCAGGTTAGGTGGATTGGCGATTCTCAATTGGCCCTAGTGTGTGCTTGGTGTGTGGGTGTGTTTGTGTGTGTCCTGTGGTGGGTTGGCACCCTGCCCAGGATTGGTTCCCTGCCTTGTGCCCTGTGTTGGCTGGGATTGGCTCCAGCAGACCCCCGTGACCCTGTGTTCGGATTCAGCGGGTTGGAAAATGGATGGATGGATGGATAGTTTAAGGTCTGTGCCAGAAGACAGAAGCAGAAATTGCCCTGAGTTATCCGCTTTCTTCGGTATCATGCTGTCGTGCTATGCGAGAAGTAGAGAGAGCGTGTCGATTTTCCATAAAATTAATTGTAGGAAACGTTACAATGTACGACGTTAGGTTTAGGTTTAGGTTTAGGTTAGGTTTCTTTATTTAGTCATGTTTACACAGGAAAACATGAAATTTGCCTTCTCAGTTGCATCTAATAACAGGTAACAGACAGAATGAAATAAAACAGACAAATAGAAATAAGAAAGGTTAAGGTAAGGCAGTTAGATAAAACATATTTATACCAAAAAAAAAAAAAAAAGGTAACAGGATATATATCAAAACCTTAAACATTATCTCCGATATTTCTTATTGAAAAGTCGTATGGGTTTTCAAAGCAACTATCCTTCCTGATTTACTGAAGTTTAGTTCTACATGTAATGGATGTCTGTCATCAGTTGAGATGATTTTCAGTTTCTTTAGCATTGCCCTCTGACACACACTAGTCAAATCATCTACATCAGCCCCAATAACTTTAGCTGCATACTTCGTAAACTGCTGGAGGTTTTCTGAGTTTTGGTTTGTCAGACTATTAAACCAGGCAATGAAACTGAAAGTGATCACGGACTGGATCATACTACGATAGAAGGACAACATGAGGTCCTTGTCTACTTTAAATAGTTTGAGTTTATGGAGGAGAAATAAGCGCTGGTTGCATTTAGAAAATAATTTTTTTGTATTTGTATTCCAGTTAAGATTGTTAGTTAGGTAAGTTCCTAAGTATTTATATTCATTCACTATTTCTACCTCCTCTCCCAGAACTACAAAAGGTGAACATACAGATTTCTGTCTCTTAAAATCAAATATCATTTCTTTGGTCTTTGTATGTTGTTCTTAATTGTTTTTAAGGTATTTTTGATATCTTAAGGTGATTTTTTAGCGGAAGAATCCTTGCTAATTTAGCTTTAAAAGAGAACCTAAGTCCATCTTTGAGTGAGTAACTGTGTAACCGCCATTCCATTAATAGATTGTCGTACGGAGTTATATTTTTATATGCCAAAGTTTAGTGAATCCTAATAAAGATCAACATGTGGGCATATGTGTTTACGAAGGACTTATGCGAAGGCTTTGATTAAGACTTGGTTTCTTTAATACATTTGGTAACCATTTTTTGTGTACATTTATTAAATAAAAAGACTGTTGAAGACAGCAGCGACTTAATGAGAAATCATGCCGGTGTAAGTATTTCGGGGTGTTTGACTTTGGTTCCTAAATTTAGGTTCCTAATTTAGGGGTGTTTGACTTTGGTTTCCTAAATCCAGTAATACAGGTTGTATAAGAATTGAGAATGAAAAATGCATGCAATGTTTCATAAAAACGTACTCTAGTTAATTGGCATACTCAAATGTAGCCTACAAACTAGGTGAATATCAATTCTGAGTCTACATTTCCATTATGGATGAATGGAAACAAAGGCGTATTATTTTTTTTAAACTTTGCTGTGCTTCTGTATTATATGGAACCTACATATTTTAAACGTTACTTTCTGTTGTGTTCTACTGTATGTCTGTTTTCACCTATAAAATACGTATAAATTGCATAACAAATTAATAAGGCCAAAATGTGTTTAGATAATTTAATACAAGATTTTATTGTGCACGTATATTCTGCGGTTCCAGTAGATCAGACAATTAAGATAAACCTTTAGTGTTATCACCGCCATTTGTTGTACATTTTCACTTAAAGTCGATATGGGATATTGGAACCAACGTTTCAGTTCCAGTAAGCGGGCATGAGGGAAGTAAATACCCAGTATCGTTACTTTTTCAAATCAGTCAGTTAATCGCGCTTGGCAACGTTTGCAAAAACGAAAAGGAAATACTGCATTTCAGATATATTTAAAACTGTTGTCTTTTTCATAACGTTTTCTTTTGGTGAATTATATGGCTAATACTATACTCTGAAGTGTAATTTTCTTGTTTTATTCGGGTATCATAATAAACTTTCTTGTATCGAATCACACGTTTCCCGTAGTACAAAAAAGTAACTTTTCAATAAATGTCAAGTTTCTATATATCTACAATACCTTAAATTCTTAGTACACTGTTAAATTTACAGTTCCATATAACCGCGAATAAATGGTAACATATTAATGAAATACAAACGAGTTTATGATTTTAAAATGACTCTTGCTGCCTATATTAACACAGGCTAAATTCAGGTTTTCTTGATTTGTTAGCATCCTGCCAAGTCGCCTACTCGATATACATTTAAGATTTCTGTTTTGCCCACATAGTAAGGTCGTTTATAAAGCCCCATGAACCACTGAGGCAAAGAACACTCTCAGAATCAAATGAGACAAATAAGAAAACAGACGTAATGTAGGTGTGTTGCTCTTTAAATCTTTATGCTTTAAATCTTTTTGATTAAAAACTACAATAAACAAGGGATAAAAACAAAAGCGCTAATTTAGTTGAATATTGTTCAGATTTGATTTAAACGTGTTGTGCATTGTTGAAGACAAATTTAAGAAAATATGAATGAATTGAAAAATCCTATTAAATAATTATCTGAATATCTGCAGATATCCATGGATTTTTGTTGAAATCTGACTAATTGATACTTGCTTCATAATGCTTATATATATTATAAATCTCTAAAAATAATTTGTATTTAATTAATTCCTAAATATGATGCATAGTGGTTAAATCAGTATCGCCATTTTATACTAGATTCATGTTTTGAAAGGATAGGCAGCCATCATTTGTTACGGATCTAAATAAATAAAGAGTCCTTCTGGAAAATTAATGTGGATGGTTCTTTTGGAATTAAAATGGTTCTCCCATCGCTCCGAAGGACTGTTTTGTCACCTTCATTTTTAAGAGTGTAATGTTTGTAGAACGTTTTCGTTTAAAGATGCACATAAAAAAGTTATTATTATTATTATTATTATTATTATTATTATTATTATTATTAAGAAGGCACTTTCCGTCACTCCGGTGTGTTAGTTTCTTCAACTTTACCACTTGCACCTCAGAAAAAATCTAATGCTAAATTTCAGGTGAAAAGCATAAAATGCTGTGTGCAATGAAAAACAGGTATTTATTAAATGCGGGGTGACTGGAAAGCGCGGCTTGAGCAAAGGCTTTACAGTTTCCTTCCAAGTAATGGAGTCATATCAAAAAGTTCAACCAACACACCAATATTTTATACAGATTTTTTTGTGGGAGTAATAGCTATAATTATCATTGACCATTTTGCATTTCTGTATGGAACAGTAATCAGTATCCGACCAACCATTAACATTGCTTGTTATTGTCTTTTCTACGTTTTTTCACAAAGAAAAGGCGGTGTGCCCTTATGCTTTCTGTAGGCTCTAACGGAAGAAAAGGACACTTGGGTCTACAATGGGAAAGTGGCAGGAGCTTTGGGTGGAGTATTCCTTTACAAGAAGTACAGTGCATCCTGGGATTTGAAAGACCATCCATAAAAGACTCCAGTAGGTCAAGAAGACCAAATGTCACTAATATGCAAAAGTAATAAAAACAACATTAATGCTTATAGTGGAGCTCAAATATGTGTATTGAGCCAGAGTGTTCATAAGTCAAGCTCTAAATTAATTTTTTAAAAATGCCTTCCTGGGCCACCACTTATTTCCAAAATAGTAGAGCTGCCCTGCTCTCTCCTGGTCAAAGTATAACTGAGATAACTCTTATCCACGGGTACAAATTGCACAGGCTCTCCATATTCACCTACACTTCCATGGTCTTGGCAGAGTAGTGAGGCCATCTTGACAAAGATCTCTACTAATAGAAACAATGCCATGTGCAGCAGAAATGACTTTTCATGTATCAAGAGTATATTTTGTGGCTCTGGGAACTGCCGGGGTTGAAAGAACTTAAACTATAAGCATAGGTGAAGCACAGAGATTTAAATGAAATGCATCGAATAAGTTACATTAAATCTGTTGCATTGCCGAAGTTATATTTGCTCTTCAATTTGTTTCCACAGAGTTTACCATGATTGATAAGATTAAGGTGATTGCATCTTTTTATGGTAGGTTCCCAGAAGGTCTTTCTCTTAAATATTATACCTTATCCAAAAAATATGTGGCTAAAATGTAATGAATATATTGTGTTTCCTCTTAGTATTTTACATTCAAATGAGCTGTCAGTCATTAAACACTGAATTGAAACTGACTGATGATGAATGTGGACATAAGGACTGGAATATAGGTAAGGAGTTATTAAGGTCACATGAGATCTTGAACTTATTACATATATAGGGATAAAACATGTTATTAGTTTTATTCGCTTCTTTTGCTGCTGTAATGTATTGTAGCTCATTGCACCACCGCTAAAGATTTTGTTTCAGCATGAAATCTATATTTTTCTTTATTTCTGTCAATCATGTTGTATCTGTTGCCAACAATTGTTAATTATGTGTATACTAGATTCACATATAAGTATAAATCTGGATTTTCTAGTGTTCTTTATAAACCTGTTTTTTTTATTTTGCATTTTAGTTTCTAGTGCCAGTTGTTCAGTGAAATATGGTGGTGTCCTCAAAATTTCACTCCAGTCAAATAGTCCTGTTGACCAAGTGGAATATCATTCAGTGAAAGAATCGACTCCTTCAAAAGTATTTATTGTGAAAAAATCTCATGTTCAAAGTGGAGAACGTGTTTCTGTGAAGGATGGATATTTTTTTTTGTACAACATGACAATGGAGGATGAAGGCACTTATGTTGGCTGGGCAAAGAGCTCACTCATGTTCACCCTAAACATTACAGTGACTGGTAAGATCTAACGTTATGATTTTCATGGTGGCTTTATGACTTGAAATGAAGTTGCATTTATTTATTTCATTTATGGTCTTTATCATTGTACTTTAGTAAACTTGTGACATTTTCTAGAGATATGTTTGGTCAGAATGATCAACATTCCTTTGTTAAGAAGGTACTCAGAGTTAATCATAAGTTTATGAAGCAAATCAGGAAACAACCCTTAGCAGGGTGCCAGTTCCTTAAACATGTTCACAGCCAGTTTCAAGTCAACAAAAAATTAATTTGCAATTCTCTGGGACAGAAGATGAAACTATTAACTTTAGAAGCTCTGTATTCCCATACGGCACCTTGACTAGGATTTGAATCTACAATATGACAGCTGTGAGGATGCATTTCAAACCACTGGATCAAAATGCATCCTACATTGTTAGACTTGAATGTACTTTAAAAGTATTACTTGTAAATACATCCCAGTCTTGAATTAATGTGAAGTTTAACAGTGGGAGAATAGTTTACTGTACTGAAAAATAGTTTGACAAATTTTACATTCTATACCATATTTTTCTGCAAATTTTAAATATCCTAAGTTAAGATACCTGCAAAATAACAGTCAGAAATAGCTTTTTAATATAAATATTTTTAATATTCCAGCCCATGAACATACAGTGATTCTGCAACATGGTGACAACCTGACCATTTCTATTGATTTTTGGAAATCGATGGAGACTGTTATGTTCTTTCATGCTCGACTGAACAGTTTCATCAAACTTTTTCCAGCAATTGACAACGGAAGCCTTTCTTCCTATGAAGGCCGTCTTTCACTTCAGAATGGTTTGCTGATAATAAGGAATGTAACAGAGGAAGATGCAGGAAACTATACGGTGAAAGACCAAGCAGCAAACATTATCATTGTTTACAGTGTCATTATAAAAGGTAAGATACCTCACACTGGATATTTTTTTTTCTTTCTGCTGCGTTCAGCACATACTGTAGTTTATATTCACATTTGCTCAAACTTCAGCTGATGGCATTTGGATGTTTTTTCTTCTTTGCTGTTTTAGACAGGAGAGGAATGAAGGTCAGTAGGAACAAGACAGAATACATGTGTGTAAATGAGAGGGAGGTCAGTGGAATGGTGAGGATGCAATGAGTAGAGTTGGCGAAGGGGGATGAGTTTAAATACTTGGGATCAACAGTACAGAGTAATGGGGATTGTGGAAGAGAGGTGAAAAAGAGAGTGCAGGCAGGATGGAGTGGGTAGAGAAGAGTGTTAGGAGTAATTTGTGACAGACGGGTATCAGCAAAAGTGAAAGGGAAGGTCTACAGGATGGTAGTGAGCCCAGCTATGTTATATGGGTTGGAGACGGTGGCACGGACCAGAAGCAGGAGACAGAGCTGTAAGTAGCAGAGTTAAAGATGTTAAGATTTGCACTGGGTGTGACGAGGATGGACAGGATTAGAAATGAGGACATTAGAGGGTCAGCTCAGGTTGGACGATTGGGAGACAAAGTCAGAGAGGCGAGATTGCGTTGGTTTGGACATGTGCAGTGGAGAGATGCTGGGTATATTGGGAGAAGGATGTTCAAGATAGAACTGCCAGGCAAGAGGAAAAGATTAAGGCCTAAGAGATGGATGTGGTGAGAGAGGACATGCAGGTGATGGGTGTGACAGAACAAGATACAGAGGACAGAAAGATATGGAAGATGATCCGCTGTGGCAACCCCTAACGGGAGCAGCCGAAAGAACAACAAGAAGAAGAAGCTGTCTTACATATGCATTGTGATGTATTAACAACTGAGTAATGGAAACTCTAAATGGTAATGCTGCAGGAATACACTTTATTGTTAAAGTGGTATGAATGCAAAAGGATGAAATAATATTTTTAAGTCTATTACAAAACAGCATACAATATATGCAAAACACTCAAATATATTGACTCTTTTTTGTTTAAAATTAAACTTATTAAGTCTAAAAACTTGCAGGAAGCTGAAGCCTATAAATGTGTAATTAGAATGAAATGCTTGATGTTAGGGAGTATATAGTAAATAATAGAATATCATTTGTCAGAAAGTTGTTCCAGTTAGATGGTCTCTGTATTTGTTAGGGGATAGCTTATTTTTCCATTGCATTTCCACTTATATTTATTTAGGCAAATAATTTTGTCACTTGAAACTGCCGCACCATTTCAAAATTTGCACATACACAATAGGTTTTCATGAACAATCCTGAATACATTCATGCTATAGTCTGAACGGCAGTCTGTAAATTCACCCAATGTAACTGTCACTGGATAGTCTGCCATTGTGGCCAGGCTGGGCTTTTGAATGACTACAGACCAGTGGCACTCCCTCCAATTACGAAGAAGTATGTTAAGTGATTGAGTGCTGAGACTCTTTAAACTGAATATTCCAAATGGTCATGATCACCTCTAGTTTGCATATTGTCACATTGATTTCACATAGATTTCATATCCCTTGTTATTCATGCCATCCTAGCACATCTGGATAATAACATATGACCGTGTTCTGCTTACAGACAACAACTCACCATCTATCAGTACACTTCCATCTGGATGCTATTGAAAGGGTGAGCAGGTTTAGATATTTTGGAGTGATCATACTGGCAAGCTGAAGTGCGCACAACACATTGTGGCTCTAACCTGCACCTGTACATTCTCAGCCATCTGGGATCAAATAGATTTTCTCCATTTTTTTCTCATGAACTTCCAAAGGTAAATATTAGAATCCATTCTTCATGCGCTTCATCACATCTTGATACAGCAAGTGTTCAGTTCAACATCATATAGCATTGCCAATGTGTGGTGAAAGCAGTGCAGAACATTACTGGCACCCAGCTGCATTCTGTTCATGACCTATACAAATACTCACTGCTTTAGGAGGGTAAGCAATATTTAAAAGACCTCTGCCAAAATACACATTGTCATTCATCCCTTAGGGCAAGTGATACAGGACCAATGGCGCTCAGACCAATAGATTCAGAAAAGGTTTCTAACCACAGGTTTTAAGGTTGCTGAACATCATAAATGCAAATATTGTAACAAAATAAACTCTGTGTTTATGTGTAATTGTGTGTGTGTATATATATTAGTGAAGCGAGAGTGATGAGGCAGGGCAAGTCCAAAAATAGTAGGGGTGCCAACCTGGCAAATCCTGTTTAATATGAAGAAAAGAGTCAGAAAATGAAAAACATGCGTTTGAAGGTGCTACGATAAACTGCTGGCTTGATGCCTTCTATGCCACTCTGGTGACGTTCTTAAAGAGGTTTTGTCTGTTGTTGTCCCTGTTAGTCACACCGTCAGGTTCAAATGAGACACCACTTTCTGAGAACATCTCCCTTTTATACAGGATGGACCAGAGGGGTGGGGCTTCTTTGGCTCCATTGCCCTCAAGGGGTGGTTTCTCAATGCTGTGGGGGAAAAGGAGATATGGCTGTTGGTGTCAGTGCCCCCTTTTCTCCCCTACAACATACATTATGTGAGCCTGGAAGGCAATCCTCTGGCGCTCATGTGTGACGACATGTATTTGTTACATGATACAGGTATACGGTTTTATTGTCAGCTGCTCTGGAGACCATGCAGGTAAGAATTTCATTGTACTATGATGATAAATATGACTTCAGTTGCCTTGTGCTCAGAGCTGTGTGGTTATACTTCTTCAATTTGTTTGTTTACTTTTTTTGTTAAGCATTGATTAGTGGTGCTAAAATATAGCATTTAATGTTTGTAATATACATAATTCACTAAAACAAGGAAATAATTCCTGCTCAGATTGGTACTATATATTTAAGTTTGTTCTTAAAACTAAACTTTTTTTTTTTACTTTTATTCAATGCATCATTTAAAGATTCTTTGTGTCAGCCAGTTTTGTGAATGTAACCATATTTTCTTATCTCTGTTCACAGAATCCTCAACTCACAGCACCCGCCATCGATATTTTCTGATCATTGCAATTATAAACTGGTTTGTGGTCATCATATTCTGTGTGTCAATGTATTATCGAAGAAGCCTCCAGCACAGAGACACTCCACTTTGACCCCTGAAAATGCTATAATGATGTGTACTTTGGAGCTGAAGTGTGTACTTCATTTTAAATTTGACTGAACTTGTGAAGGACAAGGTGGCAATGAAAAAACACAAGGATATGAAATAAAGTACACGTATATTTCATACACAGTAAGCATATGTGTGAGTTTTATATTGGATTATAATTAACAATTATTAAATAAATGGGCTAAAAAATAGAAACTTTAACCAATATAGCCAAGTCCATAGAAATCTGTTTTTATTTTGTCTCCATGATATTTGAAAGGAGGTTGCTTTAGTCATTTTATCAACAAATTGGGCAATTTCTGCCATAAAGCAATAAAACTAGTATCTGCTCCCCTTTAGCATTAATTGTAATTGTCACTAATTTTAAAAATTTGATATACGCAAGGAAGCAAGCTCCATAGAGATATACATTAAAAAGAAAATAGTAAAAAAAAAAAAAAAAAGTTAATGATTTGAAATCTATGAAAGATATTTAAAATTGTAAACATCGTAATGGAAAATGTCTGAGAAGAACAGTGAAGAAGAAAGGATAAACAATTGGATCAATTAAAATTAAGACTAAGCCACTGATTTTTATGAAACAGGATGGGCTGTAAACGAACAACCAAAGTGGTACCCAGGACTGAATTTGAGAACCACTGGTTTATACTCTACTGCCCAGTGTAGCATTCACTGTATGCCCGACCAATGTTCATTTGTTTAAACCAAATTGAATTTACCTTACTTTTATTTATTTATTTATTTTTGGTAAGTGAATCTCAAAAAAAAAAAAGATCCAAAGCTGTACCGTGACGATAGAGGGTTATTTAAGCCTTCCAAAGTTAGTAAGACAGACTGAGCTCGTGTGTGAATAACTGCACCGCCGCTAATTGAGCGAGTACACTGTAAAAAATAATGTGTTAAAAGTACTTAAAAAAATAAGGCAACAAATTACAAGCAATATTTTTGAGTGGATTTAATATACTGCACTACTGAGTAAACTTAATTTATTAATTTACTCAAATTTACCTAAAATAAATGAGTTTGATTAAATATAAGTAGTGGCAAAAATGGTTTTAATTTTCATTTGGATTACAGTACTCAAAAAAAATGAGTAATAATGCAACGCTGGACAGTAATGACTGTATAATAAATACATGCTAAAATTCCATATATCTTTATTTATTTGAACATACACAGAAAAGTAAAAAGGAAGTGGACCCCGGAGGCTGAGAATACTCTGAGAGAACTTTTTGGAACCACAGACTGGGATATCCTGCAGGGATCTCATAATGAGAACATTGAGGAAGTTGTTGACTGCACTACTGACTACATCAACTTCTGTATGGACATTGTAGTTCCAGTAAGAACAGTACGCTGCTATGCTAACAACAAGCCATGGATTACAAGTGACATCAAGGGCCTTTTGAATCAGAAGAAAAGGGCTTTTAAAGACGGTGATCAGCATGAGCTCAAGCGCGTGCAGAAGGAACTCCGAGTCCAGCTCAGGGCGGCGAAGGAGCAGTACAGGAGAAAGCTGGAGCAGAAGTTGCAGAATAACAGCATGAAGGAAGTGTGGGATGGGATGAAGATCATCACTGGCTGCAGCTCGAAGCGGGGTACCACCATTGAGAGAGACGTGAAGAGAGCAAACCAAATGAACAACTTTTTTAACAGGTTTGACCACCCTAACCCACTCTCACTCTCACCTCGGAGTACTGCACCCTCCACACATCCTTCTGCTGATACCAGCATAGGAGAGACATCCCCACCCATAATAACAACAGCGCAAGTGAGCAGAGAGCTGAGGAGACTTCGTGCCAGCAAAGCAGCGGGTCCAGATGGAGTATCGCCACGACTGCTGAAGGTCTGTGCATCGGAGCTGGGGGGTCCTCTACAGCGCATCTTCAACCTGAGCCTGGAACAGGGGAAAGTCCCGAGGCTTTGGAAAACATCTTGTATCACCCCAGTTCCAAAGGTATCACGTCCTAGTGAGCTGAATGACTTTCGGCCTGTTGCTCTGACATCACATGTGATGAAGACCATGGAGAGGCTGCTGCTTCACCACCTTAGGCCACAGGTTCAACATGCCCTTGACCCTCTGCAGTTTGCATATCAGGAGAAGGTGGGAGCGGAAGATGCCATCATCTATATGCTACACCGATCCCTCTCTCACTTGGACAGAGGCAGTGGTGCTGTAAGAATTATGTTTCTAGACTTCTCTAGCGCCTTCAACACAATCCAACCTCTGCTCCTTAGGGACAAGCTGACAGAGATGGGATTAGATTCATACCTAGTGGCATGGATCGTGGACTATCTTAAAGACAGACCTCAGTATGTGCGTCTTGGGAACTGCACGTCTGACATTGTGGTCAGCAACACAGGAGCGCCACAAGGGACTGTACTTTCTCCGGTCCTGTTCAGCCTATATACATCGGACTTCCAATACAACTCGGAGTCCTGCCATGTGCAAAAGTTCGCTGATGACACTGCTATCGTGGGCTGTATCAGGAATGGGCTGGAGGAGGAGTATAGGGACCTAATCAATGACTTTGTTAAATGGTCCGACTCAAACCACCTACACCTGAACACCAGCAAAACCAAGGAGCTGGTGGTGGATTTTAGGAGGCCCAGACCCCTCATAGACCCAGTGATCATCAAAGGTGACTGTGTGCAGATGGTGCAGACCTATAAATATCTGGGAGTGCAGCTGGATGATAAATTAGACTGGACTGCCAATACTGATGCGCTGTGCAAGAAAGGACAAAGCCGGTTATACTTCCTTAGAAGGCTGGCTTCCTTCAACATCTGCAATAAGATGCTGCAGATGTTCTATCAAACAGTTGTGGCGAGCGCCCTCTTCTACGCAGTGGTGTGCTGGGGAGGCAGCATTAAGAGGAAAGACGCCTCACGCCTGGACAAACTGGTGAGGAAGGCAGGCTCTATTGTTGGCATGGAGCTGGACAGTTTAACATCTGTGGCAGAGCGAAGGGCGCTCAGCAGGCTCCTATCAATGATGGAGAATCCACTGCATCCACTAAATAATGTCATCTCCAGACAGAAGAGCAGCTTCAGCGACAGACTGCTGTCACTGTCCTGCTCCACAGACAGATTGAGGAGATCGTTCCTCCCCCAAACTATGCGACTCTTTAATTCCACCAGGGGGGGTAAACGTTAATATTTAACATTATACATAGTTATTGTCTGTTTTTTTCACCTGTATTATTATCATTCTTTAATTTAATATTATTTATTGTATCAGTATGCTGCTGCTGAAGAATGTGAATTTCCCATCGGGATTAATAAAGTATCTATCTATCTATCTATCTATCTAGATAGTCACAACAACGGAGTTATATTTTCAAAGGAAAATTAAATCAAATGTCGGAGGATAATTTTTACTGAATTACTGACATTCAAATATCAATGCAAATTTTCTTTTCTTTTTTTAAACTTACACAAAAAATATATCTCAATCAAATAATGTCCCAGGAATGAGTGGTAAACGGGAAGGAAACGTAGAGACTGAAAGAGTGAAATCCTGAGGCAGATGGCGCTCTTCAAACACATCCTGCATTTACGCCAGCATATCCACTTAAATGAATGGCCGCCTTTTTCACTACTTTTCAGTATGCGATAGCGAAAATCCTGAAATAAAATAGGATGTAGGAAATCAAACATCGCTAAATAAATCACAGTGTTAAAAATTAACCAGAAAATACATTACCTGTGTAGAACACTAATTAAATAAGAGGTCAAATAATACTGTGACGGTTAGGCAAACGTCTTTTTATTTTGTTTACAAGTCGTAGTTTAGGACAAACGCCATAGCGTTCTCAAACTTATCTCAAAGTGTCATTTTCTTTTTCTGTGCAAAATAAAAGTTTTAAAAGATTAATATATATATATATATATATATATATATATATATATATATATATATATATATATATATATATATATATATATATATATATACGTAACTATCCGAGAAATGTGCTTGCTTTTTAAAGCAAACCAACGAGGTAGGTTGTTAGAAAGATGCTACCTTGCTCGCCACGTTTCCCACATGAAGGGAAAGGTTTCGTGAAAACAACAAATGCTTACGTCTGTAATTATATGAAATGAAATACTAGTTATTCATTACGGAATTAATATGCTTTATATTTACACATTCGTAGTAAAATAGCTCTTATTATGGATAAGCGTTACAGCTGAATGCGTTGTTGTAAAGACCAGGAAATCGATGTGAGAGGAAGTGCCGTGTCATTAAATTTAACTTAACATAAATGTGTTCAATTCACAGTATAGTTTTTTACTTAGAATAAGTTATAAAAAAATGTTTACATTTTAAGAAAAATAATAATAATAAATTATTCTTAATTTTTTATTGAATTAGAATTAAATAATCAATAAAATGGGTAAAACCCATTTTTATTAATTAAAGTAATGATTATGTTGCGTATAGTTAGCTATTTTTTATTATTATTTTTCACACATGCAAGAGTTATTTTTTACAGTGTATGAAATACAAATCATCCATTAAATCAATGCACAGGTCAGTCCATTTAAATGACAATGACATGTATTATCAGTCATAGTGTCCAATCTGACATTCTGAGGAGAACATTGTAATCAGCAGGTGTGACACTGAGGCATCGCAACATGCAGCAGAAGCTGAAGCTTTCCTTTTGGTTGCTAAATGCGCAATATATGTTTGCATATAAATGTACGGTATATTCTAGTATAATTATAAAATATGTTCTTCTATATAATTTTCAACTGCTGCCGAATGCGCTTCAGATTGCTACTGAATAGCCTACGTACTTGTTTAAAGCGTTTCAAGTATGACGTTCATAAACCAATACGTTTACATTTTAATTGTAAATAATTCAATTAATATTTTGTTATTCAATTAACAACTTTCTAATCTTAATGTACTTTGGAAATTGGTCTGCTATAGATTGCCTCGCAGCCTCTCCCGCTTTCGTAATAGCAGACGCGTTTCGTTTTGTGTTATTATAGATCAACTACTATTTTTTTGATCAATTGCCGAAAAGACCACTACTGTCTCTGTTACTTATTCTTCTATTTTATAACAATTAAAAACAACTCTAACTTTTCAGAACCGTTCAAAAAAAAAAAAAAACACCATACATGACACCGGTTTCACGCTTAAAGTCACAGAAACTTAACCTGTCGAAGTAGCGCAGCCACGTCTGTTCTTTATGAGTCCTGGTATATTTTATCGACGACCGGTTCTTGTTTCTTATCGTGTCTCTGTCCTGTTGTCTTGTGAGCTCAACTACATTCTACTCCTCTCCACTTCGTTAAGCGCCTTGTTATTAATTTTGCTGTGGAAAGCGTCAATCCTTTCGGAAAATCTCAAGATTACATTGAGAAGAGGCAGTCAGCTGAGGTATTTGCAAGCCCAATACTTCGTGCTAAAAATTCATCTGTTGCTTCCCCTATATTATCATTCATTTCAACTTTCTCTAAACGGTATCATTCCATGTATGCTTCAAAGATTAGTTTCCTTCTAGAAAATATAACTTAAAAAGAAACACAAAACACTAAGGTATTCGCATAATATAAGAGGATAAAATTTTACAGCGAAGAGAAAACCATAATAAATCACCACGCATGCAGGAGGCTGAAGTTTTAAAAAAATCTAAAAAGAAACTTTTCACAAAGTGAAGTAGGAGTACCATTGTTCCTAGCTGAAGAGGAATTAAAAAACGCGGATTTCCCCGTTCCTAAAAAGGGTTTTACCTTTAAAGCAATTTGTTTTTGTTGTCCCCAAATAAAGCATATCCATCCATGCATCCATTCATTATCCAACCCGCTATATCCTAACTACAGGGTCACGGGGGTCTGCTGGAGCCAATATAAAGCATATCGATATTTAGATGTATGCAAAAGTGCAATGTCTTACAATTATTAAAAGGGAGAATAATGAAAGTACAATTGCCACTCACTCAAAGCTTATGGACGTTCCAACAGTTTCCGCACTTTTTAAAACTATATTTATTAAGAATTTCAAAAACAAATTACATCACTTTGTATAGTCACCTTCGTTTGCGATGTACTTTTCCTAGCGTCGTTAATGCACAGGAGGCAAGAAGTACAGATGTGTATTTTCTCAGAAAATGTCCGAGGGACTCAGTATTCAAAAGTGAACAAGGATCGTAAGAATAGGAACCTGCCTAACTTTTATAAGAATTTTCATAACTGAATTGGGATCTTAAAAATATAATCTCTGATTATGTTAAACTTTAAAAGTTGTTTTTCAATAGTTTTCATACTCTAACTCAGGGGTAGGCAGATTCAGTCCTGGGGGGCCGCAGTGGTTGCAGGTTTTTGTTCCAACCCAGTTGCTTAATTAAAAAACAATCCTTGTCAGTTATTTAATTGCATGGCTTGTTAGTGCTTTAACTCTGCCATGTCAGGTCATTCGCATACCCTAGATTTATTTTCCTTTCTAAGGATAGCATCCAAATGACTTGAAGTCTAAAACAGATGAGTAATTCTCAGTGCTTCACTTTTTTCTCTTCACTTTCCTTCCAAGTATTTAATTAAACCCCACAGAGCATGATAAATATAGCCTACACGGGCTCTTTTCTCATTTGCATGGTATTGCTAATTAGGAGCAATTAAAAAACAAGAATATAGCTGTTTAAGACTAAAATAAGCAATAAGGGTTCAAAATCTTAACGAGCGAGACAACTAAAGTGAAGCTGAAGCGTTACTTGAGCAATAAGGGCTTCTTATTAAGCAATTGGGTTGGAGCAAAAACCTGCAGCTACTGCGGCCCTCCAGGACTGCCCACCCCTGCTCTAACTTTGTTAATTCAAAAATATACCGAAGTGGAATGTCTCTCGGCTGAATTGGACGGAAAATTCGATTACCACCACATATTCGGGTTTTAAGCTGTAAAGATATTTATTTTTCACTGTGCATTTCTTATTTTCCAGAGAGGCAGATCAATATTTAAAAGCATACACTCAGGGATTTTTTCCTAACATGCAAGAAGGAAACACATTTTTGCAATTGAAGGGGAGTTGCGAAAAATCGATTCCGCATCGATGTCAGATTTTTAAGCTTTAAAGATGTGTATTTGTGTTTTTTCTTGTTCCCAAAAACAAGATGGGTATTGTACGGGAGGGAAACATATTTTTAGAACCAAAAGGAATCTTAAAAACAAGACCTCAATCCACGCCCCGTCATTTTTTTTTCCGACGTAAAGATGTTTCATTTTCACAAACTTTTTAATGGGGTTGTGAAAATAAGTCGGAGGAAAACATTAAAGCAAAAAATGTTTAAAAGTACTTTAATTAAACTACTTTTCTATACGGTATTTCTTTACAATACCAGAGGTTATTGGTGCAATAACATTACTTAAAGTAACGTGTGTATAATAATCACTTTGATAATGACATTTATTGTGTTACTTTTTAAATTCTGCAATAATCCGCAAAAGTCAAGTGATCAGTTTAAACATTGTTTAAAAACTACACCCTGGGCAGTTTAAAGTAGCGTTAAGTTCCTTAAGTTGCGGTGCACGGGCTGGCGCCCTGCCCGGGGTTTGTTTCCTGCCTTGCGCCCTGTGTTGGCTGGGATTGGCTCCAGCAGACCCCCGTGACCCCGTAGTTAGGATATAGCGGGTTGGATAATGGATGGATGGATGTCATTGGATGGGTGTTTAAGTCTTTGAGTTTGCCCGCGAGCAATTTAGGTTGGTAAAATTTTGTAGATAAAGCGCAAAGTGAAAAATAAAGGTATCACAGTGGCTCTTCGGAGAAATGCCAAAGGAGAACCATTTTTGGCTTCCAAAAGACCGATCCACATGAAGGTTTCAGAAAGAACCATTTATTTAGATCTAACTGGCTCCACACAGTAAATGGCCATGAAGGGATGGGAACAGATTTGTGGAATAGTAATGGGCCCTGATTCTACATACAAATTCAGGTTTTCCTAATCTGTTGGTGCCCTGCAGACTATTATACGTTAAAGATTCAGTTGTTTGTCTGCATATCAGATGAGTTTTTCAAAGCTCAGAGAACCAACTTCCTATGCAAAGAATGCATGTTTCCTCAAGCAATGAAGCTACAAGCAGAGCCGGCCCTAGACAATTTCGGGCCCAGACCCCTGCAGCTAGGGGGTTCGGGGCAGAGCTCCGGCCGCCAAGCGATTTCCTGCATTTTGAGCTGCAGAAATGCGTCTTCCCGGCATCTACAACCATCACTTTTTGATGATTTCCGTTTGACACTGACAACCGTAACCGTAACACACTGACAGGAGCCAAATTTGCAGGCTGTTAGCGCAGACTGTCGTACAAGGCCCTGAGTGAAGGGTATGAGTGATGGAGGTCGGAGTGGGCCCGCATAAATGTCTTTAGTGACGATACATTAACAGATAAAGCTACATTTTAGCCAGCTTTTGCTGTTTCCACCAGGCAGCACGTGGAGGTAAATAGCTAGGCCAAGCACTTTTTTTTTTGCTTTTTATATTTTTTATATATATATTTTTTTATTTTATGAAGATGAGATCCACATTATTTTGTTTTTACATTTTTAATCGGTTTTAAAGCTTGTTTTCATACTTTGGAGATATTCAGATTTCCATATAAAATAACTTACCGCTGTGGAGGCGGCAACAGGCGCGCGGGCCTGAGTGAAGCGTAATGAAGATTGGAGTGTCGAGTGGAGATGTCCACGTGGAGTAATTAGGTGATGGAATATGTTGCCCGTGAATTATATATATAAAAAATTAGTAATAGAGGTTGGAGTGAAGGAGTCTGTTGCTCCATTGGGCCCTCCGCAGCAGCGTCGCGCATCACAGGAAAAAAAAAACCTTGGGCGCAGTAGGCCCAAAGCGGTCACTTCGTTCGCTTCGCCCTAAGGCTGGCTCTGCTACAAGGGACCACACAATCCAGTAAAGAACCATAAAGTGCCATTAAAGAACAAGTATTTTTACGAGTGTACTTTGTAGTGTCTCTGCATTTCTCCATCTTCCCCTTAGACTCTTTAAGTACATTTAATACCGACCACTCTGTTTCAGGGTATATAACCTACATACGATCAATGAATGTAAATGTTCTTTTAAAATTCAAAAGACACTTTTCAAAAGGCAACGTACAGTAGATAGGTTTTCCAAAATGCTATCTTCTTAGGATCATATACTCAAAGTCAACAGGGACATTTTAAAATGAACACATCCATTTCTTTAACTAGCATGTTGCATAAAAAATGTATAGATCATGAATATCTTTTATTTGGAAAGTAGACCTATTTCAAATCTACTTTATTGAACACATTTATACATAATATCCATTAAAATGTCTGCCTGTACAACCATGCTTTTAGATCTGATGAATGGTAAAAGTTGAATTCTGAAAGAGTAAGATTTAAAACTGTGTGTTGTACTATTTAAGCATTTAACGTAACACTGCTTTATGATATGTAGCCAATTTATAAATGTTGTTGTGACAAAAAATCATTTTGATAACATTTGTTATCAAAAAGCCTGCAAGTGTAAAGTCTGAAGTTAAAGACCCTGAAAAATGTATTATAATACATTATTATTATAATATCATAAAAATCTATAGATTTATATGGAATTTCTATAGATTTATATGATAACTGCGGGATAAACCGGGATTTGTTCCTGCCTTGAGCCCTGTGTTGGCTGGGACTGGCTCCAGCAGACCCGTGTGACCCTGTGTTAGGATATAGTGGGTTGGATAATGGATAGATGGATGGATGGATGTTATGATAATAAATCCTCTCGTAACTGAAGAGCTAGTACTCTTGGGACAAAAAACACATTGTGACAAATACACCTCTTTAAAGGTTAAAATTTTATTTGGAGGGGTAAATATTTTTCACGTTCCTCCTTCTCTTGCAAAAATCTGATTCCGTCTTGCATTCTGAGAAAAATTCAACTTTTGAATGTCTAAAATGCTGTAATGTTTAAAGCAAACGTGTGATATAGTTTTAGCCTATTCAAATCGGCGATTACGAATGTTACTTTTGATCCTTTACTAGGTATCTAGCCTTCGTTCTCTATCGGTGGGTGAACGATAAACAATTTCTGTTATAATCGAGAATATTTAGGCTAAACATTTACATTGAAGCACTCAATATTTGATATATTTGATGCATCTATTCTTGTTTGTGAGCGTCTACCTCATAAAGTAAATCATTCAATTTATAATGAACATTCCGAATTCGGGTGGTTTACGTCAAGAAAAGGATTTACTTTACTGCGATGAACTGGCGCCCACTGCAGTGATTGTTCCTGCTCCGGCTTTCTGGATAAGCGGACTTACAAAGATGGATGGACTTACTTTCCTAAATGTGCACACCTGACACAAGAACGTTGTCGTGTAGGCAGAAGCTACACAAGATGTATCAGGGCTTTGCATCGATAAAGTGCTGCTCTACGGTACTCTCCGATAGCAGTCGATCTTTTTATCCCGTTTCCCCCACGGGAAGATTTTTCAAAATGTCAATAGAAGTTTGTAGTGTAGTGCCCCTGGGTCCGGACCTGAAGAGCATGTAACGACCCGGGGAACAATACAGTTCGATGTGCTTGTACACCGACTCGTCATAAATACTGGAAGGATATGGCAAAACGTATACATTGCAACATAGATAATCCCAAAACAATTTAATGATCATCACAATAATAGTCAAAGGGGCATAGAATAGGGGTGACAGACGTCACATCTGTTGATAGTGACATATAGCTAGATTTTTGTAAGAAGACCTTTCATTAGGGTGGCACGGTGGCGAAGTGGGTAGTGCTGCTGCCTCACAATAAGGAGACCCGGGTCCTCCCTTCGTGGAGTTTGTGTGTTTTCCCCATGTGTGTGTGGGTTTCCTCCGGGTGCTCCGGTTTCCTCCCACAGTCCAAAGACATGCAGGTTAGGTGCACTGGCGATCCTAAATTGTCCCTAATGTGTGCTTGGCTTGTGTGTGTGTGTGCGCGCCCTGCCCGGGGTGTGTTCCCTGCCTTGCACCCTGTGTTTGCTGGGATTGGCTCCAGCAGACCCCCGTGACCCTGTAGTTAGGATATAGCGGGTTGGATAATGGATGGATGGACCTTTCATTATTGAGCCATTTCACTCAGACAAATACAGGAAGGTGAAACAACAGACGAACAGCAGAATTTTAAAGTTGAGGTCCGAGTGGACAAGACAGCATTTCAATATTTCTACCATTGAATTATCGAACCCATTTAATCTTGTTTAGGGGTGGGGGATGAAAGACAATCCTGGCATCACAGAACATATGGCTGTGAATAGTCAACATACATTTTCTCTCATAATGAACTTAACCTTCAACTATTTTGGGATTTAAGAGAAAATTAATCTTCTACAGTATATAAAAAAACCATTAAAGAAAACTGGAGGAAAGCACCTAAGAAGTCATGCAAGTAACACAAAGTCCTTTAACACATTAGATGTAGATTTAGGCTGAGGCTACGCTGATGTTTTGCCTTGTGACAAAATGAAAAATTTACAAGCGACACCGCAGGACGTTCAGATTCATTTGTAATCTTGTCCAGCAGGATAGCCTGAATTTAATTTTTATTTTTGCTCTTTGATTATTACTATCCTATGTGTTTATGGTTTAATCTATACACAGTAAATACATTGTGCATACTTGTCTGTTACTGCATCGAGAAAAATTCAAAGAGACTGCTCCGCTTACATTTCCCTCCTTCAATAAACTAAATCACAGCTATTAGATAGATAGATACTTTATTAATTCACAGCAATGCATAAAGAAAAAAAAAATAGTACACTTAATCATTGGCCGTGTTTTTACCACAAAACAACAACTGTCCTTGTGAATGGTGCATTTAGATTTAAAGTAAAGACGATTAGAAAGGGTAGATACTTAGGTTGTTGGAACATTTAAAGGAAAAAGCCATGGTGGCGCACAACTCTTCTTGGAGCTTCCATTCAATCAGGTTGCTCCATGAAGTCTCTGTAGGTACAGAGCTAATTTCGTTTCACTTTTCACTAGCCTTAGCTTCTAAATTAAATTCTGACATCAGAAATTTAATTTTATGTTTGTTATAACAGATTTCATTTTTTAAATATTCTTAGTAGTCAGGCATTTGAAAGCAAAAGTAGGTACAAGAAGTTATTTTGTTGCAAAACAGATAGGGACATTTGTGGGAGATCTCTGTTTCATGTTCTAGTTCCAGAATTATGAAGAAATAGATTCAATTTATGAACAAAGTTCAATGTCATGCCTCTTGCCTTCTCTGTTTGTAAATAAAATAATAGTTTTTTTTGTAATATATGCATGGTTGAAGATAGTTATACCTAAGTATACACAGACACAGAACAATAACAAACAACACAAAAACATAAGTCTTTGTTAGCTAAGTTTTATCACTTTCTCTCCTATAAAAAACAATACAGCACTTGTTATTTCTTTTTTTCTTAATTCAAATATAAAGAATGCCTCAGAAATCATTATTTTTTCAGAAACAGCTTTAATTGTTTTCTTGTCATAGTTATGGCCTTTCAACTGGTTAGACTATGCAGTCTTTATTGTTTATAAGTTTCTTAGCTTTGATGTCTTCAGAACTCCTCTGCAAGTATGTGTGTGTGTCACACACTGTTTGAAACTACTGAGTGAATTATGAGCAGTTAATTAACTTTTCCTTCTCAGTTCAGGAGGAGTTACTCATAATAGCTAAAGACTTAAGTTTGCTAATAAGTTTGCTGGCTTTACCCTAACTACATAGTTACAAACAACACAGTTCTTGGTGCTAAAAATATAAAGCATTGTGCTTACTGTTTCAGTCCTGTCCAAGTAATGCAGACATTGCTTTGTCTTTGTTGCCCCTGCGACCACAGACAGTTCTTCTCTGGCTCACATGAACAGATACTCAGCTCACTTTATCTTTTTTATGTCCAGATGAATTTCTCCCTTTTGAGTTTATTTGCATCTTATGATTGCAAGTTATATTGCAGTTACAGGTGCACAAGCAGCACTCCTCATTTTGCTAACATAAGTGTGTTCAGTGGTTGTGATTAGTTGACTCCTTTATTCAGGATGACAAAAATGCTAATTTATGTACATTTTTTTCCTACTTCACACCTCAGAGCCCTTTAGCAAGGGTGGATTCAGTGTGGCACCTCCGCCCTGTACCAATAATATTGTGATTTAAACTCCAGTACATTGGAAGCTGAGTCACACCACCTATATGTGATCCACCCATTAAATTTCCAAACAGCTTATTAAATTTCACGGGAGGAGTAAATGGCCTTAAACAGGGCACCTGTTTAAGACACAGTAACTCTTGTGACATTCAGAGAGCGTACATATTCTGAACAGACAATCTAAGGTTATGGAGCTCTGAGGTGATATCATTAACCACTATTCCAGTTATGCCAATGTGCCCCCTTCCTAGAACATGTTTGTTGTAATTTTAGTTTAAAAATCTTAATTTGCACATACCATGCAAGGGCGATAACTATGGATAGATCAGAATTTGTGTGTGGTTATTTAGCCCCACACAAGTTAAATTTGGTACAAAATGTATCCAACCAAGAGTCCATACTGCCTGATGGTTTGAGTCCTACAATGAATAATCCGGAAGATTCAATTATATTTACTACTGTTCTTCTTTAACAACTGATTCTTCTCTGGTAATGGGAAATGAGTATTAATGGAGATCCCACCACCCAAATCTGTAATCTTAAATTCTTTAGTACCTGTGAGATCAACAGGTCAGTAACCAGGAGCCCATCCTAAGGGACATTAAAATCTAACCTGTTTCAAACATTTCCAAAGTTATTTGTCAACTGTTTATGCTGAGGTGTTTAAGGGCAGCCTGGAAACTGCACTTGAAGTCATGAGGTCACCTCAGATATTAACTGAAGCCTGCTGCAGTCATTTTTTAGGCACTTTAATGTGAGAATTTTAGGTTTATCTATTATAACAACATAAACATTAACAAATCCTACACAAGAAATGGACTTCTGTAGGTCAAAGCATTAGTTGTTGTCAAGTGTGAAAAGAAAATTAGAAGGAGGCAGATTGATATATAGCTGGTGCAACCACAACAGTCTCGACTTGAATACTCTGAAAACAGTGGAAATGGTTGTGGGTTTTAGGAGACACTCTTTATATATCACTGCCCTTGTTTTAATTGTCAACAAGGTGGAATCATTAAACTTTTTTGGCACCTCTATTACTCACAGTCTCAAATGAAATGAAAATATAATTTCTGTTATCAAAAAGACTCAGCATCATATGTTTTTTCTTCTCCAAAGTAAATGTTCCAATCAGTCCTGGTGCAGTTTTATCATTGAACAGGTCTTCCCTTTCTCCATAGCTGTCTGGTATGTCAATGCATCTGCTTATTTGAAACATAAATGGCAGTGTGTCATTCCATCAAAAGAAAGGATTGTCATCCTGAAACTGGGCTCGATTATGTAATGTGTAATAGATAGATAGATAGATAGATAGATAGATAGATAGATAGATAGATAGATAGATAGATAGATAGATAGATAGATAGATACTTTATTAATCCCAAGAGGAAATTCACATACTCCAGCAGCAGTATACTGATAAAAACAATACTAAATTAAAGAGTGATAAACATGCAGGTATAACAGACAGTAACTTTATATAATGTTAACGTTTACCCCCCCGGGTGGAACTGAAGAGTCGCATAGTGTGGGGGAGGAATGATCTCCTCAGTCTGTCAGTGGAGCAGGACATTGACAGCAGTCTGTCGCTGAAGCTGCTCCTCTGTCTGGAGATGATACTGTTCAGTGGATGAGGTGGATTCTCCATAATTGACAGGCTCCTGCTCAGTGCCCGTCGTTCTGCCACAGATGTCAAACTGTCCAGCTCCGTGCCTACAATAGAGCCTGCCTTCCTCACCAGTTTGTCCAGGCGTGAGGCGTCCCTCTTCTTTATGCTGCCTCCCCAGCACACCACCGCGTAGAAGAGGATGCTCGCCACAACAGTCTGATAGAAAATCTGCAGCATCTTATTGCAGACATTGAAAGACGCCAGTCTTCTAAGGAAGTATAGTCGGCTCTGTCCTCTCTTGCATGGAGCATCAGTATTGGCAGTCCAGTCCAGTTTATCATCCAGCTGAACTCCCAGGTATTTATAGGTCTGTACCCTCTGTACCCCATGAGGGGCCTGGTCCTCCTAAAATCCACCACTAGCTCCTTGGTTTATGATGTAACACCAAGAGAAATTTCTAGCAACTACATTGCTTGGCAGTAAACATCAATTCAATTTATTAATAACTTTGTTATAGCATCCATTAGTGACATGCAGTGCAAGGCACCAACAACCTGTGTGCTCTAGCAGGTCACTCAGTCTTATCTAATCATTCTGAAGGCAACGTAATGAAGATATTAGGGCAGAGATAAAGTCATCACCATAGGATAGGAATACTCCTTCTTGAGATATTTAGGCAGCTCTTCATCATTTTAGTGGCTATTAAATTCAAGGTGTTTTGTTGTTGTTGTGTTTTTTTTGCCATAAGAAATTAGATGCTATGTTGCTAGGCAACACTTAATGAATAATTAATACTTATGACATCAGAACATGTTCATAAAAAGCCATAGAGCACTTGTTTCTGCCACATTGCATTCTGAGAATTTGGTGAGAGTAGAATGTGTGCATCCTTGTCTCTGTTTTGGTTTATGGTATCAGTTTAAATTTTGTGTTTTTTGGGACAAATACTAGGTAATTCACTGCATAAACTACAAAGAAAAAAAAACTTAAGAGGAGGAAACTGAAGAAAGCAAGTTAGACATGAGGAGCAGTGGAGATGAGGAAAGTGCAGCGTTCTATTCTGGTAACTTTTTGATGGTTTTATTAAAGAGAAAATGAGCAGCCATTTAAATTGGCCAGTTACTTTGTGTACAAGACTTCTGAAAGGAGAAATGTGTCTTGGTTTCTATGATGGGATTATTTTGTCGAAGTCCAGGGTGTTAACTTCCTTGGATCCATTCAGAGTGCGTTATTAGTAGAGGATACCTTATCAAGCCACCCATTTGATAACATGTGGCCAACTACCACGGGCCCTTATGACTGGTAGAAAACATGAGATGTTTCAATTTTCTTTAGGAACGAAGTTCAATTTGACAGTTTAAAGCACATGGGCTTTCTCACAGCTCCTATAATGGCAGGTTTGATAGCATTGATGACTAACAGTGAGACTGATTTTTGAAAATGTTCAAATTTGAATTTCATGTGGCATTCACAGAACTATGAGAATTGCACACTTCCACAAACATATCACCACGATATATTCACCATGATATATATATATATGTATATGTAAAACATTAGATAAAAAACATTTTATATACAAAAACATTAGATTTGAATTTGAAGGGAATCTCGCATTATCAGTAATGCTTTACTTTTTTACCTCTCAGTTTCAATTATTAGCTCACTCACAGCAATTGTCATGTTTTAATTGTTTGTGCCCATTTACGTCTTCATCACAGTTTCTGTTTAATTATCTGTGCAGTGTGAAGTTTTCAATAATCTTGGTGTCTCAAGAATTTGTTATATTTAAAAGCATTAATTTTCATTATTTAAATTAGGCTGTACTGACCTTTCAAATGTTTAGCTATGATATATTTACATACATTTTTAAGATTAGTTAATCTAATTCACAGTCCGAGAAGGCTGGAACCTATGCTGGCAGTACTGGTCATGAGGTAGCTACCAACCCTGGATGATGTGCCAGGCCACTACAGGGCCTAATCACAGACACATCCACACTTAGAAAGAGCTCATTTAAAATAGTAAATTAACTTATTGCACAGCATTTTGAGGAATATAGAAAGAAAACAAGAAATGAGAGAACATGCAAACCAAAGAATGTGATCAGGTACAGAATGTTGAATTCATGTTGTAGCAATGCTAACCACTGTGGCAGTTTAGCCATTCATTAACTTTGTTTGATTAGATTTTTCTGATCTGAATAACAAAGTATTAGAATCACATCTCAGTGTTCATTATCCAACCCACCCATCTTCTTTCTGAATCCTTTCTTGTTTACCATCATTGCGTTCTTTAGTAAAACTTTTTCTTTCATGTCATGACTGAAATATATGACCATCATCATGACTAGTGGTAACTGCTGTTTGCGAGTTTCAAAATAAATTGTGTATATTTTGAACTCCTCTATTTGTACAGTAATTGTCTCCAGCACTGTCACCAAGTTTTCAGCATGAGGAACTATAGTTTTGGGAGGTGCTACAGGTTTTTATGTTTATCCATTACTCTACCCATCCTCTTATTTAATTCAGGTTTGTGGAGAGTTGACACCTATGGTAAGAGTAAATTGACTAATTTAGAGATCTGATTGGTCAAAGAGTGTGTCTGTTGGCTGTGAGAGCCATAGGAGAACACATCTAGATGTTCACCAGGTCAATTTAGCATCACCATGTATTTTAACATCTCTTTAAATACACAAGTACTCACCCTCTTCAAGTCAATAATTAGTAGATGCACCATTGGAAGCCCTTTCCGCCTTGAGTCTCTGGGGACAAGACTCTCTCTCTCTCAGCTTTGCACATCTGGACACTACACTCTTTCTCCATTCTTCTTTTTAAAAGACACTCTGTTAGATTTCCTGGGGATTGTGATTGAACTGCCTTTTTCAATCCCATCCTCAAATTTTGAGCCAGAATGAGATATAGACTCTGACTCAGTCACTCCATGACATTACTGTTGTTGTTTTTAAACTATTCCTGTGTAGCTTTGTCTTGCTGGAAAGCAATTCTTCTCCTAAGGTGCAGTTTTCTTGCAGACTGAAGTAGGTTTCCTCCAGGATTTCTCTGCATTCATTTTCACATCTACCCTTCAAAACCTGCTGCATTGCAGTATTTCCACAGCATGATGCTGTCATCACCATGTTTGCAGTGGGGATGGTGTGTTTGTGCAATTTGGCTCAACTATGGTCTTATCAAGCCATAGAACAATCTTCCAGCTGATTTCAGAGTCTCCAATGTGATGAAGCACCCAGGCAGTAGTTGTTGTATGCACAGTCTCTCCAGTTTCAACCACTTCATATTCTAATTCCTTCAGAGTTCTGATAGAGCTCTTGGTGGCCACCCTCAATAGCTGCCTTCTTGCACATTCATTTTTTTGTGGATGGCCTACTCTAGGCAGATTTATCGCAGTTCCTCACTCTTTCCATTTCTTAATGACTGATTTAACTGAATTCCAAGGAATATTCATTGACTTGGACATTATTTTTTGTGTCCATTCCCTGACTTGTGCTTTTCAATTAACTTTTCATGGAGCTGCTTGGAGTGTTCTGTTTTCTTAATTTTGTATGTAACTCACCACAAGTTGCACTTTCAAGATAATGTGCATTTACGCTACAGTCAACTGAAACCCCTTGACCACAGTCAGATAATCATCTTTTAATTATGTGACTTCTAAAACCAATTGACTACACCAGTGATGATTTAGGTGTGTCATATTAAAAAGGGTGACTAATTATGCAATCAATTATTTTGTGTTTTATATTTTGAATTTAGTTAGACCACTTGCAGAGATCGGTTGTCACTTTGATGTTAAAGATTGTTGATCAATGTCAAAAGCCAAAATAAATCCATTATGATTCAATGTCATATAACAATAAAATGAGAAAATCTCTACGGTGTCAAAAATTCACATACAGTAGAAACTGTAATAAAACAAGTTCCCAAAAACATTCCAGAAAGGATTTTTGTATCCACCATTTTGTTTATTCTCCACAATCAATTGGAGATGTAACCTCATATCTTATTTTTTAAGAATGATTTGGGTTATTTTTTTTTTTGCAGAATGCTTAGTGCAGTACTTTCTAGAGTTGTCCAGTTGTATTTAATACTTAACTCTTGTACCTTTACCAGATGGTGAATTGCATTTCAGTGTTGCTTTAGTGTTGACTAAATGGTAACTTTCTTGCAATTTATTTGTCTGAAAAGCCCGACATGCCTCTACTTTGGATTTGTAGTGAGGTTCATATGTCCAGCCAAACACTCCTTGCAAGGATCACACAACAGAACTTGAATTTTCAAGCACAGCCTGTTTACATGATGTGGTAATGGTCCGGCTATCCCAATTTTTTTGTAGTTGTTGGTTCATTATTACTTTGTCATGGCTGAAAGACATAAACCCTATCCATGTGTTGGGTTATAGCTCTTGTTATAAAGACAAGCCAGGAATACGAGAGTTGGTGACCCAGAGTAAATTGTAAGCTCCTGCATCTGACACACCACTACACTTTTTGCAAGTGCTTGTCTTGTCTGACAATAGTCTTGCAGTTCAGATGTCCTTCAGTTCAGTCATGGATGGTTGCAGTGCCTGCAGGTTTTTGTTCCAACTGAATTTTCTGAGTTGGAGATAATAATTGTTAATGAGAGAACTTGATATTTAATTATATACCTTTCATTCTGGTCATTCACATCAAGTAATTCTTGTGTTGTAGACTTTTGCTTTCCAAGAATACCATGTAAATGGTTTGTGGAGAAGAGGAGGTTAGTAATTCATTGCCCTTCATTTTTTCTTTCCTGTTTCATTTCAAATAGATCCTTTGTGAGGAACAGAGAGATGTAAATGGGACCAGGTTATATAGTGACTGGCTGGTTCCCTTGACATTTGCATTTCATTGTTCATTGGGTAAGAATTGAAGAAGCATTTAAAAACTAAGAATGTAGCTCTTTAAGAGTTAAACAAACAATGAATGTTGTCTGAGCAATAAGTTCTTCATCTGAAATAATTGGCTTCTAATAAAAATATCTTTGATTGGAGAAAAAGGTTGTAGCCACTGTAGCCCTCCAGAACTAAAGTTGAATTACCCATGTTGTAGCTTCTTTGGGGATATATATCCTTGAGGCCAACAGGGGTGGAGTAGGTGGCAGGTCCAAAGTGGGTTTAGAGAACCTCTTCTTGGTGAAGTTCCACTGGCCTGAGAGAAGGACGACTAATATGTAAGCTTTAATACAAACCTAGAATAATTCTCTGGTGCCTGGTTTATTCATCTCTGGTAAGGATTTCAAAATGTTCAGTGCAATGAAAGTCCCATTGCCTGTTTTTATTTTGATTTGTTCATTTATTTAATCAACCTGAGGATTCAAAGCAAGTACGTAGCTCAAGGCCAGAACCAAGTCTTGATGGACCGATTTAGTGCCTCCAAGTAAACTAAGCTGTATGTCTATAGAAAGCGCATGTTGAAAAAAAAGAAAAACATATGGACACAAGAAAAACATGACATTTCCACACACATAATGACTGGTGCCTGGAGGCCAAACCTTTGTTTTGCAGCATTATGAGGCAACACCTACTAATCATTATTTTATAAGATACTACTTTATTAGATAAAGTCACATATTTAATGCTGATAAGTTATTTAAAATGCACACTCTTGTATTTCATCAATGTATCAACATTAATATGGTTATTAATCTGACATTAATTTGCCATAAAACGTGGTGATTTTAAAGGCAAAGAGTCAGATTAACATTTTATTAAGTCATCAATAAACACACAAATAAATAAAGGCACTATATTACTTGCAGGGCAAAGTGAAGGGTGCACAGGAGCACAAGGAGATCTGTCCAGGCAGAGTGCAGCTGAAATCGCGGAGAATTCCTCAGAGAATGATTGGGGGGATGCCACTATGCAGTTTGAGTCCTTAGGGATGGCAGGAGAAGCCAGTCCCCTGCTAGAAGCAAGTCTGCCTGGCAGCCCACTTGATGCTGATGAGCCCAGCAGAGCCTCCAGCCCTGAACACAGGACTCTCTGGGCCATCGATCGCTTTAGTCATTTACCCCCAGATGGGAATCAGGTTGCCTATCGGACTCTGTCATGCATTCGGATGGAAGGCACATGCAGGTTTATTGGTGAGATCTGTATCCCCATTTTAAACTGTGCTCCTGGAGCAATGGACCTAGCAAAAAAGATAATGGTTTGGCACTTGAACAGTGAGGTCATTGAAGATGAAATAGAGTACCTCTTATCTGAGGACACTGACACTACAGTGCTTGAAGTGCTGGGAATGGCAAGAGACATGGATACGGCAGAAGGCAAGAGCCCAGAAGTTAACAGCCAGGAGGGTGGTGGGCCACCCCACATTCGTCTCACATATGACTTTGAAATTATTTATCCAGATGACTATCATCCATGTGGACTCTCCCCAGAACAATTGGAGAGCCTGCCTACAAAGGCATTTGAAGGAAATAGCTTTCTCACCACATGCAGTGTTTGTCTGGCAACCTTCAGTAATGGAGATTTACTCCGTCACCTTCCATGCACCCACAATTTCCATGTGGAATGCATTGACCAGTGGCTGTTTGTGAATTCTACTTGTCCAGTCTGCCGCAGTAAAGTGACATCATCAGCTGTCATCTGACAAGCTGTCTAAAAACCCACAATTGCTGTAGATTGATGAAGTTGGGTTCATAATTTCTAAAAATGGTTAAACATTTACCACAGTAAGACTCTCTTACTGAAAAGACAGTGGAGCAGCAACATCAAACGTCCCTCTGAAGAGTCAACAGTCTGAGTGAGTAACTGAATATTGTAGCTTTATTATGTAAGAAAAACAACTGATTGCTTGCTGTTTCAAAAACACTTCTTGCCCTTAGTGTTCAAACCAGGTGATCCTTTTCAAGTGTTTCAGAAAATATAACACCACTCTAAAGTTGATGATCTAAGTAAAGTCTGGGTGTGGTCCACCCCACATACAGACTACAAAATATCATTCTTAGATTTTTGGAAGCAAGCCATTATCAAGGTTACTTCCAATAAGCATGATACTTCACAACACCAGACATAGATATTTTACAAATGGAGCATAGGCAGGTTAAGCAAATTACTTGTAGTAGTCACACAGAGACCCTATTTACACATGTAAGTGATGGAAAGGAATATATAGGTACATTTTCAAGGAACATAGAGGTGTATATATTGAGATCAAGGATCAGAAAGCACTTGTGTCAGGAATTTCCTAGATTGAGATTTAGTATAATGCCCAACATCAAGTGTCATGGCCTCCTCATTTTCATATGATGTGCTGATATTCATATATATTAACCAATCATAGCAAGTCTGTGGGGTGAAAAGTGGAAGTTTTGAGAGATTGTTTAGCAGAACTTTGTTTACTTAAATTTGCTTTTTGAAAGGTGTCTAGAAATTGGATGGATTTTGAAATACAGGAGTCTTTTTCCATCCAAGCCAAGGAGACATAGCTGTACACCTTCTTGACAAAGACAATTTTTTACCAGTGAAGACAGCAACGCATTTCAGCGGGTGTAGAGGTGCAGTGACACTGACAAGGACTGGGCACATGGCGCTTGACACACATCCTGTGGAAATTGAGTTCAGTGCAGTTTACTGAAATGGCAAATCTACTTTGTACCTGACATGGCTGTTTTCCAGTTTCCGATTATTAGTGTTGCTATTATATCTTAAATGCATGTTTCGTGGTCTAAGAACAGTATGCAAACTAATAAAAAAATACATTGAATCCACCACTTGATCATTGCTGCTCACCGATGTACTTTCCTTTCAGGAACAAAAAAATAAATAAAAATAAAAACACAATCAATGGTTGTCATTTTTCACATTCTATGGGCTTCCCACCCCCTTACTTGGGATGGGCGATATATCTGCGAACACTGTTGACATGGGAGTATGCCATGTCACCCAAGAATGTGTAAACTAGGAAACTGCTGGACATTCCTACTAAGATTAATTTCGTGAATTTCCCCTCCTGCTGTCCTACCTGTCAGGTGCCACCATCACCAACACCTTTGTCAAATCTCTTTGCAGTTATAGCTTGTGTCCACTTTATTGTTTGCCTGACCATTTATACACCTAATGTGTGTTCTCTAACATTAAGGATAAAACCCATGCATACTTTCTTTTACAGTGCCATTTAAGGACATATTTACTCTATATATGCCAAAAGATTAGCGAAATTATGCAACATTTTCATCCAATGGTAATTTTTCTTCAAAACCATTCGTCATATAGTACGCATCTATATTTAGAATTTTTTTGTCTTCATTAGGCGAATGCAAGAATGATACACTCAAGTCAATACACCCAATTTAACGTGCATACGTCAAACAACATACCTTATATACATCCGCTACGCTAAGAACAGTTCAGTTGTGTGTAAGCATTCAGCAAATGAAGCTTTTGTAATGGCACATGTGTGGAAGAATAATTTTAGGGTAACAGCATTCTTCTTAAAGAAATAGCACAAAAGCTTAATAAATGTCAGAAACCTGTTCAGGCACACCAGGAAACCATATAAAGGTCAAGTGAACAAAAAAATGTACATTGAAATAATAATGTTCCAGAAGAAAAACTGATGTAATATACAAAATATACTGAAGGATGACTAAGAGATGACTAAGAAATCAGCAGATGTCCTATAAACGAGAAAGGACAATTCTTATATGCACAGAAATTTCAAGGGTGATGGCGCAACTCAAAGGTATAAGAAGAACCAGAATATAATATAACATACTTTTATTTTATAAAAATCATTTGGGTGTAAACCAATGAACTAACCAGAGTAAAATGTATGCATTGATTGACACTGTATGTAAATTCAACAGTTTATAAAATGAACCTCTATTCTTTGTTTTCTCTTACCATTCTGACTGCGCTGACCATGCTGTAACAGACTGCTTTTGAAGAATGCTCCCTCTAAGGCATTTTGCTGAAGAGTAATGAAAAGATACAATGAACAGCTTTTCTCCTGCCTGATTACTGATTTGTCCTGTTAGAGTGTGTGTGTTCCTTTCTTTAATAAGATGTTACATTTCAACCACACATGCTTACAAATTTTAAAACAGCATAAGCATTCAGTTTATGGTGATCATGCAGGAGAAATTGTATTCCTTCCATGTATTAAGCTAGATACTGGCGATATTTCAGCAAGTAGATTACCATTCATCTTGCATAGATGACAATTTCCAATACTTTTCGTATTTGCTATAACTATAAATAAATCTCAGAATTATTTGGCTGTGTTGACTAAATGCTTTCTTGCAATTTATTTGTCTGAAAAGTCTGAAATGCCCCTTCATTGGGCTGCCACTGACGGCCAGGAGGCCCTTCCCCCCTACCCCCTGTGCCCCCCAATTCATCTATAATAATATTTTGGACTTAGGTGCAAAGAGGTTATAGTAATATTGAATGATGGATTACTGGTTGGCACCCTGCCCGGGATTGGTTCCTGCCTTGTGCCCTGTGTTGGCTGGGATTGGCTCCAGCAGACCCCCGTGACCCTGTGTTTGGATTCAGCGGGTTGGAAAATGGATGGATGGATGGATTACTGGCTGGGTGTTAGTTTGGAGTAAAAACAAAAATTGAGCTGACGTAGTCATTCTTGCTGCATGCTCTGAGTGACATTGTGGTCAGGATATTCTATGTGTTGTCTGTTATCTGTTCAGGGCTAAAGTACTTACTAGTAAACAAATTTGTGAGGCAGATATGAAAGACAATAGGCCACTCTTGGTTATAAATACTTCAATCAGATCTTCTTTCTTTGTTCAGAGATCTCATCTTCTATACCCTCCACTAACCTTCAAGTACATTATGAAACACTTGCTCATATATATTTTTATCCATCCATCCATTTTCCAACCCGCTGAATCCAAACACAGGGTCATGGGGGTCTGCTGGAGCCAATCCCAGCCAACACAGGGCACAAGGCGGGAATCAATCCCGGGCAGGGTGCCAACCCACCGCATGACACACTCAAACACACCCACACACCAAGCACACACTAGGGCCAATTTAGAATCACCAATCCACCTAACCTGCATGTCTTTGGAAACCGGAGCGCCTGGAGGAAACCCACACAGACATGGGGAGAACATGTAAACTCCACGCAGGGAGGACTCGGGAAGCGAACCCGGGTCTCCTAACTGCGAGGCAGCAGCGCTACCACTGCACCACCGTGCCGCCCTGTATTTTTATCTACATGCTTTTGCCCACACTTTTAGCCAGTTGTTATCTCCTTTACATTGGTTAGAACTCTTCATGGTAACTGTTGCACATTTTTTGTGTGACCAACCTACTTGTATTACTCCAAAACTGTAGGTGTAAAACTCTACTTTATATCATGTAAATAAAATTCACATTCAGGCAGGAATAACTGCAGAAAAATAACAGATTAATCACATATTAATAAAGCATATAGTATCTCAAATAATGAAGCTGCTGAGGTTTTTAAACAAACTACCTAATACCTCTTTGGTCTGATGGTGTAGTTTCCCCACTTTTTGTCCTCCAAATATAAACAATCACATTTTTTGTCACTCCAGAATATAGGAACACAAGAAAGGTTTTGACAAGTGTATGCCATTCAATCATAGCTTGTTATTATTTACATCAAGATATGAAGGTTCCCAAAATACTGTATGTTGTAAAGTTTAAAGATACAATTCTTTTCCTCTTACCTGTGATCCTTCACTCCAGATTCTAGTCTTATGTTTTTGATTCCTATACCAGGATGAAGTCTGAATTAAGCCTTAAGGTCTGTGGCCTTTATTTCTGGGTATAGGCCTAAGTTTGCCGGACTAAAACTTCTTTATGCACCCCCATGCTGTCCCTGTGCTCCTGAGTTCTGAGTATCCCTTGAATAATAAGGTAAACAAAACAGCTGCCTGCTCTCTGACTGGGACCACAGATTTCCACCTGCACCAGAGAATGTATGTATGCTACATGCAGTGTGTCTGCATGCTGTATTTAGATAGCCTGTATGAAGTTGTCTGCCTTTTATCGGTTAAAAGCTCAGTAGATCTCAGTATGTGTTGGTTCACATGTTCTCTACCAGGCTCAGAACACTGAAGACTGACTTTCTGATCTCTAGTATGCTGGGACCTCATGCCTAAGTGGTGCATACGTACAAAAATGTTGCATACTCCTGTTTCCACTCTTACACCAAGATGTATAAAAACTAAACTTGGAGTAGCATTATATACATATTCATGGCAGCCTTAGACTATGTGCATGCATGGACAGCTTTCAGCATCAAAGCAGTTCTACTGTTTCTGTGTGGTTTCCCTATCTTTTTTAGAGTTGCATCCATGACATGGGCGTTATCAAATGCACCAAAATTAGTTGCATATCATTTACAAATTTAAATCACTTGTAATTAATCTCAAACAATATAATGGTGCACGGAATGGCCAAACTATTCCAACTATCATGGCTGCTTTTGCATTGTTAGGTGACATCGCAAATGGAAGAATTACAAGAGAGCCGACCAACATATTTAGAGATCATACCGATTTCTTGTTCAATGACGATGACTGGTTTCTAAGACAATTTCAATTTCCAAGAGCTATCCTCTTGGACCTGTGTGCTGAACTGCGGTCTGCTTTACAAAGGCAGATTTTGGAGGAATTGTGCTCTACCTGTACCTTTTTCAAGTTCTGTTCACTTTCTGGTTTTTAGCCACAGGAGCTTTTCAGTGTGAACTGGCTGACTGATTAGGTATTTCTCAGTCATTACTGAGTCACTCAGTGCCAGTGGGATAGTACTATCTGCTTGTCATATAGATATATAAGATTTCCTTACACTATGGTTGAACAGGCAAACATCAAAGCTCAAATTGCAGAAATGTCCATTTTTCCAAATGTAATTGGAGTTGTCGATTGCACGCACATTGCTATAAAGGCACCTTTACATGCATTGCTTATGTAAATTGAAAGTAATTCCACTCTATTAATGTGCAGATTATCTGTGATGTGAAAATGCATCTCATTAAAGTTGTGGTGAGATAGCCTGCCTCAACTCATGATTCATTCATTCTGAGAAATAGTAGTGCTAAGAACAGACTTGAAAATGGTGTTGCGTGTGATGGCTGGCTTTTCGGTAAGATAAGACATTTAATATTACCCCTTTGGTCAAAATTGTAAGTTATCTGTATGATGTAACCATATAACATGATTACTTAGATGACAGCAGGTACCCACTGAAGACATGGCTTTTCTGCCTACTCGCCAAATTACTGACTGAACAAGAGCAACAATATAATAACCTCCTGGATCGGGTGCTGGTAAGATGCTGGGTCTAAGTGTCTCGCCAATAATCGCAGCAGCTCCCTGCTGAAACGGTGTGAACGCTCTGGAATTCTGCTACTTCTTTTAGTGGTATTGACATTCAGATGGTGGGCTGCGACTCACCTTTTCATGTTGACTTTGATATCTGACCACTTCTTTTTTATTTTGGGCACTGTGTGTTTTTGAACTTGAACTTTAGAGTGCCTCTGACACACTGTGTCACTCCATCAATTGCCTTTTCTTGCTTATACCACAGCTTAAGCCACCAAGTAGTACGTTTTTCCTTGCCTCCACTTCACTGAGCAAGACCTCCATTTCACACTCACTGAAAGAATTTTTTTACACATGCTTTTGCCATTGTCTTTGAACAAAATACTGCACGGAAGGGGCTATTTATATTGATTTGCATATTTAAATAGGGCAAAATTCTGGGAGGAATCTCTTGCATGTGTATTAAAACTCACATTGATTGAGGTTTTAAAGGGAAAGTGTGTAGAACTTTACTTACGCAGTGATTTATGCATCTGAATTTTTTTGTGCATACGCACATTTCTAGTTTTGTCCGTATGCCATGTTTGGGACTCCTGAAGTAAAGCTCTCTGACTTTGAAGGTACAAGGACTTTTTCTCATTTTAGTTTCCATCAAGGTTTTATTTCCTGGATACACATATCCACAAGATCTTTCTGTCCTATATCTTCCTTGCAGAGGTGCTCTTGGAAGATCTGTTTTGTAAATCTAGTTAGACATGTTTGTTTCTTTGTGCTACCTAGTTGGATCTTATGCCCTTTTATATACAAAGAGTATACAGTGGTGTGAAAAACTATTTGCCCCCTTCTTGATTTCTTATTCTTTTGCATGTTTGTCACACAAAATGTTTCTGATCATCAAACACATTTAACCATTAGTCAAATATAACACAAGTAAACACAAAATGCAGTTTTTAAATGATGGTGTTTATTATTTAGGGAGAAAAAAAATCCAAACCTACATGGCCCTGTGTGAAAAAGTAATTGCCCCCTTGTTAAAAAATAACCTAACTGTGGTGTATCACACCTGAGTTCAATTTCCGTAGCCATCCCCAGGCCTGATTACTGCCACACCTGTTTCAATCAAGAAATCACTTAAATAGGAGCTGCCTGACACAGAGAAGTAGACCAAAAGCACCTCAAAAGCTAGACATCATGCCAAGATCCAAAGAAATTCAGGAACAAATGAGAACAGAAGTAATTGAGATCTATCAGTCTGGTAAAGGTTATAAAGCCATTTCTAAAGCTTTGGGACTCCAGCGAACCACAGTGAGAGCCATTATCCACAAATGGCAAAAACATGGAACAGTGGTGAACCTTCCCAGGAGTGGTCGGCCGACCAAAATTACCCCAAGAGTGCAGAGACGACTCATCCGAGAGGTCACAAAAGACCCCAGGACAACGTCTAAAGAACTGCAGGCCTCACTTGCCTCAATTAAGGTCAGTGTTCACGACTCCACCATAAGAAAGAGACTGGGCAAAAACCGCCTGCATGGCAGATTTCCAAGACGCAAACCACTGTTAAGCAAAAAGAACATTAGGGCTCGTCTCAATTTTGCTAAGAAACATCTCAATGATTGCCAAGACTTTTGGGAAAAGATCTTGTGGACTGATGAGTCAAAAGTTGAACTTTTTGGAAGGCAAATATCCCATTACATCTGGCGTAAAAGGAACACAGCATTTCAGAAAAAGAACATCATACCAACAGTAAAATATGGTGGTGGTAGTGTGATGGTCTGGGGTTGTTTTGCTGCTTCAGGACCTGGAAGGCTTGCTGTGATAGATGGAACCATGAATTCTACTGTCTACCAAAAAATCCTGAAGGAGAATGTCCGGCCATCTGTTCGTCAACTCAAGCTGAAGCGATCTTGGGTGCTGCAACAGGACAATGACCCAAAACACACCAGCAAATCCACCTCTGAATGGCTGAAGAAAAACAAAATGAAGACTTTGGAGTGGCCTAGTCAAAGTCCTGACCTGAATCCAATTGAGATGCTATGGCATGACCTTAAAAAGGCGGTTCATGCTAGAAAACCCTCAAATAAAGCTGAATTACAACAATTTTGCAAAGATGAGTGGGCCAAAATTCCTCCAGAGCGCTGTAAAAGACTCATTGCAAGTTATCGCAAACGCTTGATTGCAGTTATTGCTGCTAAGGGTGGCCCAACCAGTTATTAGGTTCAGGGGGCAATTACTTTTTCACACAGGGCCATGTAGGTTTGGATTTTTTTTCTCCCTAAATAATAAACACCATCATTTAAAAACTGCATTTTGTGTTTACTTGTGTTATATTTGACTAATGGTTAAATGTGTTTGATGATCAGAAACATTTTGTGTGACAAACATGCAAAAGAATAAGAAATCAGGAAGGGGGCAAATAGTTTTTCACACCACTGTATAGTCAGCTTCAACAAAGAAGGGGACAGTTATTATGGAGGAACATCAGCACCATCACATATCCCTTTTTTCCATTCAAGAGAGCATCTGAAAGATTTTTATGTTATCATTATTGCATGGCTTGGCAGGTAGAGCATATTTATACACTTGAAGCACAAAGTCAGAAAATGGACATTTGCAGACTTTAGGCATGTGTCTTTTCGCTGCCGAGACCAACTTTTCACATCAGCATTAGTATGTATGTTAATGAGGTTCTAGCGTCCACAATGTACGTAGGCATTTATTTTAGCTGTCCTTGTAAAAATATTTTTATCTATGACCGAAAATGTGGTACAGTGGGGTAGTGCTGCTACATCAAAGCCCTGGGATCCATGGGTTTTAGTCCATTTGCACTTTCTTTTGGCATTTCTGTGGGTTCTATTCTTTGTTCTATTCCTAGAATGCATTTAGTTTAGGTGATTTGGAACTATAAATTGTCTGATAACGATGAGTGAGCCCTGCAATGGACCCATTACCCATTGCTACCAGGATGAGACTATATCACTGCATCACTGAGCTGCAATATAGGTTTGGAAATTTGATGACTAGATAGATGAAGGTTTTACCTGTTTTAGTATTCAGTAGTACCTTGCACTGCTTACTGTATTAATGTGGAACAGTATTGTTTTCTACTTGTTTACATTACATTGACTCTTAAGTTAATTTCTGATACTGATAAGACCCTGGCTTCAGTGGCAATGTACCCATAATTATTTGTTAGGTTAATTGAATTTCACATTAGATGACAAATTTTTACATTCCTTTAGATTTAAATGACATTCTCTACATTTCATTTGTAACTTATATGTAGTAAATCATATGTTTGAAACATACTAGGTATCTGACATAAGGGGCCCTCCTCATCTGAAACTTGAAATCCCAAGGCTATAGGTGGAAACCTAAATGCTGGCTCCTGGTGTGAACTTGAACATGTGGCTGAAATTAAGTGTAGTCCCAGAGTATTAACAGTGTATAAGTGGGTTTCCAGCCTAATGCCAAATGCACAAAACAATCTCTGGCTTATTTCTCAGTTCAGATATTATAGTCAAATGGCCTGTGTTTTGTTGTGGAGGCTGGTCATCTTTTACAAACAACCCATCCAATTTTTAGTTGGGTATCATAATTTGTGGTGAAATTTGTACCACTAGATCTCCCAGGTCCCATCTCTGCTATCCACTGTAACCAGGCATCTATAGCCAGGGATGGGTATAAAGTGTCCAATGACACCCTAAATTGTTCAGAAATTTGCACAATACATACTTGTTAATTGTATGTTTGTCCTCATCCTTTACTACTTGCAGGGCTTTAGATTCTTGAATAGTTTGCAGCCAAATAAAAAAGGAGGAGGATACTGCATCATAAATACAATATGAAAAGGGAATGCAAAAGAAATAAATATACCATCTTCTCAAATATCAGACGCAATATCTGTGAAGGGGTGAATCTCAAGCATTATTATACCAGCAGTACCAAAGAGAAGAATCTTATGGTAATAAAGAAGCATTGAATGATAAACATTTTCTTTTCTTTACTCAGAGGGATAATAACTGGATGATCAAGGTATCAAGGTATCAGTCACTCTTGGTTCTTATTCCAGATTTTATGATTTTGATGAGATCCTACTTCACAACTCAAGGTAGACAGTGTGTGTTACTTGGAATGCTTTGCGATTTTAATTTTTCTGAGACACTAGGATAAGGCGGAGTGCTGAGGCTTTCATAAGAAATTGCATTGTCGTGTTTTTTTCATGCCTTTGCTGCTTTTAAAAACTTATTAGATGGGCTATCTGCACATAAATGAATCTGCTAAGACAATACATTACACTTTTACAGAGCAATAAAATGCAGGTAACATCTAGTGAAAAAACATTCACAATAAAATGGAGTTCTGTGGTGTAAATTCTTTAAATTAAATAAAATGTAAATGAAATATAGGACTGCAAACAGCTTAGGGACAATACAAATATAGTACAACATGGCGAAATTCTGTGGAGTAAAACCTTCAAATAAAACACTAAATATACTAAGATAAATACAGTTAGGTGTAGTAAAATGTTTAAATAAAATACAAGCACAGCACAGTGAAATCCTCAAGTAAAATTATAATAATGTGCATCTTTCTTAACATGCCGTAAAATGCTACCAGGGCAACTTTAAGTACTGCTAGCTGATTGGGGGGCACAGAATGCTTCTGCTTAACAGTTAATGTAGTTAAAACTTCAGATGCAGGAGGAACGCCTAACTGGCTCTGGCAAACCCACTGTGTGTTATAAACACATCACCCCTGGGGGAAAAAGTATTTTTGATTTAAAAACAGGGCAGAAAGTGTAACAAGAATAATACAACAATTCAGTAATAACAGATGGGAATTTGAATGTAATTTCTTTCCAGGCCTGAAATACAAATTGAGAGATGCTGTGGTCCCTGAGGACTGGACACCCAAGCAAATGTAAGCCTTGATTTATTGTATGTGTGTGTGTGTTTTTAATGTATAATTTTTGAAAATAGATGGAAATAAACAATCATGTTCACAAAACTTTTGTTGTATATCTTGTATTTTTGATCTCTTCCTTGGCTAAGACAAACTGCGCACCCAAACAAGTGGAACAATACCAGGTTAATTTTATCCATGTATATCCTAAAAGTTTGTTATTTTTAAATAAATATTTTCCTATATTTTCATTTCAGATACATCCACACAACTATATTTTCATTCAAAATAGTTTCTCCTTTAACTACCCTGGCATTTTAAACCTTGAAAATTGAGACTTTTGAACATACTCTCAAGAGCCATATATCTGCTCAGTATTTTATTGTAGATGAGTGAAAACTTAGAACTCTGATTGGCTTGTGCTTATTACATGTTGCTTTCCTGATTGGATCCTGCTCATTACAACCTCTTATTCCCTGATTAGTTATCCTTCATGAAAGAAAGATATATTCCAATGTAGTGGACATAAAATAAGGGTCTGGATGCAAACATCCAGTGGCAGACCCGTTAATAATATCACATGATCATGTGGCTGGAGGATCGTCTGCTGCTTGAGGTCTGTAGCCAAATTCTATTGGGGGGTCTTAGAGGAGTTGATTTCCATGGCACTTGTGTTTCTTACCTGTATACATCTAAATTATGTTTTGTTCAGTTTAAATGCTGCATACATGTGCAAAAGGTAAATAGTTTCTTTGGTATTCGGTTGCTAGAGTTTTGAGATAACTCCCATGGCCAGTAGCATAAAAATCCCTTCAACAAGGATAATTTTTCTGTGCAGCCAAACAGCTACATTACATGTGTTTATGGTCGCTTTAGTGTGAACTAGTGATGGGAGGTCCAGCTCTTTTCAAAGATTCTGTGCTTTTGGCATGGCTCCCTTAGAAGAGCTGGCTCTTAAGGCTCCCAAATGGCCCTTCATTTACTATCACTTGGAGCCTTCTATTTTAGCCTAATTTAGCAATTATGAATGGTTTGTGTGTTAGTAAGCAATTTTTTACTTAGGTTTTCGTAAAAGTCTTATTTTTATACATTTTTTCTTGTTACAAAAAATACACGGTTACTATTTAACATTTTAATCAAACCTTTAAATGACCTTCTGAACACAGAACCACAGGAAACAAATCAAACATTATGACACTTTAGATAAAAGTCTTTAGTGCAGGTTGGCATTCAGAAGTACTAGATGCCTCAGCTTGGATGGTGTGCCCATCAAAATAAAGTCCCACCCCTGCCTGCATGGGTTCTCAGCAGAGCTGAGCAGGAGGGGCTGAAGATTCGGCTCTCCCCAACGGGATTCAGCTCTTCTCGTTCACTACAAAGAATCGGCTCTTAGAGCCGCCTTGTTCATGAACGACACATCACTAGTGTGAATGGAGATATTTTTATATTTTTGTAAACAATGTGAAAACACTTGTGTGGATAGAGATTGTTTTTGTTTAAAAATTTAATTTTTAAATGAAACTATAGTAGCATGGATGAAGTGCAAAACAGCATCAATCAAATTGTCCCACTCATTTTGGGCTCCAAGTTAGTTCTAGTGCTCTGAGATGTTGTGCTGGCTGTGCTTCTGCTTCACCCTCTTTGTTGAGATCCTCTGACCCTCTCTTCTCCTCTCACACCGCTTCACTACACCGCCTTAGATGTGTCCAGGCCTTTGGACCTTGGCTGCCAAAGTAAGTCTTGTTTTTTTGGCTGAATCACAATTTGTTACTTGGGTTGTAATATCTGATATGTGCTCTGCAATTGAGACAGTTGATGATGTTGCAAAATTTAATGGATGTGCATGTTGTATCAGTCTTTTTTTTAAATACACAAAATTATGCTTGCACACAATATTTTCTATACTTCTATTTCCTCATTACCTCTGCTTTCATCTTATAACCATAAATATTGAGATCCATCATGTTCAGACCAAAGTGTGTGTGTTTATTTACTTACTTACTTACTTATCTACCTTTTCATGTATTTATTTGAAGAACTTCTGTAAAAAGCCAAATTTCCCCTGGGGACAATTAAAGTTGCATCGATTTAAAATATAACAAATTTATAAATTTTGCAGCCATATGTTATAGATCAGACTACAGTTATATAACTACTACAATGATGTTTACAAATTTACAGCTGCTAATAAAGAATTACATTAGACTTCATTATTAATAAAATGATGCCGTCTCCAACTGGATATGTGGATTTACTAACCAAACCATCAACTTCAGTATGTAAGGATTTTCAACATTACATTCTCCATGATGACCGTCAACACAGGCACTCCACAGGGTTGTGTGCTGAGTCTTCTCGCTACTCCTTGTTTACCTCTGACTGTTTAGCCAGACACAACTCCAACTCCATCATTAAATTTGCTGATGACACCACAAAAAAGAGGTCTACCCTCTGATGCCAAGACAATAATCTTATCCTTAATGTAAGCAAATTCAAGGAGCTGATTGTCTTTATAAGGCAGTTTGCACCAGAGAGAATGCTGCTAAAAGTGTATGTAGCTTTACATTTCTCACAGTGACTAACACTTATTCACTGAAGTGGGCACAACACATTTCAACTCTTCTCAAAAAGGATCACAAGCACCTCTACTTCCTCAGACATCTAATGGCTGCTTGCATTTCTCAATCTTTACAGAAAGTTCTACGGGTGCGTAGTGGAGTTTATCTGAACTGGGTGCATCACATGCTGGTACACCACCTGCTCGGCATAAGAATGTAAAGCACTGCACTGGTTGGTGAGGGCAGCACATAATATCTCTGGCTTCCATCTGCCTTGTATTCATGACACATACAACATTCAACTGCCAAATAGAATAGTACCATTAAAGACCTTTGCTGTCTTTCTCTCTCCTAAAGTCTGGCAAATACTATAGGACCATTGGCACTGTCACTAGCAGATTCTGGGATGGTTTATGTCTACAGGTTGTAAGGTTCCTGAAGAGCCAATAATAGCAACAACGATTCTAACAAAACAATGTGGACTCTCTCTCTCTCTGTCTCTCTCTCTAAATATATATATAATTGATATATATATAATTGAAGGGAACACTTATCACACATCAGATCTCGATCGAAATATTAAAGTGGAAAATATTTACTGAGTATTACTGTGTACTTTGTTGAGAACAAAAAGATGCAACAATGGTCAATGAAAACCAAATTCATCAGTGAGCTCCTGGACGGTCTGTGGCACTACTTTGCAGCATTGGATGCACCGATACCCTAATGTTCCAGAGGTTCTCAATTGGATTTAGGTCTGGGGAATGTGCCTGCTAGTCAATGGCATTAATGTCTCTGCCATCCAGGAACTGCCTACACACTCTGGGTACATGAGCCTGAGCATTGTCCTGCACCAGGAGGAACCCAGGGCCCACTGCACCAGTGTAAGGTCCGACAATGGCTCTGAGGATTTCATCATGGTACCTAACAGCAGTCAGGGTATCATTGCCTAGCACGTGGACCCAAGGATATGCCTCACCAGACCATCTTTGACCCACTGCCAAAACAATCATGCTGGATGGTGGAGTCGCCAATTGAAGTATTCTCTGGTGAATGCCAATCAACCTGCACAGTGACAGACTATGAGCACAGGTCCCCCTAGAGATCATTGGGCCATCATACCACCCTCATGGCATCTGTTTCTAAAAGTCTGGTCAGAAACATGCACACCAGTCGCCAGCTGGGGGTCATTTGGTAGGGCTCTGGCAGTGCTCTTCTTGTTCTTCCTTGCACAAAGAAGGAAATACTGGTCTTGCTGCTGGGTTGATGCCCTTCCATGGCCCTGTCCAGCTCTCTTCATGAAACAGCATGTCTCCTGGTATCTCCTCCATGCTCTTGAGACTGAGTTGGGAGATGCAGCAAACCTCCTTGCAACAGTACATATGGATGTGCCACCGTAGAAGAGCTGGACCACCTACAGTCATATGAAAAAGTCTGGGAATCCCTCTCAGCCTGCATAATAATTTACTCTACTTTCAACGAAAAAGATAACAGTGGTATGTCTTTCATTTCCTAGGAACATCTGAGTACTGGGGTGTTTTCCGAACAAAGATTTTTAGTGAAGCAGTATTTAGTTGTATGAAGTTAAATCAGATGTGAAAAACTGGCTGTGCAATAATTTGGGTCCCCTTGTAATTTTGCTGATTTGAATGCATGTAACTCCTCAATACTGATTACTTGCAACACCAAATTGGTTGGATTAGCTCGTTAAGCCTTGAACATCATAGACAGGTGTGTCCAATCATGAGAAAAGGTATTTAAGGTGGTCAATTGCAAGTTGTGCTTCCCTTTGTCTCTCCTCTGAAGAGTGACAGCATGGGATCTTCAAAACACCTCTCAAAAGATCTGAAACCAAAGATTGTCCAGTATCATGGTTTAGGAAAAGGCTACAAAAAAATATAACCCAGTCATTAATTGCTACCTGCTTCTTAAACGAGCTTTCTCTTATGCCAATAGGAGCACACAAGCAGTGATCACCACATATAATACATTATATTCATGATATTACAGCTCTTGGAATATTTTAAAATACTAGTATACTTGATATCACTTTCATTAAGAAATGCATTAAAGCATGTATTAAACATATGGGGGTACAGTGGCACAGTGGTAGCAATGAGCTGGTGCGCTGTCCAGGAATTGTTCTGTGATGTGCATGTCTCTGGATGGAATAATTTATTTGCAGCAGTACTGTGTATCAATTTGTATCCTTCTGTTTTCTTTCTTCATGTAACCAGTCGCCACCCAATAAGTGTCTGTAATAAATGAAAAAGCAGCTACAAATTCTTCAAAACGTTTAAGGAACATTGAAAAATCTTTGATATACACATTTAATTATTCCATCGATCCATCCATCCAGAGTTGCACCAGTTACAGCAAGCATTGAGTGCAAGGAAGGAACAATCCCTGGACGGGGTGCTTGCTCATTGCTACCACTGAGCCACTCTGCCCCCACCCCACCTACATGCGTAGTTATTAACAGTATACAATATTTAAATGAAGTTAAGAATTTATCTGTAAAATGTAATATACATACAATTACATATACAATGTAATATACATTGTATGATGCATTGCATCATAAAAAATAATATCAATACATCCTAGTATTCTAACAGCACACAACTCCAAGAGGATAGGTCTTGGAAATCTAAGTCAACTTAGAAGCCGTTGTCATAATCATCTGTAAATACATGCTCTCGTCTATTGAATTGAATTGAACTCCTTTATTGTCATTGTATGGTACAATGAAATTCAAAATGCAACTCCTCCATAAACTTATTTTCCTATAAAATAATAAAAAATAACAATAATAACACAATAAAAATAATGAAAAATATTCAATACAAAAGCATAAGTACAATATACAGTACATGTACATATAGTGTAGATAGGGCATATGGTTCATAAAGTGGCTCAGGGTGTTCAAGTTTACACTGAAATAACTGTAATTAAAAGTACAAACAGTTCTACCGGAAGGACTTGATGGACTGATTGAGTGCGTTTAGAGCTCTTGGGATGAAACTGTTTCTGAGCCTCAACGTCTATGCAGGAAAAGTTCTGAAGTGTTTGCTGTATGGGAGAAGCTCAAATAGACTGTGGCATGGGTGAGAGGAATCCATTCAGACACTGGTGGCTTTCCTGGAAGCTGTATCCTCTGCTGTAAGCTGTAATCCTCTCTGCTCTCAACACAACCTGTGAAGCTGTGATACCACACACACATACAATAAACAGATTAAAATACTCTCAGTGGTTCACTAAAAGTAACAACGCTAAAGCAGCTATGGTATTTGGAATAGTTTGAACATCCCATGCTCCATTGTATTGTTACGGAAGGATTACAATCAAGTGCCTTATATTTGTAAATGATATGGTGTATTTGGTGTATTTGATACAGCCCATGTCATGGGTGTGAATCTAAAAAAGAAAGACCACAGAAACAGTAGCACTGCTTTGATGCTGGATGCAGTAAGTTTGCAAAACCAAACAGACAAGTGCGTACGCATGGCGTGAGGCTGCAATGAAAATGTGCGTGGCTTTACACCAAGTTTAGTTTTTATACATCTTGAAGTGACTGTGGAAACAGGCGTACACAAGATTTTTGTATGTATGAACTGTTTATAGGCCCAAGGACACTAGCAAAATGTAAAACTACATAAGAATCAGTCAAGAAGGATAATGAGAGAGCAATTGTCTGTGCATAATGCTTGCAAAACCATTCCGTTTGTGACGGTTCTCTGCTGTTGCTTCTCCAGTGCACCTGTTGTTATTTTTAACTTGCTCCAAAGCAGGTGAAGTTGATTCACAATTGTTTATGCTTCCTAACTGAACAGAATGATATCTATTAAGCTTAATTAACTTGGTGTTAGACTGTGATGATGAAATGTTCCCTTAATTTTTTTGAGCAGTGTATATAACACGCTTACTTGTAAATATATATTGTATGAAATTGTAATACACTGTAAACTGTATGTGTGTGTGTGTGTGTTTTTAATTGTTCTGAGGTTACATGCAAGTAAGAATCTGAGTGTACTAAGCATACATGACTATGAAGGACTTCACATTTACTAGTACACACATATTACGTATATTCAATACATACCAGATGACTGTTAAGGAATTTGAGTTAAATTCTGCTAATATTTTCCAAGCGACAGATGCATATAATAAGTACATACTTCCAGGATCCCAGATACATACATAAAGTATGTACTGCAGGGATCATTTCCACTATGCTCTACACCCTTCTAATGCGATCTGATTACACCAAGTACTGATTTGGTTCAACTTTAGGTTTGCTGCATTATTTCACCCCTAGAGGGCACCAGCTGTCGCTTTTGGATTTGTTGCTACTGAGAACAAAACCTAAGGTGAAGAACGGATACCAGACAACAGAATATTAACTACTAATACATGGATTTCAACTTGTATTAGTGCGCTACGTTTAGTTCATGGCAATTGGCCCCTTATGTGTTTGATTGCTTGTTAAAAATAAATAAATAAATAATCGAGTGCATATGAATCATCGATTAAAGCACAAATCGAGTTTCTCCTTTACCGTGTATTGCTTGCGTATATTTCTATAAGCCTTTAAAACAGGGGTGTCAACTCAGATCTTATAGGACTACACTATTTCTTTTCGGTCATTTTCATTACTGATCGGTTCCTGCTACTAAATGAATTATTGCACTTATTTCACCTAAATTTTAACTGACTTGTTTTTTTAAGAGTCCGAACCCTCAATTGCTTCTTTTTTTCCTTAACCATCAGTGAGACAATAATGAGATGCAAGGATCTGAGTCTGGCTTCTAGTCATAGACAGCTCAATTAACTATAAAAGGCTTGTTTTAAATTTGACCAAAAAGTAATTCACAGAAAAAAAAAAAACAGCAGTCATTTAAAAATATCCAGTACATTGGTCATACTTTGAAATAATAACTTCACTGTAGAATGCACACACGACAGTACTACTGCTACACTGGTCTTACACAACTAAGTACAGACTTTACTCAAACAGATCATGGTTTAAGGCTTTACATATCCATTTCAATTACAACTCATGTGTCACATTAAGAAGTATAATTCATAAAAAAACAATATAATTGAATTTCATTACTTTAGTACAGTGGCTCTAATCTCTGTCCTGACGAGATCATGTGGCTGTTTGTTCAACCAACGTCTTTGTAATTGAGTAAGCCTTTATGTCTGGCAGTAAATATAGAAATTACAAATGTTTCGTAAAGTTTGCTAACTTTTTATTATAATGTACCAACATTTATGTATGTAACACGGGTGTAATTTTGTTTTTTTAACTTGTTTTTTAAAGATATTCATCATCATTATAATTTTCATTGTGCTTAGGGAGTCTGACGTTGTAGCAGCCTTTCAGCATTCAGTGTCATTTGTCCAGTTGTCTACTATGATTGTTGTTAATTGCCATTATTAGTATACAAGTAAGATATCAAACTGCATGGGCGGAAAAGAAAATTAATTGGAAAGCAACAACATAGAGTTAAGCATTTAAAGCTAAAGCAAAAATACCAATATGTCTAAATGTTTTATGAATATAACAAAAATCTGCTGTGCTTGTTTGAGTGTCTAACAAGAGAAGCAAATAAGATGAGCCAATGAGGTAAAATGACAAACCGATTTTGAAACCTACAGCCAAATGTAGTCCCCAGTGCCTCTTTATAAGTCTCTTTATAAGAGACAGAGTAATTTCCAGGATACACTGTCATTACCCGGTTACTTTAGGTAGAATTTCCTCAAAATTAACACATTGTAAAGTTTTAAAAATATATATTTTTGGAAAACTTACCATTACACTGCTACTGTAAGTGAAGTCAGCACCAGGGGCCTCATGTATAAACAGTGAGTACACACAATAATCCTGCGAACGCTCATTTTTACGCTCACTTCATGATGTTTAAAAACTAAACTTGGCATAAAGCCACGCACCTTTTCACGGGAGGGTCCCCAATTTGCATATGCACTTTTCTGCTCAGTTTTGCAAACTGGCGGCACCCAGCATCAAAGCAGTGCTACTGTTTCTGTGGTCTGCTTTTCATTTTAAGATTCACATCAATGATGTGGGTTTTATTAAATAAACCGAAATTAATTGCATATCGTTTACAAATTTATTTCACTTGATTGCAATCATTCTGTAACAATGGTGCATGGAATGGCCAAACTATTCCAACTACCATGGCTGCTTCAGTGTTGTTTAAAGACATAGAATTAGAAGACAGTTTGTATTTGCGGATGATGATGACTGGCTTCTAAGTTGATTTCGATTTCCACGAGCTATCCTCTTAAAACTGTGTGCTGAATTGGCACCGGCTTTTAGTGTTGGGAAGTTCGGATCATTTTACCGACTCGGACCTTTGAGTCTCGTTCAGCAAAATGAACGAATCTTTTTTCGAGTCATTTCGTTCATTTTAGCAAAATATAATTAAAATGTTACTTGTTACCTCGAGGAATGAACTACTGTAATCAATTCTCTTTCCGGCTCAGACTGAGTTGGTTAAGCTTATGGGGCTGTCACGTGATGCACGAACAACTCGAAAAACCCGAAGACTCGAAAAAACTATAGAAAGTTGCGCAAATGCGCATGCGCGACTGAATGAATCACTCCCACGAGACGACTCGTTCTTCCCGAGTCACATTAAAGATTCGTTCAAAATGAACGAATCGTTCAAGAACGACCCATCACTACCGGCTTTACAAAGGCAGACTTTGAGGAATTGTGCCCTACCTGCTTCTTTGCAAGTTCTGTCCACTCTCAAGTTTTTAGCCACAGGACCTGTTCAACTTGCTCACCGAACGGGTATTTCACAATCATTACTGAGCTGCACCATGCCAGCTGTATAGGATGGTATTATTAATTTGTCATCCAGATATATATGAATTTCTTACACTGTGGTTGAAATGGAAAGCATAATTTAAAAGGGCAATTCTCAGCAACGTCCAGTTTTCCAAGTGTAATTGGAGCAGTCAACTGCATGCACATTGCTATTGCAACAATGCCGGACAAGTTACATCAGCCAGGAATGAATTGCCAAAAGAATGAGCTTTATATATAGCTGGAAAACCTATAAAAATATCAGCTCTGCACAGTCACAGGTACTTTTTCCAACTAGTGTGGCAGAAGGCAAGCAGTCCTTTTAAGGATAGCAAGTTACCTCAAAGTAAAGAGCAGAGAATCTGTCCATTGTGATGCTTGGTACCGTCACTACGCTATAAAGGCACCTTCAGAGTATGAATTTACTTATGTAAATAAAAACAATTTCCACTATATTAATGTGCTCTCTATATTGCACATAAAGTGTTTCACATGTACCTAAACAGATGTACTATGATGAACCTGATCATGAACCACCAAGTGATCAGGCATATCGGACAGTATTACAACTTTGTTTGAATGTAATTAGCAGAATGTAAAAACAGGTAATCAGATGCAGCATTTATGTTTTAACCAATTAATTTAATTTGTGGTCAATATCACATAGTACAGTCCTCATATTCCTTAGTTCATTGGCCGCATCTCTTTCAGCATCCACTACTGCATTTTGTAACTCCTGAACAGTCCATCAGCACAGAGCCAGATGGCCTCCCAGCGGTTTCCGAGGCAGAGGTGTGAGAGTAGCCAGCGCCTGAAAATGTATTTGGTACAGAGGCATCATCACCACCTGACCATTGCACGGGGGGCAGTTTTTGTAATATTGTCTGAAACAGAATAAACAGATAATGAGTTGGACTCACCTTTTCATATCAACTATTATATCTGACCACTTCTTTCTTCTTTTGTGCACTGTGTGACTTTCTTAACTTGTCTCTGCCACGCTTTGGTTTCTTAACCCACTGCGCAAGCCAACAAATAGTATGTTTTTGATTGCCTCCACTTCACATTTGCTGAAATTCTTTTTTTTTCATGTGCCTTTTCCATTGTTTTTTAACACTGAAGAGAAGGTGGTATTTATATTGATTTGCACATCAAAATATGCTAAATTCTGGGAGAAGTCTGGGTGGGGCTGTAGGCACGCGCACGTGCATTAAATTTCACGTTCGTTGGGATTTGTTAAGGGGAAGTGTGTGGAACTTGGCATATTTTTTTGTGCATCTGCACATTTCCATTTTTGTCTGTACAACATGTTTTAATGTGAATTTTACACACAGACTTATACATGAGGCCCCAGATGAGCAGGTCTGTAGGCTTTATATATCTGCTACTAATACAATTCATATAATTTTGTTGGCCATCATAGTAACTAAATTTTTGTTTAAAGATATTCAGATGTCACACAGCAATGCTCCTAAGTTGACAGGTTCTCTTTAATTACATTTTTTGGGATATTTTCAAGAATGGCTGTGAATTTTTCAGTTATTTTACTGGGCAAATACATTTACTACTTGTTATATAATAATAATAATAATAAATTTTATTTATATTGCACTTTATATTTTAGCAATCCCAAAGTGCTACAGAGTAAAAATAGAATAATAAAATAAAAAAGAACAGAAGAGTCTATAAAATACTTTAACAAAATGACTTTCTAAAAAGATGAGTTTTTAGGTTTCGCTTAAAGGCCTCAGTCGACTGTGGGGCTCTCAGGTAATCAGGGAGGGCATTCCACAGCCTCGGCGCCACCGATGAAAACGCCCTGTCACCCATGCTGCTGAGCTTAGTTCTGGGGACTTGAAGAGTGTTAGTGTGTACAGAGCGGAGGGAACGTAAGGAGTTATGGGGGGTAAGGAGTTCCTGTAGATAAAGAGGGGCATGTCCATAAATGCACTGATGGGTAAGAAGGGAGACCTTGTACTCTATTCTGAATGAAACAGGGAGCCAGTGAAGGGTTTTCAGGATTGGGGTGATGTGATCATACTTTCGCACCCTCATCAGGATCCTGGCAGCGCTGTTCTGAATATACTGGAGTCTCTGGATACTCTTGCCAGGAATCCCAATGAGGAGTGCATTACAGTAATCCAGCCTGGAAGAGACAAAGGCATGGACGAGCTTCTCTGCATCTGCCAGGGTGAGTAATGGGCGGAGTTTGGCGATGTTCTTGAGATGGTAAAAAGATGACTTACAGAGATATTTGATGTGGGTGTCAAAAGTAAGTTGGGAGTCCATTCTAACACCCAAATTAGTAACAGATGTGGAAAGAGGAATATTTTGGCCAGAGAAAGTAATACTGGTGATGGTAGAAGAGCGAAGATGATGTGATGTACCAACTAAGATGGCTTCTGTTTTGGATCTGTTCAGCTGAAGAAAATTGAGCCTCATCCATGCCTCTATCTCCTCCAGGCAGGTAGACAATGTAGATGTTGGCAGAGGAGCAGTAGAGGAGGTGGGAGTAGTCCTGAGGTATCATACTAGCCACACTAGCTGCTGAAGACGGATAACAGAATTATTTAAAAATATCTCCAATCTCTTACCCTTCGTATACCTTCAGTGCCTTTCCTTTGTGTTTGTGTGTGTCTGAACCTCGCTTCACCGGTGCTCCCTCTTTTGAGAGGTTCCCACAAAGCCAGCTTCTCAGACTCAGTCATTTTGGCGGTCTGCTCGCCTCCAGTCCAATTTTACACTTTCGTATTTGAATGCCGCTCTCTCAGGCTGCCTCCCATCAGTCCTTCCTTGTTTATCTCACTCTCGCAGCTCTTCTTTCAATGGCGTCATCAGAGCCAAACTGACCAATTAGAGTGCTCACAGGGACTGGACACATACACACACACAAACACATACACAGGCCTTAGTAGGTGGAATTGGTAACCAGGAGGACTTATAATACTATCACTAGGCTGCAGATCATCAATGAATTGCCAATTTAATTAAAATAATAAAAAAAAATGTAACAATAAAAGTTTGGGAAGAGGAGGAGCACCTTCAGTAACAGACTAGAGACAACTGCATTGCTCCAAGGAGTGCTATGTGAAATTGTTTTTACCTCATCCATCAGGCTAAATAGTAAGTAAGTCACTCCTCGGCTGAGGTGGTCTTGTTCACTCTATGCTGAATGGTACTGAGCTAGTCTAGCAGACATCTTGGCAGGCAGTAACACCATGTGCAATATACTGTTCCAATGACTGACATACAGTACTGTGAAACTGTAACTGTTAAGTATGTACAATTCTAATCACTTTACACCTAGTAAATACCTACAATTTGTTAATCTACTTACAGATAATTCATGTTGCCATGGTGGATTTCCCACACATAACAATGAGGTGACTGTATCAGAGCAAATATTTTATCAAATGAAGTAAATTCTGACCCTAATATTAATTTACAGTCTTGGAGAATACATATAGAATTATGCCCAGTTTTCACACGTTTATTTCACACCGCTGCCGCTCATAACACAAACTAAACCACCTTCTCCAGATATCCAAGAACTATCACTCCAAAGTGCGTAGCACCTACGCTGGAATCTGTCATTTGACAGGGGACACTGAAGTCATTGTCCAGCCGGTCACCTGCCACATTCAATATACACTAGACAGTATTTAAAATAAGTGGACTATACAGTAAATGTCAAAACATATGTGACAACTTCTTAAATAAAATTAGTATGATGTCTAACTGTGCCATACTTTACTTCCATCCATCCATCCATTTTCCAACCCGTTGAATCCGAACACAGGGTCACGGGGGTCTGCTGGAGCCAATCCCAGCCAACACAGGGCACAAGGCAGGAACCAATCCTGGGCAGGTTGCCAACCCACCGCAGGACACACACAAACACACCAAGCACACACTAGGGCCAATTTAGAATTGCCAATCCACCTAACCTGCATGTCTTTGGACTGTGGGAGGAAACCGGAGCGCCCGGAGGAAACCCACGCAGACATGGGGAGAACATGCAAACTCCACACAGGGAGGACCCGGGAAGCGAACCCAGGTCTCTACTGTGTCAAATCTAAAGCAGAGATAAATACATGGCATTATAGTTAAGCTCATTAGCAGGTCTACTTCTCACCTAGATTAAAGAGGCAACTGGACTTTGGGCTCTGCTTTAACCTGTAAGATGGCCAAGTCCTCAAACGGAGTGAAGATTAAGAAGAACATCAAAGCAGTGTTGTGCAGACAGGATGATGATGACAGAGAAAGAGTAGACTTGAAATACCAGGCTGGGAATATGAACTATTAGGAGAGACAGAAATCCATCTTAGCCAGCAGCTAATAGGACAGTGCATTTGGTATATCTGGTAACAGCAGAAGCAGTGCTTTGTTGTCACCTTGAATACAGTACTTCAAAAATGTTAGAAACAAATGGAATGGACTTTTAGAAACACAAAGACAATTGAAGATTTTACAGAGAGAACCCATAAAATTCAACACAAGGAGCTAAAAATGTGAACAAGCATGTACAACAAAGAGGTCCCATTATCAGAAACGGTGGTAGAAAGATCGCTGTTATTATGGTTGCTGCTCTTTATCTTAGCAGTTCAAGGATTAAACACAGAACGGAGATAATCTGCAATACAGGAAGTTGGGAGAAAGAAAAAATATAAACATTAAGGAAAAGTGTGAAAAATATCTTATCTCCAGGAAAATGACAAGAACAATAGAAAGGGAAAAGCTTGTAGCACAATGGCACAGCAGTTGGTGCTGATACTTCACAGACCAAAGAACATGGGCTCCATTCCCAAGTGACCACTGTCTATGAAGAGTTTGCATGTTCTCCCCATGTAAACACGGACTTTCAAAGAGGCTATATGTCCATGTGCGCTGTGCAGTTCACTAGCATCCAATTACTGCCTTGTGCTTAAAATTGCTTGGATGTTTATTAATCTGTCAGAAAATAAGCAGTTTGAGTTGTCTGGGAGTTTGTGTTCTATGACACTACCACACTTGACAATATTGTAATATCTGGGAAAGAAAAAGGAAAGATTTCATTAAATTCTGATGAAAATGGGGGTGGCATGATAGAGTAGTGGTGTATTCCTGTCTCTGATCGGCTATCAGTACAAATTAGTTGTTATGTGTGACAGGGCACTCTGGCTCCCGACATCATAGTAGCTGAAAGATTCACATAGTGTACATCCACCTTTCCTAAACCCAGGTGTTGTAATCCAGGGTCATGGAGAGCCCGCTTATACCCTGACAATTTAGATGTGACACCAGTCCATGGCGGAGAACATCCCCAAGCTCTCAAATTCTGGTCCAAGGTGGAGTCGACACTTATTGGTGTGTCAATGAATTAGTAGTGTCGGATGAAGCTGCCATGCCAGTGCGCCAATGATATGTTCTACCTGACAGGAGTGTCAAACTCCAGGCCTGGAGGGCCGCAGTAGCTGCAGGTTTTCATTTTAACCCTTTTCCTAATCAGTGACCAGTTTTCACTGCAAATTAATTTCTTTTCTCTTCACTTTAGTATCCCTGTTTCTAAGGATTCACTCCTTTGAATTACTTTCATTAAATGACAGCCAAACAGAAATGAGACATGAAACGAGCCAATAGATGACAAGCTAAATTGGGGCTTCAAACTCCAGCCAATTTCACTCTGACCAGTTTCTTAATGAGAAGCTTATTCTTGTTAATTAAACTCATTATTTAATTCAGTGGCCTGTTGCTGCTCTCATTCTGCCACAGCAGACATTTCGAAAACTGTTGATTTTCCTGTTTTTTCTAAGAAAACAGTCAAAATGTTTTGGTGACCTGAGAGATAACTTTACCGAGACCATCACCTTTCTTTATTTTCAGATATTGTGCGATGGGCCTCTTCTACGCGGTGGTGTGCTGGGTAGGCAGCATAAAGAAGAGGGACGCCTCACACCTGGGCAAACTAGTGAGGAAGGCAGGCTCTATTGTAGGCACGGAGCTGGACAGTTTGACATCCGTGGCAGAGCGACGGGCACTGAGCAGACTCCTGTCAATCATGGAGAATCCACTGAACAGTGTCATCTCCAGACAGAGGAGCAGCTTCAGCGACAGACTGCTGTCACTGTCCTGCTCCACTGACAGACTGAGGAGATCGTTCCTCCACCACACTATGCGACTGTTCAATTCCACCCTTTGGGTAAACATTAACATTATACAAAGTTATTGTCTGTTATACTTGCCTCACACTCTCCACCTTGCACTTTTTAACTTGCACTGTGTGTTTATCACTCTTTTAATATTGTTACCAGTATGCTGCTGCTGGAATATGTGAATTTCCCCTTGGGGATTAATAAAGTATCTATCTATCTATCTATCTATCTATCTATCTATCTATCTATCTATCTATCTATCTATCTATCTATCTAGATGAGCTGGTCATGTGGCGGCTTGTTTTGTGTCTCATTATTGTTTGGCTGCTAATTAAGGAAGAAGAAACAACTAAGGAACCTGAGCATGTTAATTAAAATTAAAGATAAGTAAGTCAATTAGCAGCAAAAACTGGTCACTAATGAAGAAGATGGTTAGAACGAAAACCTGCAGCCACTGCAGCCTTCCAGGACTGGAGTTCGACATCCCTGTTCTACACTTCTAACCCAATGTGTGAAAAAAAATGAATAAATATCTTTAAATATTTAAGACAAGTTGAGCAAAAGTGAAACACTTCCAAAGAAAGAAAACAATGACAATGCTTTAAACAAAACAATTTATTGACATTCATTTTTTATATGTCGGCATTCATTCATAAAACAAAGTAACACAAGCGAAATTCTTCTTTAATCACATGCACATTTGACAGATTAATATTAGCAAACAGGCTTACAAAAGTTTTTCTTTTTTAAAAATGAACTGCCATTTAATTTTGTTGACTGTTTATTTTGTATTTAATAAATGCCCATTTAAAAATGCATATACATTTTAAAAAACACAATGAAATATTGAATAGTTTAAAGTCATTGGAATTATACTGTCAAAAATGCATTTTTATATGAAAATAAAAGCAATGAAAGATTCAAAAAGAAATATTTTAATTTCTTTCAGAAACTGCATTTTCTGTTACTGCCACTCAAGAAAGAAATTAAGTCAGGCTAGAAAGAAATAAGACAATACCACAGTCAACCAGCAGAAGGCGGCACAGTACCACAGAAGACGTGACTCCACACAGACATTCTGTGCTCCTAATTGCTTTCTCGTTTATTTATTTTTTGTAAAACCTGAAATGCTGGCAATGCAGCCCCCTTAAGTGCCACAAACAGTGCAGGTATTTGTGTGAAACAATCCCACAAGGATTCAGCAGATTTCCCCTCTTAAATTATACTGCTAATCGTCTAAAAATAAAGATTGCGTATTCCAGGAAATTGAACTGACAAAAAATTTCTCAAAATTTTCAGACATGAAAGGTTACTTGCAGAATACTTGCTGTGTAGCCCATAGAATTAGTTTTGCTTTTTGTTTTTTTTCAACAAACGTTCAGTAACTGAAGTTTTCCTTAATGTTTCTGATAAGTGTGACATGAGTGACTTGTAAACAGAATTCCAATTACTAATTTACTAAAGAAAAATGTTCAAAATGATATGCCTAAAACATAAATTAAACAGATGTGATGTAATACATGCACTGAATGATAGAATCCTCCAAAGAAAAAAAGGAATAAAAATGATTATAATGGGAATTTTCCACACAAAATTTAGACTTTTTTTAATTAGATAAAAACAAGTGCTAATGCCTGAAATTTACGGATGCTTCCTTTATTAATTCTTTATAGTCTATATGGCATAAACCTAATAAATATTTACTTACACTGAAAGCTTCCAAGTTCTCTCAATACAGTTACCATGGCTGAAATCCTTCACTACACCTTACCTTGTAGGCCTTTCGTCTCCTTTTTCAGATGAGTGCTTTAAATGCAGCAGCATACAATAGCTAAACGAAACACAAAGGTGACATACAAAACTTAGCAGGGGCTTCTTCCTCAATTCCCTGCATTCTATTCAAGTCTGCTTAAGTAAACAGTTACTGATCCTGACTGCCTTACTGACGGACTGCATGTGCCAATATCCGGCTTACACACAGCCGCATTTTGACAAAAATGTTTTTCTTTCAGCTGCATTAAAACAAAGCCTCACAAAGAGGCGCTAACAGTACAGAATGGCGCACAAGCACATCACATTCAAAATACCCTGGCCCAGTTTTTTTCACTTGCTCTTAACTGCCGGGTATAAAGTAAGCAATACTTTGTGTCCCAAGACTGTCTCTTCCCGACACCCAAATGTTTTTATGATTATACGATTATAACGTAACCAGACCAACTTCTTTATCACAACCTCCTCCCTACCTTCATTTGGGCTTGTCTCTTCCATTTCTTTAATGACAAAATTAAGTTATAATCAATGTTGACTACAGTTTCAATTTGTGCAACAGCAAGTTCACAAGGTAATAATTTGGAAATTGAAAGCTAGTTTGTGTGACCTTCTTTGGAAGTGTAACAGTTCTCGCAATGGAAAAACCAGACAAAATCCTAAAAAAACATGTAACATCTACGAAAGACCCACATGGACTGGCAGCAGTTACTGCTGACAGTTAATAAGAAAAAAAGTAAAACGAAAGAAAGAAAAACAGATTCTGGTACTCATTTGAAGTGCTGTGGTGCCAGCCCAGCATTTGAATGTTTCCAAGGCAAACTGGAAAAATGAAAACTCATCAATGTAAACGGAGAAGGAATGAGAGAGAGCGAGAGCAAAAAGCACACGCCAATTTGTGCAAAACAAGAAACTTAAAAAAATACCCCCACTCCGAGACCTGTTGTTTGCACAGTTTAGGAAAAAGGTCTTGAGAAAAATCTCGAACCATATATAAAAGGGGGCAAAGATAATCCTGCTGACGTGTAAGAGAACAGTCCATTCCAAGCAGAGAAAAATCAAATTAAGAAAGAGTGATCACGTTTCTTTGCAATGTTGTTTCGGTAAAAATCGTCTGCAACATACACTTTCAATTATAGCTTACATACTGCAGCTTATTAACCAATCAGAGTACAGGATAAAATATCTTTGTCTTCACACAAGTGTTTGTGGACCTGCAAATTAATCTAGATTCTGAGTGATTAATAAATTGACGTCTCAGCCAATGAACATAAAAATGTAACGTATATGCATAACTCAAACATACATGTTAGTATGACCTAAACTGCCCTCCAGTTGTAACAGATATTGTGCATTTGCTGGAAGCAAAAATGCAACACTAATGACAGACACCATCAAGATAACTTCTGAGAGTTAGCCATCTGCTGGAACATTCATTGGTACAGTAACAAGACCTTTGGAAGACTGAGAAGATATAAGATCTTAGGAAGGACATGAGGCATTGGTCTGCATACGCTCAGTTCTGCCACTCCTCTTCCATGACTGAAGCCACTCAGGCTCTCTCTCTGTTTTCATTTGTCTCCACTTGATTATTTTGTTTAATGAAATGCAAGGCCTGATGATTTTTTTGATAGTAATAGAGAAAAAGTTCCATTCTTGTGTTATCGTCTGCAGGACTCATCTGAAAGAAACAAAAGAAAAAGAATTGAGATTCTGTTAGAGAATGAATGACAGTGCTTCCAGACAGTCTGAAAATCAGCAGTATTAACAGTAAAACATTTCATCTACAAGTTCCCATACTTTCTCTTGTGGACTTCAAAAATGTTCACATCTGAGTGAATAGCTGTTTTAACAATGGTAGAAATTTCCATTAGGATGCTCACTAGAAAACCACTGAAGGGCTGTTGGAGTGAGTTTGAGAAGACAAGTATCACCCATACCTTTGATACTCTTTTTCTGGGATTTACCACATGTTGGCATGTAGGTGCGCTTCTGAGTTGGGCCTGTGTGAGTGAAAATAATGAAGTATGCAAGTTCAAGGATGGTTTCTGTCAGGCATTCAGTGGTACCAGAAGAAGGCATTTAGTTGTCTGTGGCTTATCGGGCTTTAAACACTACATTACCATGCAGCTTGTTCTTTTTTATTTAATAAAATGAAATGATACACTGCCTCGCAGTTAGGAGACCCGGGTTCGCTTCCCAGGTCTTCCCTGCGTGGAGTTTGCATGTTCTCCCCGTGTCTGCGAGGGTTTCCTCCGGGTACTCCGGTTTTCTCCCACAGTCCAAAGACATGCAGGTTAGGTACATTGGCGATTCTAAATTGCCCCTAGTGTGTGCTTGGTGTGTGTTTGTGTGTGTGTGTGCCCTGTTGTGGGCTGGCACCCTGTCCGGGGTTTGTTTCCTGCCTTGCACCCTGTGTTGGCTGGGATTGGCTCCAGCAGACCCCCGTGGCCCTGCAGTTAGGATATAGCGGGTTGGATAATGGATGGATGGAAATGATACATATTTTAATATATTCTTGTATATCACGGTATGTTGCATGTTGGTTGGACATTTACAGTATGAATTTCACTGTGCAGTCATCCCTTCGTATACAATTCTAATCCATTCCTTAAAAACAGGTCCATAAGCAAAAATACCCAAAAAACATTTCCCTATTATAAATAATAGTGCACTCCCAGCTTATCAGAAAAACCCAACCAGTTCTCCTAAGCACCTGTAAAACACTCTTAAACACCTATATAAACATCAGCCATTGATTTCTCCATGATATTTAACAGTTCATTCATTAATTATGATATATAATAATGAGATTATCCTACATTCAGGATGCAAGACAGAAAATGGACCTTCACCACTGTTGTATGGAGAGAAGGTTTACTTTTGAGGATGACCAGCAAAGTGGACTTGTGTGACAGCAAAATGTAGTTATGAAACTTATGGGGAAAAAAAATTGCACTACTTTTCAAATTGTTTTAATTTTTTTCCACCACTTTTAGAGCCATTTTTTAAGATTTTATTTTTTAAAGAATTTCTTAGAGATATATTCAGCCACGGAACAAGCACATCCTAGCGAAGAAAATAAAGACATAAGACAAGGCAGATGCTTTTATAAGAAGAGGGCGACAACAGTAGAATACTTACATGCATCAGCTCACTCACACAATGCAGCCTTCAACATTTTCTTAAAGGTGCGTCACACAAAACGTGCCTTATAAGAAACAGTCCAGACACCGTATTTATAGTATAAAAAAATAGCCATTACGGCAAAAAAAAAACTGTACTCTGTATGCATGACAATACTACTATTACAACTAATAATAATAATAAATAAATCAATAAAATGGACCATAATATTGTCTTAATTTGCTTATCAACTTATGGGCCACACTAATCGAAATGGTTAGCTCTCATATTTTCCCAACACAGGCCTCTAAGTATGTCCTCCCTGTTACTTTAATACTGCAAGCAAAAAACATCTTTTCACATCAGTTCTATTGTGAAAAGTCAAGCAAAATAGCACCTTTTATTGGCTAACTAAAAAGATTACAATATGCAAGATTTCGAGGCAACTCAGGCCCCTTCTTCAGGCAAGACGTAAGAAGGGGCCTGAGTTGCCTCGAAAGCCTGCATATTGTAATCTTTTTAGTTAGCCAATAAAAGGTGCCATTTTGCTTGACTTTTCACTACGTTTATAATGGCTAACACGGTACAACACCCTAGTACTACGTCAGTTCTATTGAGCATTATGGTTATGGGAACAGAAGAGAAATGGAATCTAAGAGGGTGGAAAACAAGTTCATGAATAAAATGAACGCTACCTGCAAAAGCTATTAGTACATATTTTAATAGAGACATGTTCAATGTATTGATTTGCCACATGAAATTGCATTCTATACTTTTCATAATGGGACCCCGGAACCCATAAGCTCCATTATAAAATGCAAAAAAAAAAAGGCTACTTTTTAAAAAATTATTAAAATATGCTTTATTGTAGAATACAATTTCATGTGACCAATTAATATATGTCATGAATGTAAATAAAAGTAAAGAAATAACTTTGATTTGAAATTATCCTTTAAGGATACAAATTAAATTACTGACAGTGGCATAGTTGTTAGTGATTTTGTCTCACCACTCATATTGGTTGGTTTCAAATCCCTCATTATCCCAGTGTTTGGCTGAGTTTTTGGCAGGTATTTTGCTTTTCCCACTTCATCCCAAAAATATGTGCGTTAAGTGGAAAATGGAAAAATGACTTTTACCTATTTAATGAGCAGCACTGGATTAATTCAATCTACACGTGTTTAAGGCCTTCATTGTGAAATGTACAGTTTTCAGGATGTCTGAATTTAAAGGTAATACCTTTCCATGTTAGAGTACATACACTGTAACATACTGTAATAGTAAGTAATACATTAATTACTGTATATATGCTGGACCATATAAAAAAATTCCTGCCAAAAGCAGTGACTTTCAAAAGGTCATACACTAATAAACAGTAGAAATTGATAGAGAAACTGTGGGCATGTTTGAAGAAAAAAAAGACTGTCTATGAAAATGTGTGGACATATTGTCTTGAAGACAATGGACTAAAGCCACCAAGATATTTTAATCTGAATAAAACAGGAGGATACTCCAGAAAAACAAAGTTCTTTAGTTGAAATATATAAAACATGCCTAGCAGACTCCAGAGATTTGTCAACAATGTAGTCATTTTCAATTAAATCCTACTTTGTTTTATTAAACTTAACATGCTATGCAATAATAAGGCAAAGAAGCGATTACACTTCCTTATCCCGTTTAAGCCACTTGAGATTTGATTTAATTATTTATTTGCTATATTTTTTAGTCTGCACATTTCATTTCTATACTGAGTAGCCAAGGATAATTATACCGGGTTTTTAAAAGTAAAGAAAAAACACTGCAGAATGTCTTTTTACTCTTAGGAAACTGGTTTGGCAAATATTACCGGTCATCTTTGACTGGTATTCACTCTGTTTAATCACAAAAGGCCCTCTTTTACACATGGAATTAACATGCATTATTCTGCATTGTATCCGACATAATTTAGCTGGATTACATTTAAACTTTGTGCTAAATTGTGTCTCCATTACCTACATTCTTACCAGATAGAGATCCACACCTTCCCAAATTCAAAAGTCAAATTAGCTTCCGGTTCAGTCGTTGTAAATGGACAGAAAATGCATTTTCATTTACACTTTTATTTCATGTGGTCACTGTCCGTTTCTGGCCACCTCTGAATGTGATCCGAGTCTGATCTGATCATGATTGTATTTACACCTGGTTTTAATTTGGTCATGTGCTATACGTAAGACTAAAGATGACACATCTGGACTAACAGAGTAACAAGAATTTTGTGAAGCTTGAACTGTATTTACAGATCAACTCTTATTCAAGTGTTGAAACTGCAATAACAGCGCATCTTGTGACGCCACATGCCAAGTAGGTTTCTAATTTGTTTCCAAGTAAACACAAGACTCACCAACAATGAGTGGTTTACCACGACTAGTGGATCCTGGGGCTCCTCTATGAGTGAACAAAGTAGCTTCTTCTTCTTCATCATCATCATTCACTGCGGGAGTTCGAGCTAGTGGCGGAGGTATCACCTCCTTGTCATCCAGTCCCAGCTCTGCCAGTAAGAAGCCCTCAGAAGGATATTCAAATGTGGTCTCCAGATGATCCTCATCAAAGCGCATCGTCTGTGACAAGTTAAGAAGAAATGGAAAAGTGAGGAAAAGCTACTTCTGAAATTATGACAGCAGAAAAGAAATGTGATGTTTCTGGAGTACTAACAAAACATCCTAAATGACCAACATTTTCCTTCATCAGTTTATTCATTTGTCCTTCTCTACCTCCTGCTAATACAGCTTTTAATTTTATCCATCAAGTTTCAGACAATGTAGTTCTATTTAACCTCAGTACAGAATAAAGTACTAAAGCATGATGAGCCATGGCTTGTTATATGAAATGGACTCACACTTGATCTGACTGTTTTACAGCCTTTTTCTTCCTTTTTGAAATTGGTCTGTACTACAATTTAATTTTGCTTGTCTCATCCTGTTTATTCATTTTTAGGATTAATAACCGCTATTTCCAATCCTCAAAATGGGCCATATGGTACACAGGGTGTGCTTTTGTTTGCTTCCACAAAGGGAGAGACCTTGTTGTCCAAGTTTTTTAAAAGAAGTGTATGAAATGCTAAGGTTTTGTAAATATTCTTATCTTACACATATACACATTTCAATACCAGCCTATTCAGCCCAAAGTTTCATGGTTCATATCCCAGTAACACAAGGTCCAAGGTTAAACCAACCCCAGACAATGTGCCAGTCCATTTCAGGACATCAGAGCTACTTTAGAGTATCCAATTGGACTAACCTGTGTGCCTTGTTTGTATTTGTGAAGCATTAGTCCCCAAGTACACGAAAAGTGTATGCTTGTGTCATTCATTTAGTTATACTCTATCATATAATGAGATGATCAGTTAAATAATTACAAATTAGCAATTTAGCAATTACTTACATTCTACAATCTCCTCTCTCGCTCATCGCTTACCTTTCACCACACCTCTTCTTCTATCTCATCCCTCTCTGGCCAAACAAAGTATTTCTACATTCATCGGTTCAAGCTGGCTGCTTACATTTCAATTATCACTCTTGCTGGCAGTTCATCACTTCTATGGCAAGTCTACGCCATCACATTCTTTATTCAGTCTCAGTGCTGCGCCACCACCGCAAGCATGGTAGTCACAGAAAATGGCTACTTTATATTGTGTGTTGATGTGACAAATGTATTAAACCTCAAAAGTGATAAATTTCCTTTAAAGAGGGCCAATGCTGTGTATTTACACTGAAGAATGTTTTGTTTTTTCATCGGTTTGAATCAGCCACCTGTTGGCCTGTTCTCAGCCAACCTTCACTCCATCTTTCCTGCTGTGATGGAAGCCATTAACTTACTGATGAGGTGCTACATTCAGTTTTCTTATGTTGTGAGTGTACATACTTACATAAAATATAAAAAGGCAATTTGCAGCAGTATCCGGTTTTCCTGAACCCTACTGCAATAAAGACACGTAGTGAGAATGAATCTGCTTTTGTTAACCGTAAGCAGTAACATACTACTGCCAGTGCAGTAATTTTAATGGTGCCGTGCAACACTTTTGAACTATTGTGCAGATGTTATCATGTTGCTTCACAGTGGATAAAGCTTATCCAGAATGTTTCATTGCTTAGCGGCACCCAATTCCTCAACCCTCTGAATGCTGATCGTGTATTGTTTCCTTGTGGCCCTCCATGCTTCATGGGATACTCCAACCACCAGATTGTCAATTATGTGTCTAAGCTTCACAAGGGGCATATTTACAAGATGTCTGAGAAATGTGTGCACACTAGATTGTATTAATCAGACATTTTTTTTTTGTTTTTTTTTGAGTATCCATGTTCACGTTTTTTGGCATGCACATATTTTCACACTCAAATCCAAGCTAAGTTTTATAAAAGAAACACCTACAAGTAGTGTGGAAGTTTCCATTTGTGATGCCATGTCTGTGCTAAAAATGTTCTGGATTTTGGAATTTTGGATTAGGGATACATAACCTATACTATTAATTTTAACTACACAGGAGATGACAAGCTGTGTTGGAATAAGAATCATGTTGCCATCAAATGTATATTGTCTCTTCTGTCATTTCAGAAATGACTGCCAGAGCAATGGCAGCAGAACATGGAGAAACCTGTTCTTATATGAATATTCTATAATTCACAGTTAAATTTTGCTGTTTTTGAAATTCAAAGCAAATTTCAAATTGGTACAGGATAAGCAACTGCATTTCCGTGTTTTTCAAAAAACTGCAATACGTTCTTAGTTACTTCTAAGGTATCTGAATACTTATTGACAGAAAGGTGTTCATTTATTATTTATTTTAGTAGCAAGGTCACTCTAGTGAACTGATTTGCTCTTTTCAGAAGCGAGCTAATCCACTTCTGAAACAAGATTACCTTGGCCATCACAGCAGGGTTCCATACAACAGGGCCAGTGAGGTAATTCCCTATAAATCGGACATTCCAGCAGGTTAGAAATCCACAGCAAGCAGATTTTACAGCATAACCTTCCCGTTCCCTGAGATTGTGGGGCAGCCGATGCCAGTCAACCCCACTTTTTGTGGAGAACTGGAATACTGACTCGAAAAACTGTAGAAATATTCTTTGCTTTACAAGTTAGTTACACTGTAATATTGCATGCTTTAGCCATTTATTCATATTTCACTTTAAGAAGTAATTACATATCACATGACTGAAGCATGTTTGATAGTAATATTCTGGTAAGTTCACCAGGAGGCAAATTAAGCCAATATAACATAACATTCTCAAAAATGTTTAAACAATTTCAGGGTCACTGTGATCCCCTGCCTACTGTATGTTTGCACCACTGGGTCCAAGGCAGGAAATACCCCGGACACATGCAGACTCCCACATTCATAGCAGACCATAAGAAAAAGTATGGCGGTTTTCAAGATTTTCTGTCAAAATGTTTTTTGGATGAAAAAGTATTAAAGAGGGTGGCACGGTGGCGCAGTGGTAGTGGAGTTTGCATGTTCTCCCCGTGTCTGCGTGGGTTTCCTCCGGGCGCTCCGGTTTCCTCCCACAGTCGAAAGACATGCAGGTTAGGTGGATTGGCGATTCTAAATTGGCCTAGTGTGTGCTTGGTGTGTGGGTGTGTTTGTGTGTGTCCTGCGGTGGGTTGGCACCCTGCCCAGGATTGGTTCCTGCCTTGTGCTCTGTGTTGGCTGGGATTGGCTCCAGCAGACCCCTGTGACCCTGTGTTCGGATTCAGCGGGTTGGAAAATGGATGGATAGATGGAAGTATTACAGAAGGGACATAGTAAACTGAAGTACATTCTGTATGAAGTATTGAAGATCTTTTGAGAACTTTAAATATTTTTCCTGTATACATTTTTAATCATTTAATCATTAAGCTGCATTGTCCTCAATCGAACGTACTTCTAATGTTCTGGGATTTTTCAGGTATAGTAAGACAACATGTTTCAAAGTACGCTTGTTAAACTCAGTTATCATGGAGCTGGAGAGTGGTGATGCATTGCATGTTAATTAACACACTCAAGTAAGAATTTCACTTTACTCTGTACATGTCATAATAATGACTTACAAACTAATATAGGATCACCTTTAAACTTAACCAGTATTTTTTTAGAATATAGAGGAAAACTACAGGACCTAGAGAATAAATTTCACTAAGCAAAGGATTTGAACTCAAAAGTTTGGATACATGAGGAACTAGCACTAACTGTGCCAATTAAAAAAAAAAAAGTTATTTATACTGCTATATTAAATAATTTTTTAAAAAGTGACTCATCTTTTTTCTTGCTAAAAACTCAGTACCAATGTTTACATAATATAAACAATAATGAAAAGCACAAGCAGCGAAAAGAATAATGATTATGTCCTATTTGGACCACAACGCATGCAGCCTTTATCTCCATTGATCTAAAAGCCAGCAAAATCAAGGTCTTAAAAGTTGTTCTGTTGGGGTTTTTTTTTTTTGAGGAGGCAGAAGTATGCATTGACTACCCGACTGAAGAATTCTCTGTAAATCTGGTAGCCATGGACACTAAACCAATTTTAAGGATAAGCAATCATTAGCCTACCACTTAGAGAGCTGTAGGTTTCAAATCCTCTAATCACATGCAGTGACTGCAATGGCTTGTTCTTTCAACCCCTCCCCACCTCTGCAATCCCTTTGCTTTAAGCATCCCCTTTATGGCTTGATTTGACCAGGACCACTGAGCCCAGTGTTCTTCTTGAACCACCTGTCAATGTGCAGAGCAGAGGCACAGGGGTACTCTTTTTTTCTGAAGTCATCTGAAACCACCCTGGGAATTTGTTTCTTACACAAATAAATGCTTTTTGGCTCAGACTATTCCAGCTTATATAAACCAGAAACAGCAGTATAAAAGTAATTTTTTCCATCTGACTGCCATCTCAGAGCTCACTACATTTATTACAATAAAGCTGGTCCTATTTTACTTTGTGTTATCCACTTCTGTGTATTTTGTGTGTGTCATCCCCGAAAGCTTTGATTGTCTTCTCCAAATAATTTCTCATTTTTCCACTCTTTCTCAGGCAGTGACCACTACACCATATTCTTTTCTTTTGCCAAATATGGATAAAACTAGTACCCCTAATGCTCCAGCCAAAATGCTCAGATCCAAGTTTCTGTTTATTTAAACATTGGGCCTTATTTCAGAAAAAGAAGCTGCTACTGCCACCCTCATCCCAGGATTCCCCTCACTTACATGCTGATGACTGGAAAGTTGGCTCAACTAAGCAGCTGAGGAGCTGATCAAAGGGTTGTCAGGAAGATTAAATAATTTACACATTTTCTACCTTGCTGTCATGGGTCCCTTCTCCAAAACAACCAAAATGATTTGTCTTACTACTGATCACATGACTGTGAAGTGGTCGGGCATTGGTCTCTGAACACCCTCTCCACTTTTCCTTTGACATCCACATGAATGGATAGATTAATAAATGTGTAACACAGAAGGGTAATTCAGTTACTAGTGTTCACTAATCATGGTACAGGATTGTTGATTAGAGCATAATAATAAATGTACTCTAAATGTTACCATAAAAACACGTTACACATACTGCATAAATCATGAAGTCAGTACTTCTGTGAAAGAAATGGTTAATATTCACAAATACTACAAATTGTTTTAGAGAATTAATAAACACATTAGAAAATTAACTGGCTAAGAAGAATTAAAATTGGGAAAGCAAATAGGCTCCATGTGAGCAAGTGTGTGGGTGTACAGAAACGTGCCCCTCGATGGACTGGTAATGCCCCACCTGAGGTTGGCACCCATCTAGTGTCCACTGCAGCTGTAATAGGCACTGCATTCCTGTGACTCTAAGCTTAATACATTGGTTAAGAATGAAAAAATCGATAGAAAATGAAAGATAAACAAATTCTAATCTGAGGGTATGTCATACTGTACAGTAGTTGCTGATCTCAATGTCTGACTATGTCAATTTACATGACTGAAATTGCTGGGAATGTCAAAAAAACTTAAAATACATAATGACTTTCCAGCATAATTTCACACATCCAAAGAATTGCATGCTTGTCTCTTTCTGACACCCAATAACGTGCTGCCTGACAGAGCCGGTGCTGTACTAAGGATTTTCAATTACAGATACAATCTTGTCCCTTTTCTCTTTTTGCTATGTTCCTTATTTATCAATGCTGTCTTCTGAGAGGGCATTAATTGGTTGTCAGCTCGCAAGCCTACCTCAACAACTTAAGACAAATTTAAACTTGTTTGATTTTGTTGGGGCGAGTTGTGGAATAGATGGATTGAGTCCCTGGGCATGTCACACTACACAGATGGAAGTCACGTGAACAAACCTCAACTGCCACTGTCTACAACTGAAAATCATTGGAAAAGTTGTGTAATGTGCCATAGCCTTTACAAGAACAACAAGGTTAATGAATAATCAATTGTAAACAAGCACTTAAATAAATGGGTACAAACAAAATCAATAAATGAGCACATGATCACCCTCTACTATATTAAGGAGAGAAATCCAGTCAGTTTGAATTTACACTTATAGGTTAATGCAACCTATAAGTTATAAAATGACCTCAGATGAGCAGATGAGAAGTTTTACTTAATTGTTTGTCAATGTGGCAAGTGTTAGAAAACCATAACAACATATTTTTAAATTCATCACTCTACTATAAAAAAATATTCCACTGATGAAGTCAGTGAATTTATCTAGAATATTATGTCCTTCAAAATGAACTCAGAGAACAACACAGAGCCTTACAGAGAAAAAGTCCAAAGGAGACCTTGGAACATAGCTTAAGATTTTAAGGCCACTCTTTCTCCAGGAAATATGCTCTTCATACGTAAACAACATGATGCAAACTAAACATCCATAACAGAACAAGCAGGAGAGAACTATTGATCTTAAAAAAGACCACATGGATGATTCTGTATTCTCTAAGAGAATGATGATTCTGAAGCGTATTTGACCACAGTAAAAAGGCTATATTAGGTGAAAGCATAATAGTGCCTACCGCAAAAATATACTTATGATTAAAGTCAAACACAGTGATGACAGAGTTATGGTTATATTTCTGCTCATGTAGTTGAATGGCCCACCATCAATGAGATAATGATATGTACAGAGTCAGACCAAAATATTGTTGAATTAAACAACTGGCTTTACGCCTGCAAGTTCAAGATGAGCCAAAAATGGATCTTCACGTAATAAGGATCCGTGGAAATTTACCAGAGAAAAGAATGGTCTTGTCAAACTCAAGATCACATCTCAATTGAAACATAGCCAGACATTAAGTGGGCTGTTCATGTAAGACAGCCAAGAGATCTGGCACTGCTAAACACTTTCATAAGGATGAACGGGCAAACATTCGTCAAAACAGATGTTAGGGACTGATGAGTAACTATTGGAACATTTGGTTGCTATCATTACTGCCAAAACGTATGCCACTTCTTGCTGAAATACAATCTTCATTTACCTTTGCACATGAGCTAATTCTTATTTCATGTTTAAATTTCCTGTTGCATACATCAAATTAATTAAACAATATGCAGAATTTGTGTTTTTTAAACCCTCCCTTTTAAGTTTGGAATAACTAAACTTTCATAGTGTACAACAAAGATTCACATATAGCACAGGGTTGCTTGACCTTTCTAAACTTGTTTTGGCTAGGGTGTCTTGTTAGGACAATGGGGTCACTGTTGCACTGCATCACAAAAATAGCTTTGCTTCAATTTAACATTAGATTTAAGGTCATTTAACTAGCATACTGTAAATGAGTATATACAATGGTACATACCCCCAAACTAAATGATTTTGCTACCTAAACGCACGCACTGGGACAAAAAATGCCCAAAAATTCAGGCATAATATTAATCTGATTAGTAAGTAAGTAATCTGTCACTATCTCACGAATACATAGGTTTGACACGGTTTCCATCTTCATCTCACGACTAACACCTTAGTTATCATGTTAATAGTCTCATTGGTAAAATGAAACCCTTCAATTTATGTCAAACTACTGTGACACATGCAGCAAACACAAAGGACAATACTGCCACCACATAAAACTATTGGCCCAAAATAGAAATGTCAGCTGATAAAACAGCTCAGATTTATCGATGAGTGTTCCCTCAGAGTAGAGTCATAAGCGTCATAAAAAATACATGGCTTTCCGGCACCAATCGACCAAGCATCATATACTGTATGTCTGCGAGTGCGATGGATGGATGTGAGTGATGGATAATCACTTACATGATAATGGTTTATGAATGGTTTCATTTAGCTACAAACAGGGTGGGTAATGTTAGGTGAACACATTGCATTAGCATGGCTGACAATGATGAAGAGAACTGTCCTTGTGAAAAGTCCTTGAGGTGACCACTATGCTGCTGGTGTAATAAAGTTTCCTGCTGTATTATTTTCCTTATTCCTTCCATCTTGAATCGAGTACTTACTTCTATAAACTGTATGTTTTATTTTGATTGGATCATTATATTGCTTTTTTAAATAAAAAATAAAATTAGTTTTTCTGCTTTTTGGTGAAATTAAATAAATTGCTATTCACTACTATAATAAGGTAAAATATTATTTTCTATATTTAGCAAAAGGCCCATAATCTACTGTAAAAATAAATTGCTATTCACTATTATAATAAGGTAAAATATTATTTTCTATATTTAGCAAAAGGTCCATAATCTACTGTAAAATAAAATGCTATGGTCTGAGCAATCTGATTGGTTAGTTTGGTGATGCAACGAAAGGGTATGGGTGTGAGATGACCAAATAGGAGTGAATGTGTATGAGCCACGGAGAGAGTCACCTTCAAAGACAGCAAGTATAAAAAACCTGACAGGAGGAGAGAAAGGTGCCTCACAAATAACAAAAGAGTACCAGACACAGGCTTTACAGGAATGTGCTCAAGAGAGGGGACACTAGTAAAGTCAAGAGGCGTTCACATACACGCAAATATGGAGGAAAGGCGCTGAAGGTACATCTAGGCCAAGAGATTGCAAACATTATTTAACCATTCTATTAAATGTCTACGACTGGTACCAAGACTATTTTTTATATAATGATCCCTCATTTCAATTCATGGCCAACATTGCTCCCTAAAAGTAATTATTTTCTACCCTGAGATCTTACAGAAGATTTTCAAAAAGAAAACATTTCAATTATTGGGTTGGTCACTGAGGCTGCAAAGACTAGACTGAGTTCTCAGTTTAAAACCCACTATCTTAGTCACTAGACTACTGGGTCTAAAGGAGACCAGTGTCAAAAGTAAATGTCGAGAAGGCAGACTAACTACATTGGCTACGTATTAGTAAGACACAATTTAAGTTTATATAAATTATACTGGAAATGTGTTTTTATTCCACATGGAACTATGGTTAGCATTGGTGCTTCATAGGTCCAACATACTGGGTGTGACTCCTGCACCCACTTGCTGTCTTTGAAGAATCTGCATGCTTTTAACATGTCTGCATCGGTTTCCTCTCAAGTCTCCAAAGATGCGTGTATTAGGTTCATTACTAATTCTAAACTGAAAACCATCTGATTCTGGTTTATTTCCCACAGTGCACTCAACACATGACAATGAATTGGTTCACAGGGATTTTATAATTTGAAAATAGTATCATGCTCGTCAAAGTAAATGTTGTTTTTCCAAACTAACACGTGACTTTCATAGCTATGCAATGTGTCCCACTCAAAAGTTTTTGTTCCCCAATAATTTCAGTAACTTGGAAAGAGATAAAGCTAGGGAGAGAGATTCTTCATATTACCCGACTATGCTGTACACTTTTCAACTCTGCATGATGGCTGAAAATTCAGGTGTTACAGCCAAGAGTATGCTGTTCAAATAATTCATTGTCTGTATGGAGGTTGCACATTCACCCACTGTCAGGTGGCTTTCCCTAAGTGCTCCAGTTTCATCCTACACCTCAGTGGTTTCATAGGTTACATTGGTTGATGACCCTAAATTGACCCAATGTGGGTAAGTACCCAGTGACCGACTTCTGCCCCATTTGGGGATGATTCCCGAGTTACGGCTGAAGCAGGTTTGGGAAATTAATAAATGAGAAATAGTTAATCATCTAAAGTGAAAAACCACAAAAACACACATACTTTACAGAGGGCATTGTATGCTGATAATCAGTCAAGTTATTTAACAAGAAAGATATTTGTTCACTGACAACTAATAGCATTTTAAATTTTCTAATCTTTCTTTAGGTGAGCTTAGTATCATTTCAGCTTATGTGATTCCATTTAGAGTTTCAAAAAAGTCAATACAGTTTTTAATCATTCACCAAAGATCTTAAAGATTTCACTGTTCACAGAACCACATAAAGTAGAACAATGGAAGGTACAGCAGACAGAACAAAAGGTGGTGTTCAATATGATGACTGTATGTTCTATGATCCAGAAGGTGCAAAAGCAATTCTTGCACCAAATAATGTCATTGTCTATCTCACTTAATCCACATTGAGATTGTGTGGTTGCTGGAACCTATTACAGTTAACAGACGGTGCAAGACAGGAACAAACCCAGGTTGAACACTCACCCACACACCAAACACACTCTAGGACCAATTTAGCATTGTCTATTCTTTGGACAGGGGAGGAAAAAACCCACACAGGTATGGGAAGAGCATGCAAACTCCACACTTTGGTCTCCTTACTGCAAGGCAGCAGTGTTACCACTGCACCACCATGTCATCTCAAAATTAACATACATCTGAATAATAAGTATCATGATTTTAGTCTTTGGCAATTTGCCTTACTTTAATGACAATCTACCATTTATACAATGTATTTATTAGTATCTCAATCAAGCAGTTCTTTTTCTTAGATAGCCTTGGGAGTCTTTATGTATTTAAATCAATATTAAAAAACTGCCCCAAATGCAATGTGTTCTCTAGGAATGAACAAAGTGTCCTCTAATAAGCACCAGAATTATGAAAATGTGAGGTGGTGTATTTAAATATAAAAGTGTGCATTTGTTTAGAGAGTCTGTATCGCACTTCAGGGCACTGTGTTTTTTAGACAGGAGCACTCCATTTGTACAGTAAGCTACAAGGGAAACATAAAGTGCAAATATATCATTTTACTGAGAATTTTAACGAACCATAAATTAATTGGTGAGTTAAGAAGCATACCTGTAAAGACCTCACTCAACACAGTCATTGCAGATAGGAATCAAAAAGTAAAGAATAAAGTGATAAAGCGAAAGGGTGCCAACTTACTATACGTGTACCCCCAGGAATAGATAATCAGCTCAGCTGCTTCTGCCTGGCATCAGTGTGGACAGTAATTAGATTTTTCCTACCGCTTTCTTTTTTTTTATTCTATTGTATTCTTATAAATCACCCCTGACAATGAGCAGATCCCTTGGTCAGTGTCTTAAATTGAACTCTGTAGATTTAGGTTTTTTCTTTGGCTTATCTGGAGGTTTTTTTTGTACATTTTTACTGTCCACCCTTTCCTTCTGACCTTATCTATCTTACTAATCTCTAAAGATGTTACATCTAAGTACACGGGCAGACCCTACTGTATGTCCTGGTGAGGAGGGTTGTCAAGAGCGCACCAGACATGCACAGGGTTAGCCCAAGGATTGGTGCTGGGCCCTCTGCTTTTCACTCTGTACATCACCTCGCTGGGCTCCACCATCCAATCGCATGGGTTCTCTTATTAGTGCTATGCTGATGATACAAAACTGTACCTGTGGTTCCCCCGGAGGACAATATGGTATCAGCTAGAGTCTCCGCATGTCTCAGTGATATCTCAGCCTGAATGAAGGACCACCATCTACAGCTCAATCTGGCAAAAACCAAGCTTCTTGTGATCCTGGCTATATTGTTCTTACTGCATTTGTACTGTTTCTCATTCATGTACAGCATCTGCAAGATCAGACCTTATCTGATGAAATATGCAGCACAACGTCTGGTCCAGGCTTTGGTCTTGTCGCGTTTGGACTTCCACAACTTGCTTCTGGCTAGAATACCCGCATATGCTATTAAGCCACTGCAGATGGTCCAGAATGTAGCGGCCTGTGTCATTCTTCTCTTTAGGTTACTATATTGGCTCCCTGTAGCAGCACACATTTAGTTCAAATCCCTGAGTATATGGATACAGTAGTGAGATGCTATACTCCTTTTTTTGTAGTTCCTAGTTGGTGGAACAAGCTGCCCACCTCCTTCCAAACTGCTGACTCCCTCGAGGTATTTAGGAAGTGATTGAAAACCCATCTATTCTGTGAGTATCTGTCTAATTGACTGAAGAAAAAAAAATTGCTCTGTGACATTTTATATTGTTGGTTAATTTGTTGTTAGATTAAGTTTAATTGCTTTATCAATTGTAATCTATGACTGTAAAATTATTAGTTATTACATCTTTTCACTTGTGGCAATCAGCTTTTGTTACCTGTCCTACTACACTTGCTGAATGAACAGTCCCCAGCCTAATGTTACTCGATTATGTTTACCTCTTTTTTAAGTCGTTTTGGATAAAAGCATCTGCCAACCAAATACATTTAAACGTAAATGACTCTTCCTTTCTACTAAATACATATCTATTTTATGTAAGCCCGTACTGATTAATTTTTCATTATTTATTTATTATTTTTCTCACCTAATTTTAAAGTTTTACCTTTCTTACAACTTATCCTTGACACCTTGTAAAACACTTTGAACTACATCCTTCATACGAAATAAACGTTGTTTCTTCTCCTTTTGAGATGCAAAACACCATTTAAAACAAATCCGGCACCCCGAGTTCTAACCTAGTGTCCAGTCTTCATCCTTGTATATACATTTCCCTTATTCTCTGTCGATTTCCTCTCACATCCCTAAAGTTGTGGGTTTTTGTATTTTGGCCCTTCATGGTTTTATACATAAATAGCCCTGGCACTCTGTCCAGGCCTTGTTCCTGCATAGCCTTTGAGGCTGCAATGATAAATATGAAAAACATGAACATTGCTGAAATGGATTAATCACAATTGAGAGGTCTACATTTTTTAACACAACTTTAAACCATCACTTTCATGCTTTTCATGCGTCATTTTAAACAGGTAACACAAGCCGCCAGTTATCTTTGTGTAGTGTAGTGACAGACATTTCTTCTTCATTTAAAGCAGCATGTGGATGGTTCAGTGCCAAGGCACCTTTATAAGGATATAAAAGTCTGGTCCGGAAAGAAGATACAGAGCTTCGGTCTGACAACCTGCTCTTCTTGTCAAGATTTTTCTTTTTGAAGAAAGCATACCTCATTCAAAGTTCTCCTCAAATCAGTCAGCAAAATCTGTTGATTTATTTATCCGTGGAAAATGACTAAAAGATTTTATTTTTGTCATTTTGACCATCCAGAAAAAAACACATTTGCACACAGGGAAGTATAATAATTATATTAAAGCCATGATGTTTTATTTACGAGCACGCTTTTATATCTATAGTGCACTGACTCGTATCCACAGATATGGTGACGCAGACCTTACACATAATGAAACAAAACTGGAAAAGGCACAGCATCGCGATGAAGCCCCATTGCAGTATAACATGGGAGTGTGAGGCTTACTGAACAAACAAAAACAGGCACATCAATCACAGTGGCACTAAGGGCTTCAGGAGTGTTCATGAATTGTATTAACATACAGAACTGATCAACATGTCAAATTGTATTGTACCATGACACAGCATTTCAGCTCAGCACAGCTTTGAAAAATGGGCTTGTTATGCAACACACAGTATTGTTTATGGAATTATGAAGACGTTTTGAAAGAGTTTTTGCCTGTGCACACTGAATATGTTATCTGAGACATGAAAAAGAGGCATACAGAAGTGACTGAAAAGTCAACCTGCTCAATACAAATGGATATACTAGTGCTCCAAGTAGAGCCCTGAACAGGACTAGGTCTAGTGGGAAGCTCTACCAAAGGATGAAAAACAACTTTCTAACTCACCATGTGAGTGCCAACATCTTAAGTCATTTAAATTGAAAAAATGTACTACATTGAAATGCTTGCACTTAAGATTATTATGGTTATGTACATGTTAGCTCCTCAACATATCACAACTTGAAAACAGATGTGACTGTCACTGCTTGGAAAATGTTCAAGATGTTTGTCACCAGGCATGGAAAAATGAACTTGTTCAAGTTCTAACTGGTTGATGAGCAAATTTTACATAAGTAATAAGATATGTAAAGTGTAAATCTCAGTAACCTACCACTGTATGTGTGACACTTTAATATATAGTGTTATGAGCATGGTAAGAACAAAACCAGGTGGTAATAAAGAAATTTAAAAATGATACTAAAACACCAGTAAAACAAAATATTTCAGACATTTATTTTAAAATGTCACTGATTTTAGATGCTAATACAAAGAAGTGGTAACAAAAACGGACAAAAGCTACACAGCACACTAAAATCACCATGTTACTCACCAAGCCAGTGCCAACTTTATATGTAATACGCTACAGTGACTGTTTGTCTGTCTGTCCAGGATTTTAAATCACCTGTAGCTTGCAAACCGTTTGAACTATTGACCTGAAATTTGGTACATATATACTATGTAACATCTACTATCCGTTTTCCGGGTGATGATTGACCTCCAAGGTTATTCCTCTCTTTATTTTTATTTTATTTTACTGTAGAATCAAAATCAACTCTTGGCAGTGGCCAGTAGGCCGCACGGGCACCTTTCTTATTCCCTACCACCTTCGCCATCACTTCCCCTACCTCTTCATATTTTAAATCATTCATTCTGCTGCACCAGAACAATTCCAATAGACACTCATAGCGAGCTGCTGCCATGGGTTCAAGGCAGGAACTAACACTTGATGGGATGCCAGTCCATCAAAGAGCACACAGACATTCAACTCATAGTACTGTACATCAATTTAGAGATAGTAATAAACCCAAATTGCGAGTCTTTGAAATGTAGAAGGAAACTGGAGTGATCCAAGGAATACATGTGGAGAGCATGCAAACTCCCTAGAGGCAGTGAGCAGTCTGTGGTAAGAAGTCAGGATTTTGAAGCTTAGACAGTAGCATTGGTCAGAGTTCTAGTTCGCTTCCCATTCTCATTGGGCACCACACTAGAATAACAAATAAGCAAAAAACAAGATGGCATGCAAATAACTCCTACACTTAGACTACATATTCATCACGTCATGCTGAACACAAATTAGTGTAAAATATTGTCAGATTGTAAAATCTTTTGATTGTCATTCCAGATCATTTTTCTTCTATTATGATGCACTTAGGTAAAAGAAAACCTGGCACCTGTGTAACTGCAGGAAAGAAAACCTGGCATCTGTGTAACTGCAGGCCAAATGGAAGATCATGAAACAATGCCTCTTGGGTTTGCAGGGAATATAAATTATTATATGTGCTAATTCTCTGTGATTTCTGGATTCACGGCAATACAGAAGTTAAGATGGGGCCATGTAAAAGTCTTACATATTCAATTTAAATTTTTAACAGGATGGTAAAGCAGTGTAGCAATTAAATTAGTGCTGCTCCTTTACAACTTGATTGACTTGTGTTTAATTCTGTATCTAGTTTGCTTTTTCTCCTAGGGTCGAAAATGGTTTCCTTCCTCATCCTAAATATACATACAGTAAATGTTGAGTATGCTGGCGACTCTACCTCTTATACTACTGAGGGTGAGGGTGCTCTGCAACAATTTTTCATGTTATCCAGGCCCCTAAAATATTCCGTGAGGGCCTCCCTTGGAAACTGAAGGGCTGATCAGCCACGTAAGACATAGCAGAATTAGTCTGTAATGCAGACAGAAGACGGGATTAACCTCAATAAGGGTAAGCATGTGTTCTTATGAACCGCAAAGTAAAGACAATTACTGGTGTATTCACCATAGGCTGCGAAAGGAAGGATTGCCTCATAGACCAGTTGCCGCTTCTTATACTTAATCATGAGAGAAACAAAAACACACTGAACAGACTTGTAAACAGTACCATTCTCATTCTGCAGTATTTTGTTAAAATTTATGTTGTCTTTTTCCAGTACTAAAACAAAACTTTAAGATACAATTTCTGCTCCCACAGCTAGCCTCTTAAGCCATAACATGCAGTAAACAGACAAAGCTTCCTAAGGTACTTATTTGACTACCAAGATACATGCAGAGAAAGAATCCTGTATCTGTTGTCAACTCAGACAGAAATGGAAGCATAAGAAAAAAAATTCTACACAGATATATTGAAAGGAAAGAAATATCATTTGTCTAATTTCAGATTTTAATAACCTATAACTATATCCATCTAAGCATCATTTTTGCAGAAAAACAATGAAAGAGTGAGCAATTGTCCAAATGTAATACTACATGCTGCTGTCAGTTTTAAAGATGTAAGATCAACATGTCCAGCAAAGAAGAGTTAATTGGATTCGCAGTTTACTTTCCACCTTGTGCAGCCATTGCTGACCTGCTGTGACTTCATTTGAAAGGCCAGGTAAGGGTTTGAGTGTTGCATTTGAGACAAGTAGCTGACCTCAAAATCAGCAAAGATTAAATTCAAAAACAAAACAACCACTATGACAACTATGTTCCAGTGCCGCATCAGCCATTATTAGCTTTACATAATGCCCTTTGGAGTGAGATTTACAATAAAGCATTTCAAGGACAATAAAAACAATACTACTAGACACAAAAAGCCCATCTACCACCAAACAATTTAATGTCATAATGTTCAAGGTCACAGGAATTCTAGAATTTCAAGACAAAAGGGTTCCCATTTAATTCATAAATATAAATAAATCACATATGGCTTTGGCAAAAAATACCTTTAGACATAAATCTATCATTAGAACACACTTCTTTTTCTTTATCAGCTAAGGACCAGGCAGTTGGTTTACACGCAGCAGGCCAAGATGTTTAAAGATACTAGTGTCTTTGATATTGGTGTCTCTGTTTTCTGATTCCATAAGTGTATTTGTATTCTGAAGAGTTGTGATACGATTTTGTCATTCCTCTGTACATATTTTGAACTCTTAAAATAGTATTAACTTTCTTTCATTGAGTTCAGTTAAATTGACAGTTTACAGAGAAAAAAAACACAAGTTCGATGAAACTAATATCTGGGCTGGTCCTTGAAACTGTAACGTTTTTAAAGTCACTCTACAGGTTAAAGGAGATTCCTGTTAAGTTTTGTTTGCATGAATACTGGGCTGTCCGCCAAGACAAAAATTAAAAGATCAGTTAAAAATGCTGAGTGGAAAATTTTCAGCATGGGGTTTCCTTTGCCTCATAATGACTTCACACATTGTCTCACTTAATTCACTGAAGTTTCAAGTGGTAGGTCTAGGAAATTATCTCCTTAGACTCTCACTAAGCCTTTGATCAGGTTAAGCATACGTTAGTGTGTTTTATAGTTATGTATCCCAGAGTGACAACAGTCACTCTGTAAAGAAAACATTGATGCACGCGAGGTGTACAAATTGGTGTTGTGTTGTGCTGTAGCTGCCATTATATTTTTTATGTAGAAATTTTGAAAAAAGTGGATAGCAAGTTAGCATTGCTGTGTCTGAAGGAAACCTAGTTATGTGGAACAAGCCAATAAACAGTTTTAGAACAATCTAGATCAGAACAGGCCATTCAGCCCAACAAAGTTTGCCAGTCCTATCCACTTAATTCTTTCAAAATAAATTAAATTCTTCCATTTGATTAACCTTGAGAAAATATGGCATATGCAATTAAAGTAGACATAAAAACAGAAATTGCATTGTATGACTTGAACATCCCTCAGTCAATGTTTTTGTAATATTGTTGGTTAATTTTTAACTCTAAAGAGATTATGAATAAAAGTGTATGGATACTCCATCCAAGACAGGTTTATGGGTTCCTGGACCTTGAAATAATGGATTCATTTTCTATATCTATTTAGTTCATTAAAGAACCACAGGGAGCCTGACATTTTTCCGACAATGTCAGGCACGAAGGCAGAAACTAGTTGTGGGCATAGAGACAGTCCATTACTGGGCATACTCATTAATTAGTATTAATTAATTTTATTATTTTCTGTAACCTAGCCTGATTTGAACTTTCATTCATACAGATCATTGGATCATCTGTGTTGGGTTTGGTTGGAAATTGGTTAGTAGTGGTCAGCAGAGGTGGGTGGAGTAGCCAAAAATTGTACTCAAGTAAGAGTAGCGTTACTTCAAAATAATATTACTAATTAAGTAGAAGTAAAAAGTAGTCATCCAAAAAATTATTCAAGTAAGAGTAAAAAAGTATTTGGTGAAAAGACTACTCAAGTACTGAGCAACTGTTTGATCATAATAAATGATTTATTTTTTAGTAGGTGTAGAAAATGGACGAATTTCTTCTAAGTAAGTAAATGTGCATGGTGTGGCATAATGGTTAAGGCTTTGTACTTCAAACCCTAAGGTTATCTATATTACTAAACCACAGTTAATTAATGCACGGCGGATGCACCGAGGCGCATGCGCACTGCGGCCTTGGCGCCCGCCCCAGAGACCAGAGTCAAACGCAGCCAAAACGCGGCGGCTTCCCAGAGTCAAACGCGGCGGCTTCCCAGAGTCAGTAGGTGGCGCCCAAACAGCACAACCTGTAAACTACGACCTGTAAACGAGCCCATATGGATATAAACAATGAACGAAGGCGCCCACACAAAGAAACCGCTTTAGTTCAAATAGGGTTATTGAATTAAATGGAAACTTTACCATGCCTATGACCTGTGAACTAAACCTGAGGTGAAGCATGCACGCCAGGTTGTACAGCCGCCCGGACGCGACCGCCCACACCACCGCATGAAGAAAACCAATAACAGAAGTGCGTTGAAATGAACTGTCCCAGGACGCACCCACCCTCCATTATATTTCATCATGCAGCGGCTTCCCACTGAAGCGCATACGTTCTGTGCCGTGGCGCATGCCCCAGAGTCAAACGCAGCGGCTTCCCAGACTCCGTAGCTGGCACACGAACACCACAACCTGTACACTAAACTTGCTGTGCTCCACTCTGCCGGCCGTCGGTGTCAGCAAAGGCAACGGAATCACGTCTCCACAAAGCGAAACCGGTTTAGTACAGATATGCTTATTTAATTAAATGACATTTCCCCAGACGCACCCACCCTCCATGATATGTCATCCATCCAGATATCGGACGGAACAGAAACTGATTGCCATTCTTGGATTTACGATTCTCTAGAGAATCACTGGCTTACTTGTGTGTTTATATCCTGTTACTGACACTGTGTGACCATGACTAAGTCACTTCACCTGCCTGTGCTCCAATTGGAAAAACAAAAGAAATGTAACCAATTGTATCTCAAATGTTATGCCACCTCAGATAAAGGTGTCAGCCAAATACGTAAATGTCAATGAATATAGTCAGTCAAAGCTAGAACACCAACAGAACCAAATTCAGAAGGCATGTTCCACAAAAGCTCAATTTGACTGGCAACTGCCCACTAGATACTGAGAAGGGCAAGTAAAACAGAACCTGGCAGTTTGCCTGAGCTGCACAGCGACTCTCGTCAAAGCTTTCCTACAGTACACTTATGTAACTAAAAGATAATGGTGGAGATTCAACTGACAATGCATAACTTGTCCACACACAACAGATTAAAACAAGCTACTTGAAGAGCAGCTACAGAGGAAGTAACAGTCAGAGAAACAGGAAGTGGGAAAAGCACATCACCAACAAAGGGGAGGCTTTATGAATAGGCCCTTGTTTCCGAAGGCAAAGGGATGTTTATCAAAAGCTGAAGTGTTAAAAAAAATGTGAAAGTATTTCAACGAGGAAAACAGGACCACAGATACAACAGCAGCCTTGTAACTTACTGTAATTAAATGAAAAACAATGAACATAAAGTCATGATCTGGTTTAAAAACGAAAGTCGAGGAAACTCTGCTCTCTGCTCACACATACCAGCTTCATAAGTCAGCAATGGCTGCTCTGACCGTCACTGAGCAAAAGCAGGGAGTCAGAAGCTCTGTAGATTGCGGGTCCATTAGTTACTGTGCCAAATATATGAGCACAGATAATTCCCAGTTGTACTTTCACATTGTCTATAAGCCGATCCCATGATGAATGGAAGTAAATACAGTATCTAAAATGTCTCTTCATTTCTTAAATATGTTAATAAATTGACCCATCCATATTTTACCCATTGTACGGTCATGAGGAACTGGTGCCTAACTTTGTGTGCAAGCCAGGACACGGCATCAGTGGGACACTGCGTGTGCTCACACATATGTGAAGATCAACCAAACTCCATTCATTTTTTGCAGTATGCTTTGCCCAGTACAGGGACACAAGGGAGCTGAAGCAATTTGGGCAGAATCCAGTCCTGAATTGGGATGTCTGTCCATCCTAAAAAAGCTTAATAACAGCCACACTCACCTTGACTGCATGTCTTTGTAGGCAAAGGACCAAAACCACCTGGGCAATTTCAAGATAACACAGGGAGAACACACACACTCCATACAGAAGACTTCTCAACCATGAATCAAGGCTGTAAGGTAGCAGTGCTACTTGCTTCTGCACTAAAAGATGGATTTTCCAATTTCATCCAGCTGCTACAACTAACAAAGACATAACAGCCATTTCTGGAGGTTGCCATACAAGCAAGTACAAGCCATGACATACTTTACAGATGAGGCAGTATACTTCAGGGAATGAGCAGTTCCTCCTTTTGTCTAGCTGTTTAACTTTCCATCACATTGTTAAAGGTTGGAATTGGCCTCAAAAGACACTTCCACTTTGTTCCAAATCTTAAACTCATGTTTATAAGTCCTCGCCAGTTTTAATCAGGCCTTTTTTTGTTCTTGAACTAACGATAGGTTTGAATCATGCATAAGGGTTTCATCATCCTGCAGTGGAAACTGGGCAGATGAATGCAGTAAAACATTAACGTGGGGGTGGGCAGTCATTAAATAAAGAGGGAAAAAAGGATATCATGTTCACGTTGAAGAGGGGTCCATTAGTGTAAGAAAAACTTCAGTTACCACTTTGCTTAAGGGCTGTGAATCACGGATTTTCTTTTCTGAATGTTGTCCTAAATGTCAACTCTATTTATTTTCATTATTCTCATAAACAACTTTTAAAATACTGACAGAACTTGAAGGTCTTTTTTAAACAACTCTGTCAACATCTGGAGCTAAAGCTGTTGGCAGTTTTCAGTATGGCCCAATCCATTGCGCCAGCATAAGAGCAGCACATTCAATTAAAATTCTACCAGACAACTGGAAACAGAAATCACCTGTGCACCCTGACCTCTGGTCTTTCATCCTATTAAGAAACATTTATTAGATTCAGTGTAAAGAGAGCATGACAGCGCAGTGGTGCCTAAACATCTGAGTCCCAAACTGTAATTGTCGACGTCAGGCCAAACGTCTATAGTGGCTAAAACCCCAAAGCTATTCTGCACCTCAAGGTGAGCGAACATTGAAACAAGTATATTACATGGCAAAACGCAAGGTGTTTTTTAAAGTAAGTCCAGAACAGGCAGAAGATTGTGTACAAAAAAGAAGTAAACATTGGCTGAAAAAATACAAAATAATAAAAACAAAACAGAGTTCAATAAATAGAGAAAATGTCAAATACTAATAATCCAAACAAGAATAGAATGACTACACAAAATGTGTAAACAAAATAAAGCAAGGCCAAAAAAACACTAAAAATTAAAAATAAATAAATAAAAAAGGAAGCTCTACCAGGTAGCAAATGTGACACCATCATCCAACACTTCCTTTCTTTGCCCACTTCGTGTGGCTGCCATGTAGTAGGTGTAGTATAGCAACAGGCACAGATGAGAGGTACCAGAGAGCAAAAATGAGGTATAAGGAGGGGGCTAAGCTGTGGGACCCCAGCCTGTTCATGACACCTGACTTTTAGTGTAGTGTAGAATTTTAATGGAATTTCTCCTGCAGCCTACCAACTAAAGCTCTATTTACTACATACTTACTGTGTAAAGCTTGCACACAGATCATAATGTAAAGCCACCAAAATGTATTTATATTTGTGGCGGTCCAATCGATCAGCGAGTTGATATTCTCATAGTCAGTAGGTAACAGTGTTTGGTCAATGCTGCGTATTTTACAATCTCACAGCAGAGTAAATGAATTGTTTACAAGATTGTTCAGCGAAAGATGTCGTTGGTAGTGGGTACGTTAGTGACAGTGCCTGTTATTACTAGCTTTACAAGAAAAAAAGGAGAAGGTCAACTGTCAGACCCATAACCAAAAGCAGTGAAGATAACAGTCTCATGAGTGACTGACATACATGAGAACGAGATGCATTCTAAATATTTTTGCATGGCTTCCTCGAGCTTTGAAGACTCTAAAACTTTCGTTCATCATTCTGGTACCCATTTAAGCCTGGTAGGATCACAACTTCCACCAGCCTATCCTCAAAATTGGCCATTATGGATATACACCGATGCATCCACATTATTATGTAGTGAGGAAAAGCTACATACATAGCACAGTGGAAACCCAGCATGTAAGCCATGTGAGGGGGTGTGACTCTGCGTCTGACATCATTTTTGCTGCGTGGCTCTCACGAACAATGCGGACATGTCAAGTATAAACTAGGCTTTATACCAAAGATTCTTGAAGTGTGAGTGTGTATGTACATTGCAATTCACCCTTTTTCTGATTCCCCAATGTGTTGCCTCCTCCTGATACTATTAATCAAAGTAAGTAACTTGGAGGAAACAACTTCAGAAAATGGACGGATGGGTTGCAATCAGCATGACAGAACATTGTTATTGAATGCAGAATTTCTATAATTTATTTTATCATTGAAATGTATACACAGTATGTGTAAAGAATAACAATTCAAAGACCTAACAAGTTAGCTACTGGTACTAACAAAGCTACCTGACACTTGGCCGTTCTGAAAACCCCAGACACCTTATGTTTCCTGTAGCCATTATCTTCTCTGTTACTGTTAAGACTTTTATTTCCACAGAGAATGCGTCAAACAAACATCTATTTTAGGCAAACCCTCTCTGGGGGATCTAGAGATGTCTAACCAAGTCTTACCAGAACATTACAGGAGACACACACTCTTTCACAAACAAGACCACTTTTTTATTTTACAATTCCTGTGACTACCAAAATGGGAATATGTGTGGATGTTTGCTCAAACATGGTCCCTACTGTAACTTAAGGGCTCTTTAAATATCTTTACATTTGATTGTTCTGCTAAGTTGTTTGGTGGCAGCAGATAAACCAGGCCACACATTATCCTCATAACAGTCTCTGAATCCTCCTGGGGAAATTTCTGTGTGTGTAATGTGTTTGTTACATCCCACTGTGGGTGACATCAAGATGCCTCTTTGCCTCATGACCTACCAACTCAACTGTCCTCTTTTTTTACCTAGTGAAGCAAAGGTTCAATTCTGAGGTCCTCTTGTAATGCTGAAGTCCTCATCTTGTACATGAACCTTACCTTTGATGCTTAACCAGCTATTATTTTTGCTCATTCATTACCCAGATGTCCTGCCTAGACAACAAGGCTTTTATCTTAATATTTTTCAGAGCATTTGTCACAATTACATTGAAAGGTACATGGCAAAAGAATCACAAACTTTACAGAATGATTACACAAACACGGTGAGATATAAAATAAACATTTTCTGGACAAGCCAAAGCTCAGGTTTCTCTTTCCTGTCCATTACTTTATTGAATGTGTCTTTCCACCAATTTCTAGCCTTACACTTTTTCACGATGGTGACAATTCGTCTCTGCTCTACAAATCACAGAAACTAGCAATTCTTTAAAAGAGGTAAAACTTAAAAAAAAAAACTGAATATATTAAAAAATGGATGTATTTTAAGAATTCTGGTGCCCTGGCTACAGTATATGATCATACACACTGGATCTTTCCAGTTTACGCTCAGCGAAGAGGTCCTTGAAGACAGAAGGTAGACTCACAAGAATTGTCTGGCTGGATAATCCAGTTGACTTAACTCAGAGAAGTAAGTTGAAGCAGGACTCCACCAGAGGTAAAGAAGAAAGAGATGGGCAGGTGAGTGAATGCATCTTCGTTTGCTTTGTTTTTGCTGGGTAAGGTGAAATATAAAATAAACATTTTCTGAACGAGCCAAAGCTCTTTATTTCCTCCTCTGACAGGTTTCTCCTTCCTGTTTACGGCTGGTACATAGGAATGCCTAATGTGTGAGTAAGTAGTTAAAGTGTTAACTTTTTGAACTTCCACTACTCACTATTAATTGTTTAATTGAAATTTTGATACTATAGGGCTTTTCCCCCGACTTTTAGTGTGGATGGGGAGAACTTCAAGATGTACTCGTGTTGCAGCATTAAAGTTTGTGTTTCATTTTCAATGGAAGATCCAGTAAGTATGTCAACTTATTTGTGAAGGCAGCAAAAATGGCAATGGTTTACCTTCTGATGAAACATCACTAAGGCCCTGCAGGAGCAAAAAATACAAAGATAAAAACAAACAGCTTGCCTAGAGAGTGCAATTGCTGGCCATCCTGCAGCCATTATCTTCCCAGCAGTATTTTATGCAGGGTGTCCTTTTTACAAATATTACCTGATCACTGACAAGATCCATATTACTAACCGAAGGTTGTAAACCGGATGGGCGCAGGGCTCACTGGATGTACAGAAACCCCAAAGGTCCATGCTGTGACAACGCGCTTACGAAAAGAATCACGGCACACACCAACTGTGACAACGCATGCGCCTACAACGCGCTTGCGAAAGGACTCATGGCTCAAACCAAAGGTCCATGCTGTGACAACGCGCGCGCCTACAACACGCTTGCGAAAGGAGTCACAGCTCAAACCAAAGAAGACACAGAAACGAGACTACGACCTGTGAACTACACCTGAGGTAAAGCGTGCACACCGGATGCGACCGCCCACACCACCGCACATACTCTCCATGATATGTCTTCACGCAGCGGCTTCCCACCGAGGCGCATATTGCACTGTGGTGCCCGCCCCACAGTCAGACGCAGCGGCTTCCCAGAGTCAGTAGGTGGACCCCAAACAATACAACCTGTTCAAGCAGTCGGTGTCAGCGAAGGCAACAGACTCACGTCTCCACATAACGACACCGCTTTAGTACAGATGTGCTTATTGGATTAAATGACATTTCCCCAGACGCACCCGCCCTCCATGATATGTCATCCATCCACATATCGGACGGAACAGAAACTGACTGCCATTCTAGGATTTCCCATTCGCTAGCGAATCGCGGGCTTACTTGTACTGCTATAAGCCAAGAGTTACTGACAGGCGCAGAATTTTAAGACACGACTCATAGATAAGCTTGAGTGCATGTCTGAGGAAGTATATGGCCATGATAAAAAGAGTTTCAAAATGAAGTTGAAAACTTAGCAGCAGAATAGAGAGCTGTTTATTAATATGAATGAACTTGAAATCAGCCACTCTATCCTTGTGTAGTTTTGTCAGAACTCTAGAAGTAGTCATAATCTGACTCTTCACCGTCTGTGTGTTCTGTCTGTTCAGAAAAGTGCATCACACATAGGAGGCAACCAAAGCAAAAAAGACAGAAATGAAAGACGACTACAGCAAAAGTTTATTATATCGGATTAAATCATACCCCCTTAAGTCATTTAGTTCCTGCAGACACGATTGCTGATATACACAGTTTCCCTAGAACAGTAGAAAACAAAAATAAAGGAGGTGGGAAGAGTTGAGTGTTAAGAGCAGAACGAACCCAGCAACTTGCAGCCTTTTATGGTGTGTTGTTGACATAAAATTGTGACGTGTGCAGCCCCAAACAGATCTGAAACTGCGGTGTAGGTAGGAAGGCTGAAAGGAAGGCTCTCAGCTCATCACCAAAAACAGCATTTTTATATGAGGGTTAGGAATTGTGCTATACAATAAAGGGCCTTTGGGTTTTGGTCATTTAATTACAGTTTGCTTATTTAAATCATATGAAAAAACCTAGGCACTATGATGGCAATGTGGACAGTGATCCATAATGACTATAACTTAGTTCCTATAATATGAAAGGAGGTAATTAAAATAAAAAAAATTTAAAACAGCAACACATTCTTTCATTTTCTTACTTCTTTCAATTTTTAAGTAGACTGAAGTCACCTCCATGCATCCACTGAAGGAATTGCTAGTCTAAACTTGGGATAATTTAGCTAATTTTGATGGCTTGCATGCTCTCCTCTTGTTTGTCAAATTGCTCATGCTCTCATTTTTCTTATTCTCTAAAGCAGGGTATAGGCACTCACATACATGCTTATAGGACCTAATCAGAATTGCAGATTAACTTAACACGTGTGTTTGTGCAATATAAAAGGGAAAATGGGAGTACGGAGGGGACATCATCTAAAAAGTGTAGAACAGACAATAATCCAGAGAGATGGTAACAAATCTGGAGTTCAAAACCAGTCTCTAGGTGATTTGTATTCCATCATGCTGTGCTAAACAGACAAAACAGTAATTAAAACAAGTGCTAGCATTGGTTTTCCCCATGCCATCGCCCAACACAGATTCTGACTGTGGGGATGATGATGCCAAGCCTGTGTAAATGCTTTTTTTTTTTTTTTTTACATTCACAGGCTCTTCATGAAATATAAGAAATGATGCATGTTGTTCCATTAAAGTTTGGCACAAATATGAACAGAAAGTAGGCCTACCAGACCTCAGTCATGTCTAGTTGTGAATGCCAACCAGAAACCAGTCATTTGGCAGCAAATCTTATACTCAGTCCACATTACTTATTTTAACTGGTGTTTTTATGTTAATGATTTCAGTGACTTTGGACTCCTTTTTCAACACTGAATTCTGCTGACCTCTAAGGAAGGCCATCTTGTCAGCCTAAAAAAAAAAGATTACATTCTAGTTTTTATTTTATTTTTGCCTAAAAACATGCATACATCCAAACAATTGTATACTGCACCTAACAGGAACAATTTATACACATTTTAATATGATTTTAATGTCATGCACTTCTCAATAGCCACAGGTTCAATTGTCAAGTCTATTTCCTAGACTAGGCCATAAAGAGTTAACAGAAAACCCATCAGAATGTGGTGGGATTTTATGGTCATGTTACTTTGATGACTCATTTCCTGTCTGGCAATCTTGCCAGCATTCTCACTCATACAAACTTCTATGTGTGTGTGTGTGTGTGTGTAAGCCATCATGGCCTACTCCCCTGGCATTCTCAGTGTGCCCAGTGGCTGTGGCAGACACACAGAAAGCTTTGCTTGTAAGGCTGGTTATGCTGTTATCAGCTGTCTCAATGCTCATTTCTTCCCACTAGAAGATGCAGGACATTCCTGTTACTCTCAGCTACTGCAGCCACAAGACACATCTACACTTTAGTGATCTTGGCTTTCTTTCACAGGCCAAGTGCATATAGTCATAGAGTTCATTTATTATTAATCCAGACAGTAGCATCTCTTTGGAAATTAGAAAAAAAAATATTTAAAATAACAGATAAAAAATAGCTTTAGTTACATTGGGGAGAAGAGAAGTCAATGGGCTAATGTGCACTCTACTCCCCAAATTAACTTAACTGTAGTCCGTCACCTTGCTGACTAACTAGTGTTGCTATAAAAATCAGGGAGCAGGAGCTGATGGCACGTTGCCAGACCCACCACAATGAACCACCTGGATTGGGACACCTGAGAACCACACTGGAACAGTGTGAGGTTTTTGATGGTGGCTTGAGTGCCAATCTTGCCACCAACCCCCAAGTTTTCTCTTTAAGCTAAAACGAGGTGTGTGAAACTGGGGGTTTAATGTTCTATATCATTTCCCTCATTATTAATTTTAATTATAAAAACATAATTTAGATGCTATTTGTCTGATACAAAATGGTACAGTGGTAATATTACCGGCATGTTTGTCTTTCATAATAGACGACACCCACTGATATGAGGAGAAACAAAAAAAAGAGTGTTAGAGGCTCAGTAGCCAGAAGTCAGAAAGGTGTGGAGATAAAACTCTAAAATCAACATATAATTTGAAATCTGAAATTATTTTAATTGATTAATTTCTCATTTGGATTTGGTTTTAAAATGTGCTTTTTCATTCACGTATGTCAAAATTCGTGATTCAAGTGCTAACACTTTCTTCACTCTTTAAATTAAATGGTGACTGCTATGTCAAAGACTGGTGTGTTCCACATAGCAATGTCACAACAGGAAAAGCATCTTGGGTAGATAAGCACAACACAAACACGAAAGGCATCACCAAGGATGTGACATAATATAAAATAAAATAAAAAATATATACAGATTATTATGGAAACAAAACATGAATAAAAGCACAAAAATGCTAAAATGATCTCAATACCATGTAGATAATGAGAGGTTAGCAATGCTGCCTCTCACATCCACCACCTTGTGTGGTATTTGTATGTTTTTCCCTGCCTGTGTGCCCTTTATTGTGGGTACTCCATATTCCCTATCATTTCATACTAACATTAGTGTTGGATTAATTAGAGTTGTCTAAAGAGTGTGGGTGTGTGTGCTCAGGTGCTATGATGGACAGGTAGCCCTGACCAGGTTTGGCGCCTACCTTGTAGCAGACGTTGACTGAACAGGCATTATCCCCCACACATTCTTGAATTAGACAGGTTTAAAAATGCTGTATCTGTTGTCTTACTGTAGCATTTGGTATCACTGTTGTGTTGGTCGAGTTATCCTTACTGGCCTTGGAATGGGATCTGAACAATGAATAAAGACAGCAGCATTCGGATTGAACCCCAGCCTGGGGTTTATTGTCTATGAAGAGATTTTTCATTTTGCTTCAGTTAACACCCAAATCCAAAAGAGATCCAGGTGATTTTTAACTAACTAACCTCATACTGAGTAACAGTGTGTGTGTGAGTGCATCCTACAATAGATCAGCACTCCACTGACAGGTTCTTGCTTTGTATATCCATTTTTGCTAGTTTTGATTCCAGCCCCCATGACCCTGACCCTTACATATTGTCATGGGTATGGGCATATTACTCTGCTGTGTACCACAAGAGAGTTCTGGCCAACATGTTTGCCATTCAACCACAGCTTCTGCTGCAAATGTTGCATTCTAAAGTAGTATCAGATATGCAAAATAAAGCTACTACTTCCAGCTTTGCTGACAAAGATCTGACCCTGGCAATATCCTGCTAACAGAGGCTAAGAGTTAATCCTGTGTGTGAACAAATTAGTCAAACAATCTTTGTGAAAATGCATGATATGCAAAACATCCCCATGTAAATGCAGTTCTGCTACTATTGACTTAAAACTCATTGAAGAATGTCTGAAATCTTGGTCCATAGTCTTTCATATGAATCTATTTAATATTTTATTTACATACAGGCAAGTAGGAGGAAAAGATTTAGTAAACAATCTTAACCTTCCTGGCACTGAGTATTCCAAACATTTCTGCAGTTTCTCTTGTTTGCCTCATTCTCTGCTTTACATTGTTAGCCAAATGCATTTGGAAAAGCATTGTCAGAACTGGATAAAGTAACTGGGCAACAGTGGACACCATCAAATTTTGCACAGAAAGTTACACTGAGGAACACTGTATCAATTTCTAATTTACTAGTGCTTTATAGTGATTTAGTCAAAAAGGCACAACATGAATTGACTAATGACTTCAAGATACTCTTTTGCAAAGGTGAATTCTGGATAAACAGTTATGTTTTTATGTTTATTATGATGGTAGTGTTGATGGGATGGCAGCAGTGATGACAAGCTAAGGCATAACCTGGATTTAATCTCTAAGTATTTTGGTAGTCTTGCACAACAGATGCTTAAAAGAACAACAGGCCTTCCAACACAAAATGTCCCTATACCTTTCTCCAATTTGATTGAGATCTGAGCAAAACTCGGATGACCTCTTGGACTACAGTAATGAAAAAAATGTGGTGGTCACTCCCACTTTAAGATCACAGCTGGGCAAACAATGGAACTGACTTGGTACAACGAGTTACTGAATTTTTCCTTCCTACTATCTGACATTAATTTGACATTTGCCAAATAAATCATTTCAGAGCCGACTTCATTAAAGTAGAATTATACCGTGATCTTTCAAAATGAGAAACAATCGACTTTTGACTTATCTTTTATAAGCAAGCTATTTTCTGCACAGATCATGATATACTTGATAAATGGAATTCTGGGTATTTGATTCAAATACCATACAGATAAAGATGCCTACTGTAAATGTTACAAAATAAAAACAACTGTACAATCTCCTCCACTTTGGATTTCACTACCGAAGCCAAGAACCGTGGCCATGAAATATTTCATGAATGACGCCAGTATCATGTGGAATGCAGCCATAGACTGTATGTAATTCCCCAGAAGAGAAACATCTTCCTAGTCAGGGGCAGCTTGTATTAGCGAGATAATTTAATTATGCGCGCACACACAGTCTTGCAAAAAAATAAGTGATATGAAGCCAGCTTTACACACTCCATGTGTGCACAACCTGAAGGTTTCTATAGTTCTGGATAATCCTTACATACCACGAAACCATCTTCACTAAAAAAATTTGATTTCTGATCATACAAATCATTGCACCTCCTTGCTTTAGATTTCAGTTCCTTTTTTAATTACTGTACATAAAACATCCATCCATTTCCCTAACCTGTTTGATCCAACTTAAGATGGATCAGAAAAGAATTTTTGCACAGAAAGTGGTTGACTCATGGGTCTCCTTACCATATTTGGTGGGATTGGCTTCTTTACAGACAGTATATCACAATGACCCCCTAATTTTCAATTTCCATTATGTTCACATATACATATTCTATGCATGAAGCAGGATGATAGAAGTTCCTTAAAATAAGCACCACCACCAATATCAGAGGTGCTTAGTTTTAGTTTAAAGGAAAACTTTTGAACAAACAGCTCATTTTGCAGACAGCTATTTTGCCTAGTGTATGCAATGCCAAAGATAATGTTACATAAATTATTTTTAACACCAGATGAGAGCCACACACTATTCTTTTCACTTCTGCAGCATAGCTTGGCAGCTTGGCAGGTGCATTGCTGCCTTAGCTGATAGAAAATGTTTTCATTTAGTGACACAATAGCAACCATAAAGTCACATCCTCTAGATTAACAGTTTCATCCTTCCTTTGAATTGTGGGTAATAGCCCAATTTCAGAGTTCAACAAGTTTCTAAATAGCTAACTTTACAGATAAAACAAACATGATTTTATCATGAAAACTATAAAGGTAACCATTAATATCTTAACACAGTAGTGCTTCCAAATAAACTTGGATGATTACTCCTCCTAACATCATAACGAGTATGGCCATCATAAAATTTTACATGGTTGACTTGTCAGTTTTGGGGGTTTCCAATATTTTTCTGGAAACTATAAGAGATATTAACAAATCAATTCTGACTCTGTTCAGATTTGTTTTATTCTTTGAGTTACAAAAAATATAAAACTTGATAAACCAACCACTAGCAGCAAAACTTATGAAGAAAAAGAAAGATGATGAAATTGTGAAAAACTGGAATTATTAAAGCAGCAACCAAAGATTATGGAGAAATTGGAAAACAGGTGAAGTGCTTGTGCTACTTCAGAAGCTTCAACTTAGAATTTTTTAAATGTGGCCAAGAAATAAAAGGAGAAGAGAAATGGGTGAAGATTTGTTTTATAAACAATGGAAATATTGAGACATGGTCCAAGTAGGGCAGAAAAGAGAATCAAGACACTGGGACAATATGGAATTAAGACACAGAAAACATTTACAATATACAGTAGATATGGCAAAAAAGGGAGAAAGACAGCTGGATGGAATGTTTTACAAGTACAAGTAATTCAGGAGATTTTTGGAGAAGAGAAGTTGCCCGTCAATACAATCAGGACAGGGTAGAAAAACCGGATGAAACACATTCTGAGCCAAGACTCTCCATTTCACAACATTAAAGAAGCTCAACAGGAAAGTGAAAACCAAATGCAAGGCTAAAAGAAATAAAATTTATGTAGATCAGTGGTTCCCAAACTCCATTCCTGGGGACCCCCTGTGATTGCAGATTTTTGTTCCAACCAACTTCTGTTTTTCACTGGACTCTTAACCTAGTTAAGTGAGTCATTATTTCCCATTTTCTGTGTGTTGGAGTCAATGTAGAAATTACAAGCTAAGTTTGGTAGATTTTTATTAAAATGTGATAAGCAATTATATGGGAAATGTGTAGTTTTTCATCATTTTCAACCTTTTTTTCATTCTGCTTTTCCAGGTGTTCTGGTTATTTAATTGATTATTAATTAGCGACTCTGACACTGAAGTCGTTGCTGCTTTCATCGTCCTGGGTGTCTGCTATGCTGGTTGTTAATTGTCACTATTAGGGTTAAATGAAGGGAGCAAACTACATATAGAAAGGGGAAAATAATAGGAAAACAACAAAAGAGAGTTAAGCATTTATAGCTTTAGAAAAAACAGAAATATTTCTAAATGTCTTATAAATGTAAAAAACATACTGTTACAGTTTTCTGAATGCAGAATAAGAGAAGAGTAAAAAAGACCAGCTAATTAAATGAAATGAGTTGTTATCAATAATTATTACCAAATCTGGTTGGAACAAAAACCTGCCACAGTGGGCCCCCAGGATCGAGTTTGGGAACCACTGATCTAAATAATACAGGAGGATAGTGCAATTAAAGGAGAGTGGAAGAAATGGAAAAGAGTACTTTGGCAACCAGGACTAACCAAAGACAAGAGAACCTAAAAGAGCTCCTCGCCCTTCTCCCCATATTTGTTATGGTGTCAGAGAATTGAGAGTGGGATCAAAATAGGTTATCCTTGGAAATGAGGGTGAAATCAAAATGGGTATTCATGGAAGTGAAGGTGGGATCAACACAGGTATTGTAAGGTAATGTGGGCACTGTCCCATTTGGCTAGGCTTTCAGTAGGACACAAGGCCTTCTAAGAAAGCATACTTAACCGAGATGCAGAAAGCTAGCAGAACCATGCCCCCAAAGATCTGCATTGCAGAGTCACCATGAAAATCTATATTACTAAACGAATGTTGTATATATGCACGGATGCCAGACGCCAGATGCACTGAAGCGCACGCGCACTGCGCCTCAGCGCCCCAGAGTCAAACCCAGCGGCTTCCCAGACTCAGTAGGTGGCGCCCAAACAACACAACACAACCTGTAAACTAAACTTCAGGTCACAATACAACCACCGCCTGAACGCGCACACCACCGCATATAAAACCTTCTTTTAGTACTGTTTATGAAGGTTGTATATATGCACAGATGCCAGACGCAACCCGTGCCAAAAGTACACGCGCACTCGCAAAGCGCCTCAGCGCCCCACAGTCAAACCCAGCGGCTTCTTAGAGTCAGTAAGTGGCGCCCAAACAGCACAACACAACCTGTAAACTAAACTTGAGGTAAAGCGTGCATGCCAACAAGTTGCCATGGTGACATATTTAAACATAGACATAGAATAACGACATTTCATGACCAGCAGAATCGTACGTCAACGTCGCTGCCATATTGTGAGTGGCACTGCTGTGGAGTGAAGTAATGAATAATGTGCTGCTTGGGATTGTACAAACCGCTGTACACTCCACACCAGATCCCGGGGGATTTCATTTCATAGGTAAGGCTGAACAATTGTTTTGGTTATATTTGGCCATTAGAAAATCCCATTTTATAATCTTTACTTTAGCTAAGCCAGGCTAAGCTAGCAAAGCTATGCATTTATGTGCTCAAGTGAGACTCCAAACAACGTTTTGGCTAAACGTATTTAGTCACTAACTATGTAGATTGTTGTTAGCCGTTAACATTTCTCAAACTTGATGATGTTTTTTCTCAAGGAGCACATTGAGGAAACACAGTTTGAAATTGACAACCATCATTTTATGCTCATGTCTTTAGTTGTGTCTGTCTTCCACAAACTAAGGCTGCACCATATTGTCAGACTGAATACTCTCAAATTACAGGATCTGAGTGAGCGAGAGGAGTGTAAGTCTGGAGGAGATCAATGAGGTTGTGAAGAGCTTTAAATGTTAAGAGAGGTATTTAGTATTATATTCTGTAGTTAACAGGAAGCCAGTGAAGTTGAGAGAGAATAGGTGTAATATGTTCAGTGGATTTAGAACAGCAGGTTATTATCCTGGCAGCAGAATTTTGAAGAAGTTGTAAGCGATGGATGAGTTTTTGTGGCATGCCAGATAGAATAGCATTACAGTAATCTATACGTGAGGTGACTCGGGCATTAACCAATACTTCAGCACTGTGTTGCCTAAGAACAGGACAAAGTCTAGAAATGTTTTGAAGATAGAAGAAGGCAGTCCCCGAAATGTTACTTATATGGGAGGAATTATTTAATAATAATAATTATAATTATTATTATTTAATAATTGCCATTATTAGTGTATAAATGGATATAAATAATTGCATTTAAACGATTCGACAAAAAACAGTATGTAAACGATACTGTTTTAAACGTTATTGTTTTTTCATCAGAAAACCCGGTTTCCATGTCTACCTGTATTAGTTTAAATGGCACTTTTGCCACTCGCAATATGGCTGACGCTCTGACGTATCGTGTCGACTGGGAAACACAGTGAATGCGCCATCTATCTATATATGTCTATGTATTTAAACCTGAGGTAGTGGTGACTACCAGCAGTCAGCTACTCCACAGTGCCAGCAGTCAGTGTTCTCCACTCCACAGTACCAGCAGTTATTCCACTACACAGTGCCACCAGTCAGTGTGCTCTAATCCACTGTGCCAGCACTCAGTGTGGCAGCTGTCAGTGAGGCTTATTTGAATCACATTAAGGTAATTCAGTGTTAAAAGTAAGTTCAATTATGATTCCTAAAAGCAAACGACCTCTAGCTAACAACACACCCATAGAAAAACAAAAACGAGGCTGCATAGATAAAAACAATGAACAAAGGCGCCTACAACGCGCTTCTGAAACACCAGAACCAAAGGAGTCACGGCTCCAAAAAGAAACCGCTTTAGTACAAATAAATTTTTTTAATTAAATGAAAACTTTCCCAGGACGCTCCCACCCTCCATGATTTTTCATCCCTACAAGGATTGGAGAGAACAGAAAGTAATTGCCATTCTTGGATTTGCGATTCTTTAGAGAATCGGGGGTTTACTGGTAAATAACTAAACTGTAGCTCTACCAACAATTTGGTCAGCACTGTACTGCACTTGATAACAAAAGATGGACATCTGCAGAGACACATTCAGATAAAAAGGAACTCAAAATGAAATTGATTTTTAAGCTTGTACTCACAAATTAAACCAGTAAACTGCATTTGTAACTGGAAGAGACCTTGGTCCAAATCATCAGGGCTACAGCTTGCATTAAAACTTGGTGCATGCATCTCTTCTGTCTCTTGGAAGTAGAATGCCAGCACTCTCTCCTTTTAGGAAGAAAAGTTTTTTTTAGGCTGGAACATACTATCTGTAGAGCCTTGAAGCTGGACGCCCTAAATGAGCTCCAAGATCTACTCCACTAAGTCTAAGCTTGGTGCTAGTGATTGACTTTGAGATGATTAAGAAGCAGTATTAAGTTATTTCAAAAAAAGGTATCTCATATGCCTAAACTTCTTTGTCAGAATGAGTTAAACTTTGCCCTACAAAGTGGCAGAGGACATGGCTAACACCCTAACACTCAAAAGTGAGCAAAGGAAGACAACCAAGCACAAAGCATAAAGGCCATTGGGCAAACACAATGTGTGTACTTCTCAAAGCATCAAATATCATCCTTATAGGTTTGGTTTCATAAACCCGTTTACCTGTACCAAGTTAATTAGAACACCAAGTAGCTAGTAAACAGCTAATTACCTGCTGTGTTATGTTTAACCGTCATTGTGCAAAAACATCACAACAGTGTTAGATAAACTTCTAGCTGTTACAAGATTTTAAGAAAAGTGGAAACAAAAGCCTTGAGTTACAGTCTAAACGTTTAGTCCCTATCACCCAAGGTTGTGAATCAGAGCAAAGGCAAAGTGAAATCTTGTAAAAATTAAAGAAAAACTTCAGAAAGCCTGTGAAGAAACTAAACACATCCAGCTTTCTTTGTTACATATTTCTCTGTCAGTTTTGTTTCCATTCTTTTGCGTTACTGTGTTTCTTAAAATAAGTGTGCTTCAATTATATTGTAAGTCTAACAGCTAGGAACCTCACTTACAGAGAAAGGGATGGGAAAGTAAAGTAGAAGTCTTAACAAATTATTTATTGGAATTGTCAAAGGAAAATTGGATGGGATAATAAAACCCTGCCTCCCACACCTGTGCTCCTCAACAGCCTTATGTTATCTATAATTCTGTTACAAGTTCAATGCACCTTCATTTAAACATTTTTCCCCATCCTAGGCATTTCTACTTTTCTCCAAATGTAGCTGTACAACTTGTCACTCTCAATGTCCCAAAAGGTAGTGTATGAAGAATTCTATTTTATTGATCAAGAAGATTAAATCAATTGATAAATGCCTATGATCTATGATTCTGTTTTTTTCTGTTGTCCTCTGTTTTTCAAGACTGTTATCAAATTTTTCATATATAAATACAAATTAAATAATAACTTAATGTTGAGCCAAAAGGATTGTTCCACCCAAAAATATTTTTATTAATGTATATGTTACTTACTCCATGTAGTCTGTAGCGTTTGCTCATACAATTTTTAATCTCATGTTTTCGTGCAGAACAAGGATAAAAAAAGTGTTTCTGTTATAATAGGGGTCTATGGTGAATAATGCTGGACAAAAGCAAGAAATATCAAAAAGTCTATAAAGAATATTTCTTGTGTTGAATTCACAATGTCCCAAATGCATACAGTTTTACTAAAATCTTGTTAAATAAACCACTTCTAGAAAATGTTATCATGAGCAAAAATACAACATGCTCAGTCACACCACAACAACTGAACCGAAGAAATGCTTTCCCAAGTCTTTCATTGGTCAGGAATCCAGCCCATTAACTGCTTATTCATTGGCTATCATTGCATCACAACAAAAAGTGTGCACTGAGAGAAATGTATTGTAAAACTAAAGAATAAAAGTTAAAGAGATGAGAATGAAAACATTATCATGAAGAGAATTTACCTCATACTTGCGCATACGTGAGAAACTTCAACAAGGAGAGGATCAGTTCGCCTTTGCAGTTTAACAGACTGACGCTAAATAATCCTGATGTACTCCAGTTGCAGCACACTGCTATGAATATAAATGTAATAACGGGTGACAGGTCTGCCGTTGAAATGTTTGTTCATGTCTGAGCACATTCCATTTTCATTCACCATGGCGTTTTCCAGAAGTGGTATATATTAAAGTAAAAACACAAGTGTTTGAGGCTGAGTATATGACTGGACAAGTCAATATGTGGCTTATGCGACACAACTAATGTGAGATTTTTTTCATGGACATTTTTTAAGCTGTTTGTTGCCCCATGTTTGCCATCATAGACACCTATTATAACAGAAATGTTGTTATCTCTGTTCTACATGAAATCATGAGAACATTTTTTTTATCAGCCATCATTACAAAGTACATGTGGTATATAATATACAAAAACATCATTTCTGGGCAGAGTATTCCTTTAAGACTTCAAAAAAAGTGAAAAAAAGACAAACAGCATTCAATACACTATTCTTTATTAGATTATGTATTGATTATGTACCGCAAACATGGCAAAACATGTGCATTCATATATTTATTTTTATGTATGTAACACATGATGGTACGTATTTTATTTTAGATATATTTGTCCCCATGCACAAGCATGTCTAAAGAATAGACTGAACTGAATCAATGATTTGATTACTTGACTTTCCAATCACATGACAGGCTAGCATCCCAAAAAAGTGTTTATTGTGAATGGATTGAACGCTAAATACTTATAACACGAAACACTGATTTACAAGTCTGACAATGCCCAAGTTGTGTTCTGCGTGGGCTACAGTAAGGTGTGTGCCTATCCAAATTTGAAGCATGCTTTCCAAAAAAGCAGTAGCTTTCAGTCACTGTGGCATCAGATTTCTCAACAGTCTTGCTGAACTCAGTGAAAATTACGTCATGGGAGAATACATGCAATAATAGTCACAAAACTTGAAGGACAGAACCATCCTGCTCTCATCTCACTGGAAATCTGTTGGTAAAAATAAAACTTACTGTGCAAAATTCGAATATGTTTATTTCTGAAATGTATTATTTTATGTTCTTTTCATAGGTCAAATCTGAACAGACATCCATAAAAATAATACTTAAGAAATGTTCATCCATTTATTCACCCAGTTGCTTTATTCAACAGTCTTTTTTCAGATGTTTCAGGCCTTCTCTAAGCAGACATTAGATCCTGAGTACTTGAGAACTAAAAACGGGATGGAATTGGGATCAAAATGAGTATCTATGGAAGTGAGGGTGGGATCAACACGGGTATTCCTGGAATGGAGGGCAGAGTCAATAGTAGTACCATTACTGTCATTATAAGAGTATTGCAAGGGAGGAAAAGAAAGGACCACCTTATTTTTTAGGATTACGAGTAAGGGCCATTTTAAAAGAAAAAACACAAAGCCTGCATGCACCAGAATGGTTCCATATTGTCAAAACTGACTTGAGAGATTCCATTGCCTATAACAGGATAGCCCAGTCTGACTACTCCTCACAGTGCAGCCTGTTTATTTCTGAATCCAATACTAGAAATTATCTTGAACGCAGTCTGCACAATAGCATTTGCTCTGGGCAGATGATAACATAATGGATTACTTGAAAATCAGCAACACAATATACAGCAGACACCCCTCCATCTTAATACATAATTCGCCAGTCTCCTCACTCACTCACTCACTCACTCACTCACTCACTCACTCACTCACTCACTCACTCACTCACTCACTCACTCACTCACTCACTCACTCACTCACTCACTCACTCACGTCTGTCCGAAGCTGAATGCGCACGTTGCCTTCTGCGCATGTCCGAAGCCGAATGTGCAGTCGCCTTCTGCGCAGCTGCCCAAAAAACCTTACGAGACCGACATTGCGGCAGGCGGTGGATTTATGGCTGCGAAAATTCAAAGAGAAAGGTGACTACAGCCGCGAAAATTCAAAGAGAAAGGTGACTTCGACCGAAATCCAACCCCAACCACTCACTCACTCACTCACGTCGGTCCGAAGCCTAATGCGCAGTCGCCTTCTGCGCAGTTGCCCGAAAAACCTTATGAGACCGACATCGCAGCAGGCGGTGGATTTACGGCCGCGAAAATTCAAAGAGAAAGGCGACTTCGATTAAAGCTCTAGAGGCCTGAAAGGCGATTTCGACTACAGCTCAAGGCCTAATTACGCATTCATTCAATACACCTATATCAGGTTTGTGGTGCTTATACTTATTATATATTATACTATTCCACTCGTGCCCGTTTCATCTTTCGTTGTCGAAACGGGCTCTTTGTCTAGTCTATAATAAAGATGCTGTAATTTAGTTTCAGTACAAAACTTTCAGAAGGTAAGATCCTGTTACAAAAAAGTGGAGTTACATAACCAGCTTCCAAAGCAAAAGGAAATTTCCTTTAGTTTTTAATTTCAGTTGTCTGAAGGACTGGGAATTGCAAGATCTTGGATTTGAATCTGGCAACAAAACAAACTGCTGTAGGAATACCGCAAGACTATATATAAAGTTGGTGTCATTAATGGGACACCCTTCGCTGTCAATTTTTAGCAGAGAGAATGGAACACAGTTAAGGTGTTACAAGAGATGCAATGAGTTCACTAACCACACATTCAAAAAATGAGTGATAGTTTCCTTTTAGAGTGAAGAAATATTTCTGTTGGTAAAGACTCACTGAGATCAAAGACTGATGTAATGTTCCTGAAATATTTTGTTTTCTTGGTAGAAATGAATAAAACAGTACACAGGTTTAACAGTGCAATCACAGATCCAGAAGCCTTAACAATGCATGAAGGCAATTCCATTAACAACAAGTTGGCCTGGAATGGCTGAAAGCACATACTCCATTCTGACTCAAACCAAGAGGAAGACTTTTTGACTGTGGAAGAAAGCCTGGTTCTTCAGACTATAGCCAAGGGGGCATGGCTAACAGGGATATGACCTGACTCAATTGAGATTTGAATGTTTCATTGAAAATAATGATTGTGGAGGCTACAAATGTATGCTTGTATGAGGTAAATGACATTAGCAAAAAGACCTTTAATAAATATTGAAGAAACTTGGAAAATGACTGACTGACCACTTTAATCGTTCATATTGACAAAATACTGCTTTGTTCGCAAGACTGAAAATAGTCTGTATGTTAAAAAAAGTAAAATTCTTTCATTCTCCATATCCCTCAAATCTTTTTTCATTTGTTCTCTAAACTTCCCTTGTGACAAAAAAAACCTATTTATGCTTCTGATGGAAATAAATTCTGGCTGCACAAAAATTACATTCTATTATTTTTTTTAATAGGGGCTTCATATTTTTTCTTTTCATTTATTTAGTTTGTAAAGACACATTGTATTTAATTAGGAAAAGGAAAAAAACAATTTCCAATAAAGATATGTGAACCTGTCACTGAAGAAACCCACACAATATCTTAAGTGATACTGTACGAAAAAAAAGTAGGGAAGCAGAATCCAAACACTACATAAATAATTCGACGATCATGTTACACTAATTGCAGGCCATGTCTACACTACTAATTTTTTTTTTAATTTTAAAAACTATCTCCATCCATACTAGTGTTTTTACATCTTTTATGAAAGTACCTTCGCCCAGACTAAAACGACCGAAAACACATATGACGTAGCTGCTGGCTTACACTGGGCATGCATGTATCGGTGGAAACAGGAAGAGGATGCATTCATTTTCATCTTGCATTTACACATGGAAAACAGCAATGGTGAATACAAAAAACAGAAAACAAGATTGTTTTGTTTGGACTGATGATGAAGTGAAATTGTTATCCAGAGTAACGCTCAAGTATAAGGTGAGAGAGTGTAGGTGAGCAGGTGAGAAAATGTAACAAGACGTTCCAATCAGGGAAAGGCCACATAATAAGCCTGAACGAATTATAGCATGATTACAGTCTGTGTTGTTTAAAGCTCTCTGTTTTCACTCATACACATTTCAAAACTGGGCCGGTATTTTCTGAAATACATGGCTTTAGAGAACGTTTTCAAAAGTGGCCATTTTCAGTGGTTAAAAACGTCAGGGTAGTGTGGACGAAAGTCAAAAGCTTAGACTAATGTTTGCATTTTTACTTGAAAAAGTAGTCATGTGGACATAACCACAGTCATTACAGTAATCTCTTTTTGCAAATCTTTTTCTTGAATGTGCACTGTTTGTGTTTGCGTTTTTCATAAACATTGTCACTCAAACAGCACATGAATTGTGAACCTTTTGTGTACACCAGTCAGAATTCACTAACATGTGAAGTACAGTTGCTACTTCCAGTTTAATGTGAAATATTCAAACTGTAATAAGCATTTGCATACATCCTATATGCAGATATGAATTTCACAACCCTAACAGAAAGGATAAATATTTTCCCAAAATTAAACTTCCTGTGTGTAATAAATATGGCCAAGTCTCCAAAGCCGAATCTGAGAGGCTTCCTAACATTTACCTCAAATACTTCAAAGCAAAGGAATGTCCATTCATCTATCACTTCTTGATCCAGATTAATCCAATTCAGACTTGCAGTTTTATATCCTGGTAGCACTGGGTAAAAGGCTGGAATCAGACCTTGACTTAGCACCAACCCATGACAGGCCACTCTCATGTATACATCCACAATACACTCATGTGAGCCCCATTTACAGTCACAGTTCAACGCAGCACACATACAGTTAGGTCCATAAATATTTGGACATAGACAACTTTTTTCTAATTTTGGTTCTGTACATTACTACAATGAATTTTAAATGAAACAACTCTGATACAGTTGAAGTACAAACTTTCAGCTTTAATTCAGAGGGTGAACAAAACAATTGCATAAAAATGTGAGGCAACTAAAGCATTTTTTAAACACAATCCCTTCATTTCAGGGGCTCAAAAGTAATTGGACAATTGACTCAAAGGTTATTTCATGGGCAGGTGTGGGCAAGTCCGTCGTTATGTCATTATTAATTAAGCAGATAAAAGGCCTGGAGTTGATTTGAGGTGTGGTGCTTGCATGTGGAAGATTTTGCTGTGAACAGACAACATGCGGTCAAAGGAGCTCTCCATGCAGGTGAAAGAAGCCATCCTTAAGCTGCGAAAACAGAAAAAACCCATCCAAGAAATTGCTACAATATTACGAGTGGCAAAATCTACAGTTTGGTACATCCTGAGAAAGAAAGCAAGCACTGGTGAACTCAGCAACGCATAAAGACCTGAACGTCCACGGAAGACAACAGTGGTGGATGGTCGCAGAATCATTTCCATGGTGAAGAGAAACCCCTTCACAACAGCCAACCAAGTGAACATCACTCTCCAGGGGGTAGGCGTATCGATATCCAAGTCTACCATAAAGAGAAGACTGCATGAAAGTAAATACAGAGGGTGCACTGCAAGCTGCAAGCCACTCATAAGCCTCAAGAATAGAAAGGCTAGATTGGACTTTGCTAAAGAACATCTAAAAAAGCCAGCATAGTTCTAGAAAAACATTCTTTGGACAGATGAAACCAAGATCAACCTCTACCAGAATGATGGCAAGAAAAAAGCATGGAGAAGGCGTGGAACAGCTTATTATCCAAAGCATACCACATCATCTGTAAAACACGGTGGAGGCAGAGTGATGGCCTGGGCGTGCATGGCTGCCAGTGGCACTGGGACACTAATGTTTATGATGATGTGACACAGGACAGAAGCAGCCGAATGAATTCTGAGGTGTTCAGAGACATACTGTCTGCTCAAATCCAGCTAAATGCAATCAAATTGATTGGGTGGCGTTTCATGATACAGATGGACAATGACCCAAAACATACAGCCAAAGCAACCCAGGAGTTTATTAAAGCAAAGAAGTGGAAAATTCTTGAACGGCCAAGTCAGTCACCTGATCTTAACCCAATTGAGCATGCATTTTACTTGTTGAAGACTAAACTTCAGACAGAAAGGCCCACAAACAAACAGCAACTGAAAGCCGCTGTAGTAAAGGCAGAGAATTAAAAAGGAGGAAACCCAGCATCTGGTGATGTCCATGAGTTCAAGACTTCAGGCTGTCATTGCCAGCAAAGGGTTTTCAACCAAGTATTAGAAATTAACATTTTATTTCCAGTTATTTAATTTGTCCAATTACTTTTGAGCCCCTGAAATGAAGGGATTGTGTTAAAAAATGCTTTCGTTGCCTCACATTTTTATGCAATCGTTTTGTTCACCCCACTGAATTAAAGCTGAAAGTCTGCACTTCAACTGCATCTGAGTTGTTTAAAATTCATTGTGGTAATGTACAGAACCAAAATTAGAAAAAAGTTGTCTCTGTCCAAATATTTATGGACCTAACTGTATTATTGGGATGTGGACTGAAAAGTGGAGTATACAGCAACATACAGAAAGAGAGAAAACATATAAACTCTACAGCAGGACTAGTGCCAACTATTATGCCATTGTGCTACCCTCAAATTAATGTATGAAAATTGAACTCATGACAGTTTCCACACATTAAAAAAACAGCAGTCACTAGAAACAAAAAAAAAAAAAGGAAATTAACATCAAGGGTAAGAGTTGTTCACAATTGTGTGGCACAGTGAACATATGTAAACAGTCTGTTACACCACTTGAGGGAATTTTACAAGCAGGTGACAGGTCTTTAAGCAGAACCCACAAAAGCTACCGCCGTCTTCTTCCATTAGTGTCTAAGTGAGATATTCCTTGAGCAGATGCTGACTGGGTAATCTAATTAGTAAACTAAACTAAATCAGCTAACAGTCAGTGCTAGAAGATCTGCTAGCCAGCATAGGCAGATTGGAATCAACTCACGGGCAAGATCAGGTATACTGGGATGTGTAAAGTGGAGTGACTGGGAAAATAAGTGCCACTTTTCTCATGACTACAATGCCATATCAATTCTCCATCCATCCACTTTCTCCACCCATGCTTTTTTCTAAGCAGAGAATAGTCTGAATTCCAGTTCATTAAGTTGTAACATTATTTTAAGAAAAAAATCTATATATCAATTAACATCCACATTTGCCTAATCCACCTCAGGGACATGGAAGCCTATCCCATCAACACCAGCATCAGTCACAGAGACACTGAAATCAAATTTACAAATTTGCATGAATGTAGTAGTATTAATATTAGTAGCAGAACTGTCACATATACAGAATGCAGTGACATTTTCACAGCATGTCTGACCAATGTGCAACACATTACCACTGTTCAGGGCCACGATAATCAAGAATGTGGTAACAAATACATAACAACATACAATGGGGAAAGCTGCCATGAATGTAAGCGTACCCTTGTTTCTCGGTATTCAGGTGTTCAACATGCTGTATTATTGACACCATTCTTTAAAAACTGATCCCATATACCCTCTTTGCTTTTCATAAACTACTGTAAATATAGCCTGATAATCATCTTGTATTTTGAATATTTTCATTTTGATGACAGAGCTCGGCCTCAAAGCACAGATGATTCAGTCCTGCTTGATTCCAAATCTGAAATTAGCATGCGTTCCTGGAGCATCACATAACACACCAGACAAGTATACTGTATTTTTCCCCATTATTCTTCGACAACACTCTACAGCAGGATGGTGTAGTAAACAGTGCCCCATAGACTACGTGTACTTCTTTTTTAAATTACACAATTTTGCAAGACTTAAAATTAGTGAGATACAGTATTTAAACTGTTAACTTTCATTGTCAATGCTACTATAAATGCTTTACGAATCAATTAACACTATGAATGCAACTTAAAATGGTAATTTCAGATTTAGTTAACAGGCTGTAATTCTACTCATATAGCAGACTTGTGTTCACCTCCATATTCAGCTCACTTTAATTTTGCTTTGACAAAAAGCCTCATAAACAACTAGCTTATCAAACCTGGAATCATTTAGTATGGTCCCAATAATCTAGTCAGCTGAAATCCCTTCACCTACAACCCAATTTTCCAATTTCAATAAAATATACTAATAGAGGAACTATAAAAAAAAAGGGCAAACAAAGAACTACCCATCCATGGCAATATTCTGTGAAGCTGTGAACGTCTCTAAAAAGAAACAACCCAAACAAGACACCGGATTTCCTGTTACCATCTTCTTTTACGCATTCTGTGGATGAAGACACAGTTAAAATGAAACAGCATAATTTATCGTTGCAGGGTAGGTTTCTATTTCTCTTCCGCTGTACTTTTGTGCTGTTTAGACAGGCTTCAGCCTCATTACGCAAGCGTTCAGGATTACATGGAAACAAGAAAATATCAACAACAGCTGTGGCAACCCCTGTAAATGCCAGTTTTCATCCCAGTCAGTCTGGTTTTACCCCTTTTATGGAATGTATTTAGCATTTATTAGCAACACTCTTCTTTTCAAATACAGCTTAAATGTTCACAATATGTGATGATCATAAATTCAAAGGCTTCTAAAAACTTCAAAGACATTAACAAATATGCCCTCTGCAGAGGAGGTTCCACCTAGTTACTGCCATTTATTTTCTTCAACCTTCTTTTTTCCTTGTTAAGAGTCTCAAGGAGACAAAGACAAATAGGAGATATAGCAGAATGTCAGCATCTCCTGTGGAAACCCACATGAACACAGAGGGGCCATGAAAGTTCTATACAGGAGTAGCCCGACCTAGTAATGGAAATCTTTCAAGCTCCAATTTTGCAAAAACACGCAGTTTTGCAATACTGAATAACCAGCTGACTTTAATACTCCTTAGACTCACAACAACAACAAACCATTTAGACCTATTTAAAGTTAGACAGAATGTCTGTAAAATAGACTCTATTCTTATACTCCAAATGTACCTTGACAGAATAGATGCTTTTACACCTAGACAGATTCAGATCAAATGCCGCCACAATAAATACTGCTGAATCAGACATGTTGCTTTTATACAGTAACTGAAGCAACTCATCTGATTGCCCTGAATGTGTGTTGTAACAAATTTAATCACTGTTCATGAGAAAAAATAATAAACATGATGCAGCTTCCCCACAGGAACTTGCAATAAGGAGGACTGCGTAGATGAGTCATTTGACTTATTGCAAATGTGTGCATTTTGCACAGCAAGTACTCCTCCCTCGATGTGTGTCCCTAAACCTATTAACACCACTGTCCCATGCAGCAAAAGAAACTTTCCTGAGTTCTGCTGTCTTTTTAGGCTTCTGAGTGAAAGTCCTCATTTGTAATAAGCTCACTGGAACAGCCAGCTATGAAAGAAAGCAGACACATATGCCGGCTACATCATACAGCAATATGTTGTTACAGTTAGGTAGGCGAGTGAGTAATTTATATTAAAATCCAATTAAAAAAAGAGTGAAATTAACTGGTTACCAATTCATTGCCTCCATGTTAATACAGCAGCAAGACTGGCCTGGTGAGAACATCCATGGGCATGCAGACTTGAGTGCTCTGCGACAAGCAACTTGTCCAGATTCACTTCCTGCTTTGCACTCAAGGCCTCCCTGGATGGACTCTGACTTCTCACTCCTAAAACCGGATTAGACAGGATCTAGAAATTGATGATTTTTCCCATGTAGGAGTTACAATATGCAAAGAGGAGCTCTTAGTATTAATCTTTCTTTGCAAACAGAGGACCTAGGCTATACCACTCTCTCTTTCCTAAGGTTCTTTGAAATATAAGTTTTAGAATTTATAAGGTGTGACTCGTAAGGTTTTATCTTACCCTGCAAAAATTACTGCTTCAGTCCATAAGCATTTACACTATTACTTATAGTTTTCAGTCTGTATTCAGTTTTTTTAGTGCACATGCACCTAATGATTAAGCTCCCAATTCAGCTTTGATGTTGAATATAATCTGTACACAGCTAATGATAGAAATAGCTAATGTCTGCCAAACCACAAAGGTGAAACTGGACGCTTTGCTCTCATACTAAAGCTCAAGGTCTCCATTTAAGTTCCACTGTGACAGTGTTATTTCTGATCCAACATACAGCTAAATAACAAATAGTGAGGGTTACAAATAGAGATACGCTGATCAGGTTTTGTTAGGCCTTACACTGATCACCAATTTCATGTTACTAGAATTGGCCAATTCCAATATTGAATCCAACTTGTTTACATTATCTCTTTAATTATTTTTTTAATTAAATTTTTTTAAATAAGTTCCTGGGCGGCACGGTGGCGCAGTGGTAGCGCTGCTGCCTCGCAGTTAGGAGACCCGGGTTCGCTTCCCGGGTCCACCCTGCGTGGAGTTTGCATGTTCTCCCCGTGTCTGCGTGGGTTTCCTCCGGGCGCTCCGGTTTCCTCCCACGGTCCAAAGACATGCAGGTTAGGTGGATTGGTGATTCTAAATTGGCCCTAGTGTGTGCTTGGTGTGTGGGTGTGTTTGTGTGTGTCCTGCGGTGGGTTGGCACCCTGCCCGGGATTGGTTCCCTGCCTTGTGCCCTGTGTTGGCTGGGATTGGCTCCAGCAGACCCCCGTGACCCTGTGTTCTGATTCAGCGGGTTGGGAAATGGATGGATGGATGGAAATAAGTTCCTGCATAACCAGCCATGTGAAAACATTATGTTTTATATTAAAGTGGTATTTTAATAAAACATACACACAAATATTTATCCATAATACAAATGTCATAAAAGAAAATAAATATTCTTATCATAATTACAAGTCACACATCTAATAAAATGTTTGTGTTTACATGCTACCATGCTTAACAAATTTACAGGTTAAACTGAGTTAAGAAGCCTATCGTTTACTAAACAGCACGGGCAAATTCTTCTTTATCTACTCTTTCTGTAATTAAAAATGTGAGCTGCTCTACTAAAGACAAGCTCTCTCACTGCCCATGGTCAGATAAGGAATGTCTGTTTTCATTATAGGACACAGCAAAAGGTCTAAACTCATTCTCTTTTAATTTCTGCCGAAGATGCACCTCTCTTTTGTTACACTGTTGGTTCTCTCCATGCACAGGATGATTCCTCAGATTCCTTCTCTCAGTTTAATACTCAACTTTCTTTAGCATAAAAGACACTATTCCTGGCTTAATTCTCCTTAAGAGAAAGTTCTGCAACAAAATGACCTGTGTGATTCCCTAACTATAATAATGTAAAAGAAGTAAAGAAGCACTAAAACTAAATTACTGTAAAACTTAGAAAAGTGGGATCTGAAAATATTGTTTTTGAGATCAGCTAATTTCCCGATCGCCTACCGAGTCAACTGAGGTGAAAATCATTGAAGCATCACTATACTTGCTCATTTTTTTAATCTGTATTTTTTATTGTAATCTTGCAAGCTGATGAATAATAAAAAACTTACACAGGTATTAGTCAGTGGATATCTCAAAGTTAAAAACTGAAATTTGTTGCCTGTGTATGTATTCCAAGTACTATGTTCTTGGAGTTATATATTTTCACATATAAAAGAACTTTTCCAAGCAAGTATATAATTACCACACTTCTGGCCTATACATATGTACCAGAGACAGCATCTGCCTTACCGAGAAGTGTATTTTGGGCAAACAGTGACTCACAGCTCTAGTTTCTCCGGTTTGACTCTCAACCCATTTTAACTGCCTGTGTGCACTTTGTGCATTCACCCCATGTCTATACAGGTTGTCTTTGGATGTATCTCAAAGGCAGGTTATTTCGGAAATGAGAGTAGGTATGCTCATAAGTCCACCACAATATTCTAGACTCTACTTTGCACCTGATGCTTCCAGGATATGCACTGTAGCAACAGTGATTTGGAATAAACTGGCTCAGAGATTGGATGAATGTAAACATTATCACAAAGAAGCATGACAGCACAGCTCCAGGGATCTGGTGTCAGTCCATTTTTTCAGAGGAGCTTACATATCCTCCCTATGATCACATGGACTTTGGTTTTCCTCCCACATCAGTTAAGTCAACTGAAGATTCTAAACTATCTCAGCAAGAATGAGTGAGAGTGAGAGTGAATGCGTGAGTTTGTTGAATAGGCCCACCTCCCAGAATGGAATGGAATAAGCAAGTTCAAAAAGATGAATATACTGTATTTTTAAATGCTATACATATTCAGGTAAGCCTAAGCATGCTATGTGCTTTCTGATGACAAAAAACTGTCCAGTCTTCACCAGGATAGAGACCTCAATGTGACTCCTGTACATACTGCACAGTGCCATCTGCAGACACACACACTCATGTACCCAGTTGAGTTCTTCACCAACTCCAAGTACAAAACAATTCTCTAATGAATCCTCACTAAAGTCTGTAACTTTGTACAGCACACTGGACAGTTTTCCAATAAAACATCTGTGATTACAGACATATCAGAATTTTTGACTGATTTTGGTTATCTGCTAAATGCTGCAGTCCCATCTTTTGCTGTTTCACCAAGAGAAGTCAATATAACCAAAAGCCAACTAAGCACCTGACAATAGGCATTTTTCATTCTTTTACATTAATATTTCAATCTTCAGATGCTTGTCTGCTTCACCATTAAATAAAGCAAAAAAAGTTTTAGACTGTTTTCAGATTCAAATGTTGCATGTTTACTGAAGTACAGAAAGAAGTACTCTCGTGAATTTAGCAGATTTATACTGTCGCGCAAGTCCATTTGGAAGACAGCTTAAGGGCTCTAGTGATGGTACTGTGCTAATGAGTTCTATCTTCCTCCCTCTGCAGAACAGGAGACTGACAGCCCTTGATGTCACTTCCGTCATCCACCATCCTGGACCCTGGACACCATAAGACCAACTGTTTTGAACTTGAATCCAAAAAGCCATTTCCGTAACATATTGTATACTTTGTTTTTCTGCAAACCTTGAATTATATGGGGTCACGAGGGTGGTGCCCCAACACTTTCACAAGATGTGTCCAAATCCAAAGTGATGTGTGGCTGCACGTCTGTGGCAAGCACAGGCCAAGACCAAACTGGGCAGCCTGGTCACAATCCTCAACGTTAGAACCTAGCTCATTTAACAAAAAAATTGATGAGAACTTCAATTTTAGTGAATGCAAAATCAGTTCTTTTACTAAAACTGTTACGAAATTCCCCATTATTAAAAAAATTTATATTTTCAAGCATTTAGAGACTGTTGTCATTTTATGTTTACCATAAATGTTTTTCTGAGACTTCGCCTTTCAAATGAATGTGAATAAGGATAATAATATGTACCGTATTTGTTCAAAAATATGTTCTGAACCATTTTTCATGGAGGAAATCTTGACAACACTGGTAAGAACAACTGATGTGTTCATTCATCAATACACCATTCACCTATAGTCTCCAGCGCTTAGACACTTAATTTTTCCAGGAATGCTGCTAACAGAAGCTTTTGTTTACTTCTCCTTTGCTGTCAAGTGGTCATATCTCAAGTATTAGGATAACAGCACTTTATATTGACATGATTTTATGATGTTTAACCATTGATATGTGTGTTTATATATGCAAATATTGCAAGCTTTAGTACCTAAGTATGTGTAATTGTACAGAGTGAACAGATGTCTGGAATCTGAGACTAAAAGAAACCATAGAATAGAGGATCCCAGATTTCACACCCGCTAGATTTGTTTTCTCTGGGGGGTCACTTGAAGGTGCTGGCCTATCTGGAGAAAATTCAGAATGTTAAACACATTTGCAGGAGTGCATTACTGACGCATGTAACACCATTACTCCTGATCTCAATGACCTTGTGCTTCATGAATGTATTTGTGGCTCAGGAGCAACAGTGGACACACAGAGCCCATTTTATGAGTAGAAGTGTTTCATATGCTATTTTTTATTTTTCCTCTACAATTTCAGACTGTAGTTGTAAATTTGTGAAAGTGCAACACTATAAAAGAATAATTTACAATAACCTACATCAGAGACATTGTTTGTAATTTTGGACCAAAAAGGAACAGATGTGCTGTCTATGAGTGCAATTAGAGCACAGAAAATGCTGCTTGACCCCAAGGCCAGATTTTTTTTTTATTGTGAACATAAATTATTCTTTACAGCATTTTCTGTAAGGTAATTCTACTGACATGAAAGCCAACATTCACCAATAAAGCTTAAGGACAGTCACTTATGGCATCAGATATTAAGACTGATTTCTTGTTTTTCATGTGGTTAACCTTATAAATTGTAATCAATACCCAGAAAGTGGAAAAATGCATTAGTCCCTAATAATAAAATAATACAAAAAAAAACAAAAAACACTGAGCATCTTTCTGATGCCTTTGCAAAAATTATGCATTTTACAAATTGGAAAAATCTTCCTTGATTTTGTTTTTCTCATTAATCAGCCATTGGTGATTGCAATTCTTAAGAAACACTGGCTAACCATTATATTTATACCTAAAGATAACAAGCAGCCCATCTACCCATTTTCTCCATGCACTTGTCCCATTCAGGTTCTGCTGTATACTGGGCAGATGAATGACTGACTGACAAGTCAAAAGACTGCAAGAAAGCAAAGACCGGGAGATGAAGTTTCCTTTTTAGGGGCATGTGAAGAGCTGTCAGAAGGCAAAACTAAGGTCAGAGAATCAAACAACTGGCTAGCAGTAAAACCCAAACGAAAGTTCTAAAAATTCCACATTGAAATAAACATTACCAAAGAAAGGCATAATTGTAACAAAATGATCCCTTCCCTATCCACAGCAACTAAGACATAAATATTAAAGTGCAGACAAAGCAAAAGTGTCATTGTGCTGCACTGTAACACAGACCCCTCGGGCGTGACTAATGACACTAGCAGGTCCCTATTAAACAGTTTTTGTTTTTGTCTTCGAACCAACTCTGAACAAAGGGATTTAGTGATTACAAAACAATTTTGGGACACAGCCTTACACACACACACTCTTAAATACAGCTAGAAAAACATGATCAGCGAGTAACTTCCATTAAGGAAACCATTTAAAGGTAGGTTATTAAGCACACATGGAAACATTTTCCAATCACAACTTCACAGTAATTTTGTTCAACAACAAAGTGTCTTATGGTGTAAAGAAACTGAAAGATTACCGGCAGGCACTGCATTCCACTCCTTCATTAACTTTGGCCCAAGAGCTTTTGTGTCACCTAACCGGCACCCTTTGCCCTACAATTGCAATTTAAATGAATTCAGAGTTCCATAATGGAAAGAGTAAAAAAATAAAAACTAGGCTGCTAAATGTGTGTTAAACAAAAGTTAATCTTTACGACTGACTACTCTCTCCATGCACTCCCTCTAAGAACAACACAACACTTTAAACACCGGTGCCCTTCAGCATGAACTGGACAAATGCTGTGGTAGAAGGCTTGAACAAGTTTAATTGTGTAAATGCCATCCAACACATAACTCGGAACAGACATGTTAGATGGAAGAACGACTTCCTGCCTGTTCAACCACAGCAGAGCTGAAGCTTGTGAACCCACAGACTTTTTTTCTTTTTTCAAACCTGCAGCATGTTATTATGGTTACGAAATTAAAGCAAGAATATATTTTGAATAAGTTAGCCATGTTGCAGGGAGCTGATTAAATGGGGAAAAATGGACACACAGAGAGACACGCTGCCCACGTGGAACCATGGGGCTTTCTGTTTACTGTATTTGCAGAATCAAATATAAATGGATATTGGGTACATTATTAAACTTCGGAACTTAATTACCCAAAAACATTTTGGTACCAGCTTAAATATGCTGACAGCTGTTAACAATAATACAGCAGAAAGTAAGCAAGAGCAGGAGTGAAGTGTCATTATCATGAGCCCAGCATTCACATCACCTTCCTGACAAAACAGAAAAGAGTATTTTCTGTTTTGCTATTCCAAATTGAAACAGAAACCATATATATAAATGCACAGAATGGACCGGTTTTGGAAACTCTACTTGTGGTTTTCAAACGCTCTGAATGCAATAGCTCTCAATAAACCTACACAGTCATTCGCTCATGTTGGCTGCTTGTTTTTAGGGTACAGAATGAAAAACAGAGAACACAGTGGCTTCACAAGTGGTTACAAGAACTTTTGAGGGGAAAAATATAAGCAAAATAGGACCCAGACTCACTTTGCTTACATCAGGTTCCATGCAGTTATTGAAAACAAGCAGAAAATAAATAGGAATTAGTAAACGTTTTGGTGGTTTTGTTTCAAGATAATGATGCTAATTTCAAACTTTCTTCTTCTTCTTCTTCTTTCCATCTAGGTTGTCAAACCTTTAAGGGATTAAAAGACTCTCCCTGTCATATATAAATGTGAAGTTACTGACAAGTTGGAATGACAGCCAGGTAAATTGAAGGGATGCTGGCTAATTTTGATATTCAATTAACAGATCTTAGGTTAACTGTGAGGGGAAAACAAATTGTCTGATACCAACCTCTAATAAATGAAACACTAATTTTCCCATTGTAATTAAAATCAATGTATTTTGCGTTACCAGAATTATTGTGAACACATGACGTTACTTTGTTTTGAATGCCCCATGTATCAGTGGCTGCTGTGAGATGATTGGTTATATTTTGCCTATTTTTCCTTCTTCTATAAAAATTGTGTCTACAACATGAAAATTTGCAATTTTAGGTCATCAATGGCATGACAAGTGCTTGTCATGTAGGACTCCGTTGTTCATGCAGTCTTAACTGCCAGATGTTTTGCCTTTTGTGGCGGGGGCTATTTCTCCATACTGTTATTTTATTTTCTTAGTGTCGTAACTTTTTTTCTCAAATTACTGAACCTATATAAAGACACTTTATTTGCTCCTTTTTTGCGTTGCTAAATTTGTCCTCGGCATTCATTTTTGGATTAAACTAATTAAAAATAAATCAAATCTTACTGTGATGTCATGATTGTTTTCTTGTTGAACAATTTTGCTTATTGTCAAGTTCTTAATATCCAGGGATTGCCAGGAGAGTGTGGCACATTACATCAGTTTAGCAACTGTATGAAATTTCAGCTCCTTGCACTTACTGGTTGTCCGAGATTACAGATATCTCTAAAAATGTTACATATATGTTTCGGTCTGATAGCTTCTCTGTACAAGATTATTGTGATTACTCCTTTCCAAAATGATTTTGGTTTAATGTTTTGCCATGGTTATTTGGTGTATTAGACTTTCTGGTTTATGATATTGATCCATTATGGTACTGTTTCCTCTTCTGGTCCTATTCTAAGTCCGACCATCTTCTGTTCAATCTGGGGAGTAGACTTTGCAATGGTTTACCAGGAAGAGACTTCACAGTTTAGTTTAATAAAGCTAATCTGTTCTTGAAGGCCCCTACTTTCGGCATAGCTTAGCGACAGCATTACCTTTGCAGATATTCTGGTATTTTTTCTGCTTAGGCTAAATCACGTTTTCAAGTTTGGATAATGAACACAATTGTTGAAGTTGGGACGAGGGACTTTTGTTGCGATTCACAACTAAGCATGTGGAACTGTTGCATGAAAGTTTTAAATTACAGAGTATGCACAAAATAACAGTGTTGCTTTGCATGTTAAAATATTGCCCAACTTTTCTATTTTCATGTCATATTTTGTACGAGACTCCTTACACTGCAATATGCATAAAGAATACCTGAAAAATGGTTGCAATATTAGAATACTGACACCCTAGGCAGTTATTAATTTACCCATGCACTCCTCACATACATAGATAATCAAGCACAAGAGTACATCGCCAGACTCACATACGACACAGTGTTGATATTGAGGACATAGACACAATTTTTGTTCCAATTCAAGCCCTTAATTAAAACAAACGCAAACTTGACAAACTTACTGAAAATTATACATCAGAACAGATGATATACAAATAGTGTATTATCTGGCCAAATCTCTTGCATGCATACGTTTTTATAGTTCTTGTTCCAGTTACACTGAATACATTACAGAAAACAGAAGCAAAGAGATACCTTCTTGTTGATACAATAGGCTCATCTAAAAACAAGTTTGCTCGCTATGGAGTAGCTTTTGGCTTTCCTAGGATGCCTGATTCTGTGTCAAAATGGCATAAGAGTTATGTCTGTTTTCAGCAGTCAGTCAGTCATTAGAGAAGCAGAATGAGTCAGTAGAAGTGAATGTGAATAAGTGTTCCCTGCAATGGATTAGCATTCCATTGAGTGCTGGTTTACAGTTATGTCCCAGTGCTATGAGCATACATTGAATTAAATGGGTTAAAAAAATGCATGGATTGATTAGGACTGTTGAAGATGTTGTTCTGTTGAAGACTGTTCAAAATGTTGAAGAGACAGCAAAGCTCTTTGATATTATGGAATAAAAGGTTTTGCCTAAACAGCAACATCTGTCTTGTGTGCTTAGGGTAAAAGGAAGCCTACTGCTTGCTAACTTTAAATGAGCAAGTACAGTTATAGGAAATTAAGTGACAATAACTCAAGACTTAAATAGTATTTCATCTTGATAACAGAGGTGAATACACACAATACCATACAGCCTAAAAACGGTGGTTGGGCTGGGATTAACCCAGAAAGCTGGGTGGATTTTACATAGAAAACAAACTGCTTTGATGTTTGGATGCAGTTATTCTGAAGAGCTCCGGAAGTCACAAAACGTATGCACCACTGTTACATCACAAATATATCGATAACTATACAAATATTTTTTTTATATTAGGGTATGTAGGGGTGAAAAGAAAACATAATCAGCACTTTCATTTGACAGCACTTCTTTCCATCAGTGTTCAGAATTTGACCATCATGTAAATACAGGTACTATATACAAGCAACTTCCTGTAGTGTGCAAGGGTGCTGGAAAAATGCTATCTTCAGCAAACAATACATGGTCATGAACTTCAAAAAACACAAAATGTGGTCATGCCAAGGAGCCAATCACTGAGCTTTATAGTCTCTGCCCCAATTTTCAAGAACTTTCCACCAAGAAAGTCAAGGTTATACAGTGGAGTAGCAGTGCTAACATACAGTATGTATGCAAGCATATAAGTAAATTTGGAGCTCTAAACTACCTTTATCAAAAACAGCAGACAACAGTTAACAACTACTGCACCAAATTTGTTAAGAGGGTTGGTTTTTCCCCATGTACAAGTAACTATGCTCACTAGAAACTAATTAATCACCCTGCATTCTATGCCCAGTTCATACACAAAGTGAAGCTCAAAGTCTTTTACAAGACGTAAAAGGAAGAATTTAATTTAGAAAGAAGAAAGACAAATCTATATTAATTTATTAATTAGACAGTACAAGTAAACAAATAAATAAAAAGTAAAAATGGAAGAGTCCATAATAAAATTACACAAAACTTAATCAACTGTATAACCTACACTCTTAAGAATACTGGTTCTTTATTAGCACTTTATGGGTCTTTACTGGGTTGTATGGTTCCTTGTTGAATGTATGCTTGACAAGCACCATTTAATTCTGGCAAAGGATCTTTGCATACGAAGTTGGTTCTTTGTGCCTAATATGTATACAAAAAAAATGAAATCTTTAATGTATTGTAGGCTACTTAGCAGGACACTAACAGATTAAGAAAACCTGAACTTACTGTAGACTGTTTACTGTATATAGCAAGAATCCTTTTATAATTATAAGCCATTGGTATTTCACAAATTTGTTACCATCTGCTAATGGTTATTTACTGTATGGAACCTGTTGCAGATCTAAATAAATAAAGTTTGTTTTTCTGAAACCTTCATGTGGATGGGTCTTCTACGAAGCAAAAATGGTTCCCCTAAGGCATCGCTCTGAAATACCACTCTGGCACCTTAATTTTTAAGAGTGTATATGTAGATTTTAGGTCCTCAGTAGTCGTAATGGTAACAGTCAGAGTCTGGTGCTAAGGTCAGATGGCTAGAGAAGACAAAAACAAATACTCCAACTTGCAGGATGACGTCTAGGGGTTCCAAGGTCGAAAGACTGCTTAAAGCCCCCCAGGGGCATTCTAAAATACATACCACCTGTGGAGATGGTGTCAATACACAGGAAAGAAAATATGGGTACAAAGTTACACTCTCTGATACAGGGACACTTTTATACATTTTTGTTCATACATATATATCATGTCCCCTTTCGGTTCCATTCCATCTGAACTAGTGTGGTGCATGATTGCACTTGGGTCATAATCTGGGATCCTGAGTTGGTTTGTCATTCTTAACTTCTTCTTCTGTACGCTTTAAACATACGGCGCAACACTTTCAATTAAGCGCTTCTCTTACATCTTACTTGACACACAAAACACGCACACAAGGTACACAATTCTTAAAAGGCTCGTAAGGCACCTCGAGAGGCACGGTTTAAACCCATGTGTCCTCTACACCTTACGCATTTATGCACATTTGTGATGTACTTCACATTTGTATCATATACCATATATTTTTTTTTTCAAGAATTGCATATGAAAAATCACAAGTTTTCTCCTTGTAATTCTTTTTGGTGGCTCCCATAGACCTGCACTGGATAAAGTGAGCCTGGAAATGTATGATTACATGGTTTGGTGTCACGATCCTACTTTGGAGACAATGAGAAGAAGGAAATAAAGACCCTATTAAGGAACACAATGATAAAAAGAAAAGACTGCTGTGTACTGGCCTGGGTAAGCAGTAAAATGTCCCAGTAGAGTCGGGTGAGCTCCAAGGTAGAATAAAACTTATTTGGCTAACTTTAAGTTCTAAAGGGAAGAAAAAAACCTGTAATTATCCTCAACCGTCTGCTATTCTCAGCCACAATTTGAACACAGTAGCTGGAAATGTATCCATCCATCAGCTATGCTATACTATACTTTGCCTTTCTGTAAGAGAGTGGAACGAGGGCAGCACAGTGGCAGCAAGTGGGTTTGAATTCCAGCTCGGTCTCCATGATTGTGCAGCCTGCACATTTTCTCCACATCTGTGTATCTGCATGGGTGAGCATGTGTGTGTTTGGCATGTGATGGACTGACAGACCCTTCAGGGCTGATCCCTGCCTTTTGCTAAGTGCTACGAGGACAGCCTCTAGCACCATGTACCCAATACGTTTGATTAAGGCTGGTTTAAAAACAGGATAAACGAGTGTGGAAAATAAATGAATAGACAGATGGGTAGTGCAGGGCCAAAGCCAATCCCAGCAGCACCTAAACCTCTATAGTCATTAACTAAACAACATGAAACTGGGATCTGGAAGCAAACCAATGAAAACCCTCATGTTCACAGATGAAAGTGCAAACTATATACAGATAGCGACCCTGGCCCCTAGGACTCTAGAATTGCAGCACTAAATACCACTGTGTTATGTCATCCACCTAACAGCTACAGAATGCATACTTACTCACCATCTAAGGCTATGTGAAGCTAATTTATAAAACCTGAATTAGCCACTGTGTCACTTGATGCCCACTCAATCTGCACTTTATAATGTTCTTATTCCTTTCACAAGTTTAATGAATTATTATGATAAACATAGGTCTTAGATTTGGATTCTATTCATTAGTTTCAAAAACAGCCATTCAATTATGGTACATCACATATTTTACTCTTACACAACATTCCAAAGAGAGTAATGTACAGTAAAAACAATTACTTCAGCTGTTACCCTGGGTATCCCGTGGAGTGCACCTGAATATTACCAAATCTGCTGTACAGGTACACTTGAACAAGTAACAAAATGAAAGAGGAGGACCAGTAAAACTCTTTTCATATGAAAAGCCAACATTTATGCAAAAATGTTATGACATCCTTAACCTCAATGTTTCTGCAAGACAAAGCAGTGCTCATAAAAACTCAGAAAAATAATTTGCATGTCAGGTTAACAATCTAGGTTCTGTATTTCATTTTAAAAGATACTTTCAACAACAGTGTATCTTTTCACAAGCTACTAAGCTACTGCCCAGCTACTGCCCAGTTACCCATACCTTATACTATCACAGGAACACAAGGAGCTGGGGAACTATTGAGAGAGGCGAGAACCAAACCTGAGTGAGACACATAATTCACACCAGTTTACCCTAAAAATGCATCATTATATATCAGAAAAGGAGTGGAAGGTAGCAAAGCAGAGAATTCACTCGAGTTCTATATGAGCAAAGCATAGAATTATTCAACTAAAAATTATATATCAAGCCCATCTGTCTCGCTTAAAACTGTCCAAAATGTTTTCAGGGCAGGATCCAACCTGCGAACGCTGCAACCAAGCCCCTGCCTCACTGGGTCACATGTTCTGTCTGGGCCTGCACTAAACTAACATCATTTTGGACAAAAATTTTTAAGTGCCTCTCAGACAGCCTTGGTATCACAATCCCTCCTAACCCATTAACAGCTGTTTTCGGTGTTCTTCCAGATGGACTTGAAGTAGAGAAGGACAAGCAAACTGTGATTGCATTCACTACACTTTTGGCACGCAGACTTATTTTGTTAAATTGGAAGAATCCTAATTCTCCTCTTATAAGTCAGTGGGAAACCGATGTTTTATATTATTTGAAATTGGAAAAAATCAAATTTTCAGTTAGAGGATCTGTACAACATTTTTTCAAAACATGGCAGGATTTAATCAATATTATTTTAGAATAAGAGAAATAACTATTATTGCATTTAACTCCCTTCTCCATCTCTTATTTACATAGATATTCACTTCTCCCTTTCTTTTGTTTAATGTTGCCTTATTAAAAAGCCTAAAGCAATTTTCCTTTAGCTAAGCTCTCCTTCTCAGGGGTGGGGTTTGATTAGTCTTCAAATTTTTTGGGTTATGAATTGATCTGTTTGTATGGAATGATTACAATGAAAATTAATAAAATAAAAATATTAAAAAAAAAAAAAAAATGCATCATTGGAATGATGGTGAAAAACAAAGAACTCATATAATCACATAAAAACACAAACAGAACCAGCACAAAGCACAAAGACAAGGACAGGTCTATGGCATGGAATCAAACTCATGTTCCTCAAGCTATGAGGCAGATGGACTAGTGATTTCATATTTTAACATATTTTTAATTATCACTAACACAATGAGCTAGAATTCATTCTATCTTCAGTGTTACATGGGGCCTATGGTTCAGCTTTCTCCAACAAAATGTTATATTCACCTTGAATAGTTTTTTTTAAAGTTCCAACTATCACATAAGTTACAGTAATGATGAAAACTATGAAAATCACCATTATATGGTTTACTCCATGTTTTATTTAGCTTACACACTTTACTCCTTTATGGAGCCAGTCTCCTAGGTTGGGACCCCACTCTCTTTTACTCTCTGTGTGGAGTCTGCTTGTTCTCTATGTGTCAGTGTTTGCTCTTCTCAAGTTACTGTGATTATCCTGCACATGCCAAACATATGTTTATTGTGTTAATCTCATATTCTGGACTGGTAACTGGCCCAAGATCCAGAAATGGATTAGCAGGTATCAGACTGTTATATTATTTACAAGGGGGCTCCTGCTCGCTTCGCTCGCCTACCCCCGGCGTTGGGTATCCTGAAACACATTATTCCTAACTTCACTCCGCAGTAGTGCCACTCACAATATGGCGGTGACGCCTGTGCCTTCACTCCGCAGTAGTGCCACTCACAATATGGCGCTGACGCCTGCGCCTTCCGTACTTTATGGACCCATGGGGCCTCTGTAGCCTCTTCTGTTTGAATCTGGGCTGCAGCGCAGTCCTCTTTTTTGTGTGGCTGTCGGTAGTCGTTAGCCATGGGTGCGTTGTTGCTTCATTTCTCATTCACGTCAGTTGAGCTCTTTCGTTTTTGGGCCATGACTCCTTCGTGCGCGGTGGATACAACTTCGCGTGCGTTTTATGATATGTGCGCTGTACGCGCCTGCGCAGTACGTCTCATGGTCCCATCGCCGTGTACCTGTGTCCATGCCATCCGGTTTACCATTCTTAAGTTTGAATCTGGGCTGCAGCGCAGAGTCCTCTTTTTTGTGTGGCTGTCGGTAGTCGTTAGCCATGGGCGCGTTGTTGCTTCATTTCTCATTCACGTCAGTTGAGCTCTTTCGTTTTTGGGCCGTGACTCCTTTGTGCGCGGTGGATACAACTTTGCGTGCGGTTTATGATATGCGCGCTGTACGCACCTGCGCAGTACGTCTCATGGTCCCATCGCCGTGTACATGTGTCCATGCCATCCGGTTTACCATTCTCGGTTAGTAATATGGATAGTTATTTATACTTATTTACACTTATTTATAGAGAAATAGGGACAAGAAATGCAGCGAACTACAATTAAGCAGAAAAATGGTGTCTTGTTTTGTTTGACATAAGCAACTACTTATTACAACAACCCTGTAACCTTTACATAACGTAATAGTCACCATACTACAATATTTCGGTCTCAGAGCTGCTTTTTCATAAACATGAATACACAGGAAGTCCTGATGCTATGCTTCATTTCATATTTATGTGAAACTACTTTACAAATTGCAAAGTTCAATCAGACATTTCAATGATTAAAGGCTCTATAACCAAATGTGTACACAAGGCTGCATGCTTTACTTCACCAATACCAATTACTTTACATATCAGACCTGAAATATGTAAATACTTTAACAACCACATCTTACCATCATCAGACTTTTCACTCAGTGATTATCAGTCCCTCTCTCTGACCATATACAGATAGTCATATGGTTTCTTTTATTCAAACATGTTATTGTGGTCAGTGAAAACCACTAAATGACCAAAAAGGACTGTGCATGAAAAATGCAGGTTTTTTGTTCCTCTTATTAATGGGCTGAAAACTACTTACCCTGATATCAGCAAAATTACACTTTGTGTGCACTTTTCAGAGTTGTGAGAAAATTTACCTTCACAGCAAATTAAATGTCTATGCTATGACTGCCTTGATATAAACAACAATTTCATACTGTTAGCATGTGTGAAAACATGCCAAATTTTGTCTCTTAAATGCAAATATCAGGACCTACAAATGCAGTCGTTCATCAAATCGTTTTCTCAAACTGCCCATCCAAAATCAGGAAATCATTTTTACACTCACTAATTAAATCCCTAGACAATCAACAGAATAGTAAAACAATGTCTATACTCACTTTTTTCTTGCTGGAGTCCTTTTTGGCCAAACAGGACTTTTCCAAGGACAGATATCCTCCAATGACTTCAATTTCTTCAGCAGTAGGGTATCTCTTCTTCATCTTTGAGACATCATTCTTGTCCACTGCACTGTCTGATGCCCCATTTTCTAAGGAGGCCGTGTTACTGCTTGTGGCAGTGTCAGGATTCCCATTGGTGGAGTTACTGGTCATTTTGCGAGGATTGATAGTTATAGTATTGCCTTTCTTCTGCATGCCGGGTCTTCCTAAAAGTGTAGGTTTGAAGACGGTATCCTGAAGTGGGGTTGTTTCTATTGTGGCTGCCCCAGTGCGTACATGCCCCTTGCCTAAGCTTCTGACAGAAGCAGGTCCACTGCTTTCTAAACTCTGGTTCTCCTGTACAGAAACAGGAGACACCTGAGCCACATTTCGTTCTGTCCTGTTACTCAAGGCTGTTTTGTTCAAAATGTTCCTCACGGGAAAGGATGTGGCCCTAACATCCTCCTTAACAGCTGTGGAGGTGGCTGCTGGTGCACTGTTATCCCGAGCCATGACTGGCTTGAGGTTATATATGCGGCTCATACTTGCTCCTCTACTCTGGTCTTCCTCTCCTTCAAAACTGGGTTGTAGGCCTGATTTCACTGCCTCCCCATCACCCTGACATGGCAGAACCGGCTCTGTAGTTTTTGCAAGCTTCTCAGCAGCACCAGGGTCTGCTGCAGTCTCTACTTCTTCCTGTGCAAAGTGAGACAGAGGCTCTGCTGTAGATTGCAAGGAAGAGGAAGCCAAACCCTGCGTTTGCAGCAGCTTGGCTGAGAAGTGAGTGCAGGGGACGCCTACTTCCTTTTCTGTACAAACTTCATTCTCTTCCTGCTGGTGCAACGTCATACAAGACAGAAGGTCTTTCTGAGGCTGATCCTGAGTGGCAAGCTTCAGCCCACCATCCATCTCCTGCATATATTCTCGTGAAACCGGGTGCTCATAGCGATTGCAACTTCCTTTCTCTCTTCTTTGGAATGAATGCTTTCTCCATTGTCCTTAGATACCTCTAGAAGGGGAGTTTGTTGCTGCTGCCGTTTTGGAACCACCACAAAAGTATAACGTGACTGAGCTCTCAGGTTGGCCAGTGCTCGAGCCTGAACATCACTTTCTGGAATAAGCAATGGATCAGGACAGATGGCAGGCAAGATTTCAAAACTGTCACCTTTCATCTGGGAACAAAGGTCATCTTGTTTGTAAATGATGCCATCGTCATGCTCATTCAGATCTGGGGGAGAGTGTGCATTTGCTAAACCTGACAGGTACAAATTTTGACGTTTTCCATAGCTACCAGTTATTGATGGCTCTTTTATAATTTCTTGAACCTCATTTTGAGTGCCAGGACGGTGACTGTAAAGTGATGAACCTTCACTTAATTTTTTAGGTTGTGTCACACTAGTATTGCACAAGCTATCCTCATTAATGTCCTTCTGCATGTATTTTGTTTGGTTATTCATCGATTCTTCACCACTAAGTGGACAACTGAACGATCGTTTCGGCGAAGGCTGGCGCTGTTTAACTGAAGATCTCGCTTCAAACTGACTCTTGTATCCAGCCACAACATTATGCTGAAGGTGTTTGCTGTTGTCTGTAGGGCAGGTGCCAGAGCCAGATTGGGAAAGAGGAGGTGGGGTTACTGACCGTTCACTTCTCTTAATGGACTGCTTTTCTACTTTCTGGCCATCCCAGTTTTGGGAAGGAATAAAACTACACTTTGCGGAGTGGAATTCAGGGAAACGACGTCCAGAGTGTTCATTACCATCTCCATCCATAATTATGTTTTCTATACTTCTACTCCGGACTGGTCGACACCTATTTGTGTCCTGACCATCAAACTTACTCAAGAGCTTGCTAACCCTACCCCGGCCTGCAGCTGTTGGTTTGTTCAAAGAGTTAAGGTCTTCAACACTCCTGCTTAGAGTTGGCTTGATGATGAGGACTTCAGATGCATGGATCTCTGTCACACTGCCTCTTCCAGCTATCAACTCACTTAAGTGGTTCTCCACATAATGGCCCTTCCCCACCTCATCTTTGGAGTCATGACTTCTTGTCTGCATGGCATCATCCGATTCAATAATAATGATGTTTTCAGCCCGAATGGTTCTAATCCCAGGGATGCGTTGACCATAGATATCGGCGATCTGTCTTACCTTGCAGGGGTTAGCTGAAGTTGCTTCTTCTGTTTTTGAGGGTACAATATTCTTCCGTTCCTGGGTCTTTTTTTCTAGTTTTATAAAGGGATTCTCATGTACAGGGGCAATGGTCTCTCTCAAGACCGTACCCATTTCTTTGCCCAAGTCTGTGTATCTTGTAGCTTCAGAATTCTGAGCATCACCAGCTCCTTGGTCCCCACATTCACAAAATGAGCCACTGTTTCCAGTTATCCCTGCATTGCCAAGTTTCGCTTTTCTCCTTTCAATAATTTCTCTCTTCCACGCAGGCATACGTGCAAGACGCTCCTCTTGCTCTTTCTCTTTCCTCCGACTTTCCTCCTCCTCCCGTCTCTTCTTCTCTAGGAGCTGAACCTTCCACTCAGGTAAACCAACTGAACTCATTTTCTCTTCTTAAGAGATCATATAAATGTTGCCACAAGTCTATCTGGCAAAACACCTGTTTAAGACAAACAAAAAAAAAACATAAATAGCGACTGCTCAAATAGGTGAAATACTCTGGGTGAAAGAATAAAAAATAACTAAATGATAATAGTCCAAGAATATGAAAGAATCATTGACATTGATTCAGTGAGTGCATTATGAGGCAAATTTAAACAACTAACCAAAATGTTATTGTATATTTAATACACACGTTGGTAGAACTTACATGTAGCTGAGGTTATCTGTTACTCTCAAACATGGAACCCAGGACATTAGCTATTTAACAAATTAAGATTCATTCAGCAATGTTGTGATTGTTTGTGAAAAGTCTTTAAATTAGCAGAAGACATCTACGCACATTCTTTGCACATTATGTTATGAAATGAGTGAGTGATTACTTTACTCTCATGTTAATATCTAATATCATGTTAATGTCCTTCTTGAGGCTGTAAGTAATGTTTTGCATGCTTATGTCCATATTATCATGGGCTTGTTCTGACATAACCTGAGTAGGTAGATAACCATGGACTCATACCAGGTCTTGTCCTGCGTAATTTTTCTGGCATCTTAGTTCCAACTTTCTATCAAACATGACCATGGTTCAGTAATTCAACTCCAAGTTTCATCTATCTATCTATCTATCTATCTATCTATCTATCTATCTATCTATCTATCTATCTATCTATCTATCTATCTATCTATCTATCTATCTATCTATCTATCTAATATAGCTTGCATTTGGTTCTTTTTAAAAACACATCCAACCCCTACCACACCCTTTATACAGGTTAAAACATAAAATACATTTGCTCAAGCCACTTTTTGCAAGCATGGAGAACTTCAGGCCTGAATAGCCAAGGTGAGTGGCCTGGAAGCTAAGATGTTTTATTTCTTCGCTTCTCAAGTTTAGTCGTGGTGGACCACTGTGACTGCAGGCTTTTGTTTCAAACAGTTTCAAATTAAATGAGTAATTTTACCTTTAATTGATATCAATTTTTTTGAGAACTTGGAGGTTAAAGCACTAAAGAGTGCTAAAAACGCCTCCAAAAATGCCCAGTAGGGGGCTTTGCCATCAATAACTGACAAGAAATAAAGGCAAATACAGGAACTTTCTAAAATAAAGACTTGCTTCACAAAAAGGCTCAGGGTGACGCTCCAAAAAGCACAAAAAGCATATAATGCTTTCAAAAGACAATCTCAAAAGCAACCAAGTTCCAAACCGGAAATCAAATAACAAAGTCAAAACAGAGAGCAACATAACCAAAGATCCATAAAATATAATAAGCATAAAGCACAGGAAAATCTCAATAAACATTTACCACTCACTAGCACATTCAAAATGAACTGACAGGAACTGTAGGAAACGCTCGCCTTAACAAGGCCAAGGGCAGTACCTGGCGATGATGGGCAGGTGGTCCTGCCTCTTGGAGTACCACCCACAAAACACAAGTCACATAAAAAAGGGCATTAATACATACACAAAATCAAATTCAAAGAAAAATGAAAATAAACATTAATACAAACAAAAGAATCAAAAATAAACAAAGAAGACATAAAACCAAGCCAAGGGAGGAACCCTGGCTGGCACTGTCATGCTGAGGTGCAATTTTGGGTCCTCAATGTCCATCAGTGTTTATTTCCATTGTTAGGTCCACTTCCTCTGAGGTTGGACCCCATGCGTAATCAACACAACAGAATAAAAGGACGGCTATGAGTGCCAATCCTTATCCGATCTGTGGACATCAAATCTCTGAAGTATTCAAGAGTTCAGTTTTGACCCTCTTGTTCTTTTGGCCACAATTATTGCCATAATTATTACAATAAGGGCGCTCAGCAGGCTCCTATCAATTATGGAGAATCCACTGCATCCACTGAACAGTATCATCTCCAGACAGAAGAGCAGCTTCAGCGACAGACTGCTATCACTGTCCTGCTCCACTGACACATTGAGGAGATTGTTCCTCCCCCAAACTATGCGATTCTTCAATTCCACCTGGGGGGGTAAACGTTAACATTTAACATTATACAAAGTTATTGTCTGTTTTTTTCACCTGCATTATTATCATTCTTTAATTTAATATTATTTATTGTATCAGTATGCTGCTGCTGGAGAATGTGAATTTCCCATTGGGATTAATAAAGTATCTATCTATCTATCTATCTATCTATCTATCTATCTATCTATCTATCTATCTATCTATCTATCTATCTATCTATTGTTTCTTGTATTGGGTTTCATTTCACTTTATTTATTATTTTTTTTTTTTAATGTGCATCTCTCGGTTTTTGCTCAAAAGTTTATTTGCCAGTTTGCTGACAGAAGAGACACACAGCAATTGTTTAATTAGCTCATTTTTTCTTCTCTTACTCTGCATTTGGAAATAAAAACAGCAGTGGGAGATTTACATTTAAAAAATGCATACATATATATTTTTATCTTTACCATAGCTTTAAATGGTTAACTTTTAAATTATTTTCCTGTTAATTCAACTTTTGTTTATAGAGTTTTCTTCCATAATTGTATCCTAATAATGACAATCATGAGTGAACCAAACTACAGGGCAAATGACACCAAATGCTGAAAGCCTGCAGCTACTTCAGTGTCATACCAACTAGTATGCTCATTATTAACGGCTTAAATAGCAAGAGCATCTGGACAACTGGAATGACAATTGTGATAATGATGAAGAACTCTTCAAAGCCACAATATTAAAAAAACATCAAATTATCTCCATGTAACACACTTAAATGCTTGGTACATTCCAATACATTTTAGCAAACCCAGTTTTGAAATTTGTGAATTGACACTAAAAAAAGACACAGGGAAATAACACTTTGTTTTATTCGGGTAAAAGTCCAATTGAAAGTAGACATTGGTTGAAATGAAAACCTGCAGCCACTGTGGGCCCCCAGGAGTAAACTTGACAACTATAGTATTACTGTCCTCAGAGTGACAGTACAGCTATAAACACCAGTGTTTTTCAAGTAACTTTGAATAAAAGTGTGGCTGAATAAATACACAAATACATGTGTATGAGTATTTTAGGTGGCAAATAACTGACTTGTTATGCTGCTGCTGCTACGGCATTTGGGTAATAAATCAGACGATCACATGAAGCGTGAATCTTCAGTATTGACTTCATACTGTTTGGGCTCCACTGCTAATGTGGTATTTTGCTATGGCTGTGTTTCCTCAGCAACTTTTAAAAGCAAGCAAAATGATTAACAAGCTCTGAAATGAAAAAAAAAACAGAATAAACACTTAATCTGCTGGGCACAGCAGATATTTTTAACTCTGAGATTCACAGCTAAATGCTTTTTTTCTAAAAATTATAAGCCAGAAGTTCTCAGGCTTGGTCCACTGGCTTACACGGTCAGTGCTGCCTTCAACTGAATTCTTTTTCACGAACAACTTGTAGAGGGTGATTTATTTGGTCTATGAAATGTAACAAAAGATGTGTGTAAAGTATATTCATGACTCACTTTAAACATTTACTGTAGATATCATCTATTTAAATGGTTATGCTTGTTCAGATTTTATACACAATAGACAGCTGTAGCTTATTCAGCAGAATAATGGAAGCATTGGACACAAGGCAAGAAACAACCATGGATGAGACACCATTTAATCACCATGAGCATATAAACACACCCACAATAATGGTTCAGAATTACCAATAAACTAAACGAATGCATCTTTGGAATGAAGTCCAAACAGAGAAACCTAGACACAGGGAAAACTGCTCAAGTCCACTGGTATATAAAAAGTAAGCTGCAACTCTTTCCACTCTACAACTTAGTCATCCTTATTTAACAAATATTTAAAAAGGGACAGCATGGTGGAGGAATGGTCAGCAGTGCTGACTCATAATTTAAACATCTGGGGTTTGAATGTCACTCTCACTCTGAGTGAGTTCTTAAATGGTTACTCTAGTTTACCTCCAACATCACCTACATGCGTATTAGATTTATTGGAAGTTTCAATCTGGTCCTGCAGTAGAATGGTACCCCCATTCCTGCTGCCAGTATAAGCCTCAGCTCCACATAACACTGAAGTAGATTAAGCAGGCTCATGAAAATTGTTTTATTTTATATGGACAGCAGCTTTATTATTAAATAAGCAGTTTAGGATCTTCTGGGTGAGGAACTGATTGGAAATGAAAAAAGAAATTTTGCTTTCCCAGTACTGACTTTGTAAAACATTCAAGTAAAAAGAGGCCTAAACAAGATCAAACTGCTAAAAAGCAGCAATATATAATAAAATCTTCAACACAAGATCTTTGGAAACTAAAAGGCACCCTGTTAGAATTATACTGACCCTTAGTTCTCCTGGAGAAAAACAAGTCGTCAAATTAAACAAGGACTTCAGATACAACTCCTCCGCTATTTCATTAGTTGGATGGTTACAGTGTAAACTTGCAGATGCTACAGACAGAGTTCAGTAGCTCTAATCTAATACAGGTCATATGTGGCCTGGAAAGGGTATGTGTCTCAGAATAAAAACTCATCGCAGCCAGCGTGAGATAAAATGTGTCACTAGGTACAAAGGTTATCACTAGCTTCTAATTCCATTATGAAAAATCGGGAGTGGTCTCCCCTAGACTTTCTCATATACTCAGATATGGGGATGGATATTTGAGGAGTAAACCACAAGACAATGCTTATATTTTTATATTATGTACATTAAAGAACCATCAACAACAAATAAAATCAAAGTAATAATATATTGAACAATTGTTATAAAAGTTAAGTTGAATAAATCAGATCTGCAGCTGCATGAATAAAAGGTAAAGTTCCACTTCCAGTTAACAGAAATAGCCCAAAAGTTGATAGAAATCTATGTTTTGTACCTAATACTTGTATACAAAATTTGGTTGACTCAAATGAAAGTGTACTCAAGTTATCGTGTTTACATACACACACACTCAGACACATAGACAGACACACAGACATAATTCCAAAAATGGCATTTTCGGACTCAGGGAGGTCTAAAACATCGAGATTTATCAAAATCTAGAAATGGAATTTTTTGGAGAATTCCAAAACTTTCCTTATACTTTGTATACGAGAAAGTCGGGGAGGTCTAGAACGTTGAGATCCATCAAAATCTCGACATCGAATCTTTGGACGATTACAATACTTTTCCTGTACTTTGTATACGAGAAAGTAATAACGAAATCATGGAAGTTACCATTGTGGGCCTTCACTTTACTAAGCATTGCCAAGTGGTTCCTTTTTCACTAGACATGTATACCCACACACATTCCAACACTGCCCACAATATTTGCTACTTTTTTTGTTGGACTGCTAAAGCACTAGTTGAACAGATGGCCACCCACATAGCATTTCTACTAAACAGAGACAGGACTGTGGTACAGTAAACATCATGGCTATAATACAGTTCTAGAGACCTTGGTTAGATACCCAACCAGGTCACACAAGTTCTCTCCTTATACTGATGTTTTCCTCATGGCACTCCAGTTACTTTCCACATCCCAAATGACATAAAAATTTGAGTAACAGGTAAAAGAAATTGAAGACCAATATCTCATCTATAGTTGGCTTCTGCCTTATATCTGATGTTACCAGTGGGCAATATACCAGTCATTCTGGTGTACTGGACAAAATGCTTCCTACAGTATGGATTTTGAAGAAGCTGTTTTACTGGTAGGTTAAAAATTACATATGCAGGTATGTATAAAACACACAACATACAAATCTGTGTATGTAAAAGGAAATGAGGAAAATGTAAGTTTCTGTCGGTATATTAGTGTCTTAAAGGTAATGTCTTTGTGAATGGACTTGCATGCAAACTGTGATAAGTTATACTACCCTTTTATGAATAATGCCCAGAGTGTTGTATGGTTCTGCCCGATTGGAGCATCAATGATGGCTCTGGCTGCCTGCATCTCCTCATTGTATTAAGGAGAGCTGACAACGAGACTAAGAGAGACATGAGATACCAACAAGCCGGATCTTGTCCTGGTGGTGAGAAAGGAATTGCACTTTTGTTGGTTCAGTACAGAGAAGTGAGTACTTGATATGGAATCTATTTGATTAGCAAGCCACTAAAAAGGGTTTTAATGGATAAGAGATGCACATGTGTGCACAATTAATCAATAATACATTAGCCATACTGCAAAAGCCTAACCAGAATATACGCTTGTTCCACACAACCCAGTAAAGTATAGCAGAATAAGCAGATGGACATTAAAGCAGCCAGTTGAGCAATCCAATTGTCATGTTTTTATTAATTTTTTGTTGGTAAGCTGTTTTATATACGTAAATACCTATTAAGTGGCTTTGAAGCCCAAGGATTGCAAACATAACATTTATTTCTTCTGACAAGAGACTTAGAGAAAGTACAAAATGTATAGTATTATGCCATGATGTCATCTTGTTTTGTATTTGGGCACCGCCATTTTGTATGTCTCTTTGATGAGATGTGGCTTCAGGTTGCTGGGGGTATGTTTGTGAAGGCCCAATGTCATTAATGCAATGGGTTTAAAGGTCAGCACTGGTAGCTATTTATCTCAGATAATCCTTGTGTTAATGTACAATTCTTTTGATGAATACAAACGTCTTGGCTTTAGAAATCTGTTCTTATTTTTGGAAGCTTCACTTTTGGCTCTGTTTCATCTTCTGAACTTTACCCATAAAAACCTTCACTGTCTCAGTGTAAGTCAGTACACCACTGAGGATACATTTAGCAATCAGTCAATTTTTGTGGATTATTTATATAACGACAACAACAGGAAAACAGCATCACTTACACTTGGAGAGATTAACTGAGCAAATCAAAATCAATCTCTAACTGAAAAACTCCAAAACAAAACTTGTGCAGGCACACTGTAAAAGACTGAAAACAATGGCTGTACCCCATACTGACATGAGAAGTCAGTTTCCTAGAAGAACAATAGTTGTCCATTAAATTAAGCAGTGGACACATTTTTACAGATATTACTCATTAGGCAGTGATGCCTAATCCATTCTGATTCTGAAGTTGTTTTTTTTCCCGTACATTAGCTACCTCTGCACTTTTCTAAAACATTATCAACACTGGCAAATAAATACAAATTAAATAAAGCCAGTTGTTAAGCAATTAAAACCATGAAAAATTATCTTGATTGGTTTGCTTCCCATATCCATTATAGGTTTTCTTTCTACATCGGAAAGTCCATTTCACTACTAAATATTAACACTTTTTCATGACACTTCAGATGGTTGTGCCGTGGAGATCGCGCATGTACACTGTATTGCCTTTCACTGCTCCTTTGTTACAGTTTTTTCAATGAAAATATAGCCTGACATTATTTTCTATATAAATTTCAGGTCTAACTTCAAGACAGAAATACTAAACTGACTCAGATAAGCAGCACAAAACAGATGAAGGTAAAGTACAGGTAAAGACATGACATGGTCACTTCTTACACAGCACACAGACAACTGCTCACTTCTCCTTTAATAATAATTATTAATACTTATCCTTTAATATTAATGTTATCCTCTAATATTAAGCTGACAGTAAACAGACTTTTTATTTAACTTCACTGCAATACAGGTTGCAAGATCTTGACGATTCCTTAAAATTAAGGTGATGGTGTTTCTCCTTAGTCTATTCAATATAAGAAGCAGCATTTAAACAAGACAAAAGGAAATGCAGCTAAAGTGCGTTTAGTTGCATTCACTACACACAAGACAGAATGCAATCATTTACTGTGTAAAATGACTGCAGTATAATATAGACACATGCAAATGCCTTGCGCACAGTGAGTAACAACACGAGGACAGAAATAAAGAAGTAACGTGGCTCTAATTTCGGCACAGGTCCCTCTCCAAATTATGAGAAGATACATAACATTTTAAAATCTGCTCAGTCCAATTCAGTTGCAGTATGACATGAGCCAATTGCAGGAGCAGTAGGCTCAACGTGGGAACAGCACATCAGTCACAAAGCCCGCTCATATATTCACATCTACACTTGTAGAATTTTATCACATGTATAGCAGCAGTAAATACATACTACAATTTTAAGATGAGGTGCAGTTACCTAGTTGGTCATATCAATTGACTGATTGACAGCAACCATAACATAAAGATCTGTTCTCTATTGTTTTTTATTTGTTATTACTAATTATTTGCCTATAGTAAATGTATTTTTATTTATAAGAACTTAAAAATCAAATCATTATTTAAAAATGTTTACAGATAATGTTAAATACAAATGCAGTTCTTTTCTTTTTTTTTTAGGTAGGCCTATACTCTCTTCTTATACTTTTTTGACTTTATTTGACAAGCAGCTCAGTGACAAAGCGGATGGCAGTGCTGCCTCTGACAGCCAGCAACCCAAGTTTAGATGCAACACCCAGATGTTGCATTTATGAAAATCCTCTAATATCTCTCCCACATCTTCAGAGAGGAGCAGGTTTGGCTGACTGCCGATTCTAAACTGATCTGACTATGAGTGCGGTTGCCTGTGTGCGTCGGTACTAAGATGGATTAACACTCTGTCCACTGGTGTTTCCTACCTTGTGCCTATTACTGCCAGGATTGGATTTGCCACCAAGCCAAAGAGTTTGAGAATGAAGGGAAAGAAGGTGAAGTTCTTTATTTTAGTCATTCTTTTTGATGCCAGTTCCAGAAACATCGTGTGATGAGCCGGAATCAGACTTGAAAGAAACAGGTGTCCATCCCCAGGGACATTCACACACTAACCTACCCTCACACTTACCAAGTCAGTTTAGAGTTACAAATTACATTAATTGTGAAGAGCATGGTGGCACAGTAGTTAGGGCTGCTGCCTCCGTGTAGTGTAATCCTACATCCGGTTGTTGTCTTTGCACAGTTTGCCTATTCTCTAAGTATTCTGTTCAGGCTTTCCTTCCATATTCCCATAGACTATATACAGTGACACATTTATTAGTCATCTGTTAATTTTTTTCCTATGTTAGTCTTTTAAATTTATTTTTTTCTTTATGTCTTTGTTACATGGGAACCAATCCAAGGTATATTTCCTTTGAGGGATAATAAAGCCACATATCTTTGCTGTAGTTCTACATGAAACATTAAGAAAAAAAGGCATTTTTTCTGACTAGAAATGCCAGCTGAGGCTTTTAAATGCAGACAGAAAACAGGAAGTATTAACTGCAGGTGCCATGCACAGTAGAGCAATAAATCAAATTAATTGAAAGCAAGCAGAAGTAAAAGGATAAAAAAGTGAATTTTCTTTCAGAACATAAAGCACACCTGTTCTTCAACACATGCACACTTCTCTGTGAGAAAAGAGAAAAAGTGAAAGAAGTCATGAGCCATACTGTAAGCGGAAAAAGCTATTACAGAATGTAACCAAGCTGGTGGGGCCCAGCCTCTAAAATCCTTCAGGCCCAGAACGGAGGTCATGAACTCAGGCCTGTTTCTGTTCTTCTGCTCTACTGTCTTGAATCCTTCAAAGACTCAATCTTTCCATCCGTTGTATGCAACAACTTTTTCTGTTTAAGTAAAGACTGAGAGTCTGAGCCAGCCTAAGGCAAAAAGGCTGGAACACATACCTAAAAGGGACACCAGTCTATCACGGGACACTCAGACCAAACTAATTTAGAGAGGCAGATTAATCTCCTATGTGTATCTTTGAGGTACAATAAAATCTAACAGAATAATGGAAAAAAGCCTACAAGGACATGAAGAAATCATGTTAGCTCCCCAGCAGTCAGACCCCTTCAATGTCTGCACACTTTATTGTGTTGTAGATTAAATGGATACATTTGTTGTTTCTGTCTGTCAATCTACAAAGTGAAAACATGTTTTAAGAAAGGTTTGCAAATTTGTTAAAAATCAAAAACTAAAATTTTACATTCATATGAAGTATTCATTACCCTTAAAACGTCCCTTTGGCAGCAATTAAACCTTTGAGTCTTCTTGGTTAAGTCCTTACAAGCTTTGCACAACTGGATTTGGGCAGTATATCCCATTCTTCCTGGAAGATCAAATCAGACTCCAATAGACTGGATTGGAGGAATCCATTAAACTGCCATCTTCAGGTCTCTCCACAGATGTTCTATGGAGTTTAAGTCTTGGCTTTGGCTAGGTCACTCAGGAACAGTCAGAGACTTGTCCCAAAGCCACTCTAGCATTGTCTTGGTTGAATGTTTCAGATCATTATCTTGCTGAAAGAAAAACCATTGCTCCAGTCTGAGATTCTGTGCACTCTGGAGGAGATTTTCTTCAAGAACATCTCGGCATTTGGCTGTATTCATCCCTCTCTCAAATCTAACCAGTTTCCCCGTCCCTAATGTTAGGGGAAAAAAACCCTTACCAGGTTGCTTCCACTACCATGTTTCATGTAAGGATAGTATTAGGCAGATGATGAGCAATGCCTGGTCTTCTCCAGACAAAGTGCTTGAAGTTCTGCCCAAAGAATTCTATTTTTGTCTCATTAGACCAGAGAATCTTTTTCCTCATGCTCTCCTTTGAATGCTCTTTGGTAAACTCCAAGTAGGAGTTAGCCACACTACTATAAACAATTGATTGACTGAGTGCTACTGATAAGGTTGTCCTTCTAACAGGTTCACCCATCTCAGCAGAGTACTTATGGAGCTCTGTAGACTGACCACTGGATTCTTGGTCACCTCCCTGTCCAAGGCGCTAAACTTCTTGCATGATTACTAAGTTTGGCTGGATGGCCAACTCTAGGAAGACTCCTGGTGATTTTGGTCTTCTTCCATTTCACAATTATTGAGGCCACTGTGCTCCTGGGAACAAAGCAAGCTTCAAAAATGGTTTTATACACTTGCCCTAATAAATGTCGCACCTCAGTTTGATAGTGGAGGTCAACTGGAACTTCATGGTTTGGTTTTTCTACTAATATGAAGTGAGAATTGTGGGACCGTATATACACAGGTGTGTGTTATTATTCAGTTTCCTACAGGTGGACTCATCAAGTTCTAGACACATCTCAAGGATAATTAAAGCAAACAGGATAGACCTGGCCACATTTTGGACTGTCACAGAAAATGGTCTGAATGAGAGTTTTAGATTTTTAATTAATATGTAAACTTTTCTGAAAACTTGCTTCTACTTAAATTGTGGATAATTGAGAGTAGATTGTTGGGCAAAAGTTGGACATTTGTCCATTTAAAATTAAATCTGCAACACAACAGTGCAGAAAATGAAGGAGCCCAAATACTTTCTGAATACACTGTTGACTTACACAACTGCATCACTGAATGACATCTTCCACCTACTTTGTACTCCTTGTTATACAAAGAAATATTAGATCCATCTCGATGGTAAGACGGCGTGCCGCATATACTGTACATTTGTAATTTTTCGATGGATTTTAACAGCATTTTCTTAATCAGTAAGTATGCAGTTCTGCTCTTGGCAATTTTATATAACCTTAATGCACACTACACCGAGACTGATTGATTTATTTGCCCAGAGCTCTTCATTGTTATCTACCAAGCTGCAAGGTAGTTAGATGATCAGTGTTGCTGCCTCACAATTTCTAGAGCCAAGGTTCAAATCCCAAGCTGGTCATTGTCTGAGAGTTTATACATTCTCCATGTATCTGCATTGGATCACTAGGTGACTTTAAAATGTTTTTCTTTGAGTGACTGTGACCTAGAATGGACCAATGCCCCAAGAGGATTGGCTTTGCTATGATACCAAAGCTTTTAAGAAAGGCCCTTTCCAAAAAGTGGAATACATGGATTTTATAATCAGTTGACTTTTTGAATGAATCTACCCCAAAATTACCAACTGCAATTTCAGCAAATGGACCCTGCTAAACAATTCACATGCACCAACTGTCACAAGGGACATATGAAGCTGCCATTTAGTGCTTTGTTGATTGTGGCCAGGAGCAGTCAAAGATCTTTCTTCTGTTACAAAACCTAAAGACTAGTAACACCAAATAACATGTCTACTTCCACTTGTACCTGGAAGCTAATGGATTGAACTGTAAACTACAATGTTGCAGATTCTGTTCTCACCACATTCTCTTTTAGTGATGGTTAGAACAGTGTTCAAAATCTAAAGAGCGAGTGGTGCACGGAAAGCAACAAGATGCTGAAGTGACAAGACCCACCTAAAATTATTTGTGTATATACCACAAATTTGCAGCCATAATAGGTATTTAACACAGGAAGGAAACAGCATATGTACAGCATATTTGGCTTATAACAAGGGTCTAAGAAATCAGTCCTAAAATGCCGTAGAGTTTTGCTCCAGCCCAGTTTCTTAATGAATTTTTGCTGTTGAAACACTTCTTGCTCCAGCAACATTTTTATGCTTCATTTTAGTTGTCTTGTTTTGTTTCTTCACCTTTAACTGTTCATTTTTGCTTTAAACAGTTGCATTCACTTTGTTTAATTGCTCCTATTTAGCAATAAGTTGCATCTGGCAAAAACAACCGGCAGTTTTCCATTTATACTTGTGTATAGTCCTCATGAACAATCCAGTCCAATAAAATATTTGAAGGGAACTGAAGAGAAAAAAGTGAACAAAAAAGAATTTATGTGCTTCAGGTAACAAATCCATTGGATAATATCCTTGGAGAGAAAAAAAAAATCTGCAATACTGTATAAGAATTACCTGACATGGGAGAATGAAAACTCTAACAAGCCATAGATTTGTTATTAGCCAGGATTCGTTTCTGATTAAGCATTCGGTATGTAACAAACACCTGTAGCCAGTGCAGCTCTCCAGGGGCCCTCCTTTGCAGACTGCTGGCTTATAAGAATTAATAGAACTGGCTGAGTGCCTACAGCAGGGGTGTCCAGCTATGATCCCGGAGGGCTGCATTGGCTGCTGGTTTTCCTTCCTCCCACATCCTTCATCGGTGACCAATTTCTACTGTTAATTGACTTCTTTTTCAGCAATTGTAATTGCTTTGTATTTTAACACTTGGTCCTTTATATTGCTTGCTCTTCTTGGCTCAAATGGCAAACAAAGAAAAACAATACAAAAACTGAGCCAACAAATGACCAGTTAAGTCAAAGCCACAAACTCCAACCAGTTTCTTAATTTGAATGACTCTTGTTGTTAGTTAAACCGGTTATTTAACTCCATGGCTTGTTGTTGTTTTCATTCTGCCATAGCATTTCTTTTTTCCAAGATTGCCTTCAAATTTTTTTTGAGGATCTGAGCCGATCAACATTAATGAGACCTTCACCCTTCTTTATTTTCAGATATTGTATGATGGACAAGTTAGCTGATCAGACGTCGGCTCGTTTTGGATCACATTATTGTATGGCTGATAATTAAGAAAAAAGAAACAAGGGGCCCAAGTCTTAAATAGCAAGTCAATTAAAATTAAAACAAAAGTTAATTAGCAGCAAAAACGGGTCACTAGTTAAGGAAACGATTAGAATGAAAATCTGCAGCTATGGTAGCCTTCCAGTATTGGAGTTGGACATCCTTGACTTACAAGGCCATTCCTTTCTCTTTAAAATCTGAATTATCTAAATGAATTTGTTATTTTTGTAGTCCAATAGACAATGCTAAGTAGACTCCAGTGGTTTTATTTTTTGTGCTTTCTGTAGATCTTTCACCTATTTAATAAGTTGCATTATCTTCACAGCCTATGAAGACTGATGTCTTTTCATTCATGTCAGCTTTTTATGTTCACAGTCTATGAAGACTGATGGCTTTTTATTCATGTCAGCTTGTCTACAAATTCTTTCCATGCAGATTAAGAAAAAATTTAACAATTTAAATATTTTAAACAATGGCATAATCCACATAAAAAAACAAACATTTGCAAACTTGATTTGTAAACAAGACGGAAAGATCAAATTGAACAGAATTACAATTAGCAGTAGTGTCATGAATCAGGCATGGCAGTTATTAGATGGGCACAAAGATAAATGTGTACCAGAACTGAAAAGACTTGGGACAACCTAACTTGTCATTTGGATGGTATAGATTGTAAGCTACAGGTCCAATCCTGTTTCAGATGTAAACTATAAATGAAATTTGAATGTTGCAAGTAAAGCCTTCAACTACCAGATGCCTAACTCTGAAACTATGTACTCATCAATGTCAGAGAGGTGACATCAGTCTCAGCTTTTCTTCCTGAGTGTTCTAACATTGCTTTTTAATAACTGAGCCAACAATTTGATTCTGCAATATAATTTTCACATTCTTTTCTTTTGTCCTTGTCCAGTTCTGGCAATCTGTACACCTTGGAGTGGAGTCATTTTTACCAATAATGAAGCCATCTTTTGACATTTATGGTATTCAGCCAAAATTAGCGACACCTGACCAGTCTGTGATGCCAAGATGCTGGATGACCTTGGACACTTGAAATCTGGGACTAGAGTTTTTGACACTTTAGGAAACTAAGTAGTAGTAATACAAACAACACAGACAGCAAGCGAGTATTTTTATTTAGATAGAGTTTTGTGCAAATTAACTATACAATGTTTGAAATTAGTGTATAGAAAATTGCTGCCTCACACCTCCAGGAAAACTGAATTCAACTACCTCGATCATTAACTTTACAGTCTTTGCATGTTCTTCCCTTGTCTGTGTGTGTGTGTTTTTTAACCAATTACTTGGGTTTCTTTCTATATATCCAAGATGTGCAGGTAAAGACAACTGCTTACTCTAAAGTGAGCCTGTGGGTGTATATACCAGTATGCCCTACATCTAACTAGCACACCAGCCAAGGCTGGTACCTTTGGAGATAGGCTTGAGATTCTGTGACTCTACAAAAAGAGAACATGTACCATAGCAGTAGTTAACACTGCCTTACACCTCTGGAGTCCTGGGTATAAATGCTTGCCTGATCACTGTCTGTTTGCACATTTCCTCTGTACCTGTGCAGAGTGACCTAGTTTTCCTTCCACATCCTAAAGACATTTAGGTTCGAATAACAAGCCCAGGGTAAGTGTGGGTGTAAGTGCACCCCCCAATGGACATGTGCCATGCCAGAGCTCCCACCTTAAACCTTGATGCTGGGGTAGGTGGTAAGTGAACTGTGTAAGTGGTTTAGAACGTGGGGAGATGATAAGCGTGAAAATGTTTAAGTGCAGCATTCCGAGGTAAAATATTGCGAATAGCACTATATTATAATCAAGTTAATTCTGTAATACCAAGGGGGCTGCTCCATTTTTTATAATAAAATTTCTCTTCATAATAAACAACTACAAAGTCCATTACAAGGAAATCAACAACAGAAATATTTGGATACTCATAACAGTATGTTAATGTACAAACCACTGTGCCTTGGTAAAACTGTATTAAATGTAGTTCTTCAAAGGCAAAAAAAACAAGTTTTAGCCTAAACGAGGCTTCAATGAAGGCTACGGGGTGAAATTCGGGGTTAACGAATTTTGCACATGTTTATGCTAAGTAGACAGAATAAACAGCAGTGTTTTTTTCCCCACACGTTTTAAATTTAGTTTATTTTTTATTTTTTTTTTTTAAACTTTTGTTACTTTTTAGTTATGAAATTTGCATTAAAAAATAATGAAGTCAGAGAATTAATTTCAAGCTTTCAGCAGATTTACAATTTTAAAGCTTCTGTAAAAGTCAATTCACTTACTTCTGAAGTAGAATATATGTGTGTGTGTTGCAATAAGTGATACAGGAATCACTCAATCCAAATGAAACCTGGCACAGTCGCTAGCCCTGTAAAGTGCTTGGACCTCACTGATGTTGAATAATCAGTTCTGCAATTTTTGCTTTACAGAGATAAAAACTTTGCAAACATCTGTGCGCCAAGTGCAGCACAACTAGGGAAGGAGAATGCATTTTTTCACCAAAAAGATATGATACTATCATTTTTAGACAGACAGCTCTTTATTTGTCCCTAGGGGAAGATCTGGCTTTTTACAGAAGCTCTTTAAATAAATACATAAATAGATAGATGAATGCATACACACATAAAATATTGGCTGAACACATACCAGAATGACTAAAAAGAAAGAAACTTTAAAAAGAAAGAAAACATCTGACTTGGCAGTCACAGTAAAGCATTATGCAGGCGTACTGCTGTTGGTATAAAGTAGCGCTTCTTAACACGGTTCTATTGAACGATTCCTTGGCTGAAAGTACTCAGTGTTATTTAGTATGGCAGAGAGGGGATGTGCAGCATTATTCATAATGGCACTTCACCTAATAAAATATTGGTCTACAATATTTTACTGCAAAAATTATAAGCAATGCTATGCACTGGCGCCACAAACAGTGAGGACAGCCTCTCGGTGCAGTAGTCAGTGTTGTCTTGTCACACAGCTGTGCACCTGAACAAAGCTTTACCCCAGTCACTCTCTGGACCCACGCACTTTTTCTTTATATTTCCTTGTATAAAAAAAACTCAGCTTTATACCGTTTAGTTGAATGGACCTCTCTCCAGCTCCCTACAAGACAGGATTTCTTCCACAAATTCCAAACGGGATTTTTTACAACCTCAGTGTTGTGTGGCTTTACATCAGTAGAGCACGATCGTCTTAGGGAGCTTTTAACATCTCTGCCTTTTCTTAGAAAAAGGTTAGGAAGAAAAATGGCTAAAAGTTCTCCACACTACCTACTGCTAGAGCTACAGGTTGTAGATTTGCTGCTACAATGCTGTTCATTATATGCAGTAGCACACCAAGAATAGTGTTACTATAATTGACATTAAAATGAGTCTATTCAATGTGGGTGGGCATCAGACTCCAACAAGGATGTGTATTGTCTCTTCTCTTGTTTCTAATTTTCATTGGCAGGGTGACAAGGGCCTGCCAAGCATTATTAACTATATTGTTTAGGAATCTAAGCGTTGCATCTCTGTCATTTGCCCTCTCAGCTTTATCAGTCTGGCATCTCTGACATGCACTTGGAACAGTTCAATGCACCTCTAAACTAAAGGTCATGGTCCTCTCCCATAAAAAAAAAACTGTCTTGCTCCCTGCAAGTATGAGGTGAAAACTGGTTTAATTTGAGGAGTACAAAGACCCTTGGCTCTTGTTCGTGAGTTAATGTAGAGGTGACCATGAGAATGATAAGCAAAAACTATTACTGTGGACATACCAGACAGTACTTCTGAAACAGGACATAATCCTTCATTTTACAGGTCAATTCTATATTCCCATTCTCAACTATGGTCATGACACTCTAACTAGGACCAAAACAATGAAATTATAAGGGACCAAAATCAGGCTCCTGCTTAGGGTTGCTGGGCTAAGTCTAGGTGATGCAGAGCTCAGCAACACAGGAGGCCTTGGAAGAAGAAAATCTGATTCTCCAGATAGACAGTCTCAGTTGAGGTGGTGTAGGTATGTAGTTATGGTGTCTCCCACATGCCTTGCAAGGAAGATATGGATCTAGAACTGTCCATGGAAAAAGACTGGTCAAGGTAATGATACAGAGGTGTCAAAATGGCTTCAGAACTTAGCAAAATGCCACACATAGCCACATGAAGAAACCTGCACCATTTACAGTATTTTTAAGGAAACTTAGTATTAGAAACTATACAATATTACAGCAGCACAGATATATTCCTTATTGGTTCCATGCAGAAGCATTAAACTGTAACAATGTTGAATCCATCTTATGAAAAATTACTTATTAGTTTATTTAGTTTGTTATAAAAGGGAGACTTTAGCCATGGCATCATTTGAGGCCTCCAAGCCACATGGGAAATTAATTTGTGAATTCTAAGACCTCCCTTTCAAGCTCAGCTACATAACATTCACAGACTGGGATGAAAATAATACACACCAATAATATCCTTGACATAATTCATGACTGAACCAATAATCTAATGTCAGGATTTTCATCTTGCATTTTGAGCCAATGTGTCAAGTTGAATGCATCAATGCCAGCTGACCATTAGGTTAACTGGTGACTCTCGTTTCTTGAATTGGTGATACAGTACAGAGAGGGTGATAACCTATCCAGGGAATTCCTATACAGTAATCCCTCGCTACTTTGCGGTTCACTTTTCGCGGATTCACGACTTCGCGGATTTTATATGTAAGCATATCTAAATATATAACGCGGATTTTTCGCTGCTTCGCGGGTTTCTGCGGACAATGGGTCTTTTTACTTCTGGTATTTGCTTCCTCAGTTGGTTTGCCCAGTTGATTTCATACAAGAGATGCTATTGGCGGATGGCTGAGAAGCTACCCAATCAGAGCACGCAGTTAAGTTCCTGTGTGCTGCTGATTGGCCCAGCGACGGAGTGCTGCATTAACCAGGAAGTCTCATCTCACTCATTCAGCATTAACGTGCTCTTGCTACTGCATTCAGGGGATTATCACCTTCATTGTCATCATTTTTACTGTGCAGCATATTCATCACCATCATCACGTCATATATAACTACGTGTACTTCGCTATACAGTAAGTGTAAACTTATCTACTGATTTCATATTGCTTAGCAGTTGTCCCTGTTATTAATAGAGTAAAGGGTGGGTTGTAAACAATACAGGGAGGGTTTAAACACATCCAAATACACGTTAAATAATTAAATAAATATGGTGTCCCTACTTCGCGGAAATTCAGTTATCGCGGTCGGCCTTGGAACCTATCTCCCGCGATAAGTGAGGGATTACTGTACTCCTGAGCTTGAGACCGATTCTCAAATACTCTGAGCAGAATAATTAGATGTTGAATGTGGAAGAAAACATAGCCCCATGATGGAAGTCTAATTAACATATTGAAGTTAACATTAGTTATCAAGCATCTTCCATACAGATGACTCAGAAGAACTCTGAAATAATATGCACATAACACAGCATTTCCAAATCAAGTTACTTCAATGCCAAGGTCATGGAAGTGTCTGAGCTTATTCTGGGAAGAAACCAGACCTGGAAAGAGCACCAGTTCATTTCAGAGCCCCCTAATGCACATACCTTCACTCATGTGTGGACAATTTATTCACCAATCAACCAACAGTACACGCCTTAAGTGACATGGGAGAAACACTCAAGTGCCAATGAGGAAAACCTATGTAGACATGGGAAGAACATATAAACTCCACACAGACAACAACCAGATATGGGAGTCAAGGCCAGGACATTGAATGAATAAGGCAGAAGCAACTACTTGGTCATGACAGGTCAGTGAGTTCATTCTCAGAATCAATATGCAATTACACAAAGAAATGGAGGTTCTCAGCTAAACAAGTCAACTCTTCTATAAAAGATGTCTGCAATCATTTAGTTAAAATATTTTGTAATATAAATGACTCAGCTCTTCTTATCTTATATTTGAAAGTTTTGTGTTCGTTTTCTGCATCCCAGCACATGCAGAGATTCCAGTATATATTGGCACCAAGTTCAGTCAATATTGGTGGATTGCATATCTTATAGTAGGCACATCTTTAAGAACATCAGCTTAAGGTCATGGCCTTTGAAGCAGCATCTTGAAACATGAAGAGCTACCCAGAAATCATGTGTTGATAAACTACACTAGTGCCAAAGAAGAAGCTAAATTAGTGATGGGACGCTAAACGTTATGGACAAGCAGCACGCAGGCAAAGGTAAGTAAAGCTGGGATTGATTCAAACGTAAACTTAGATAGTGAGAGACATGTATTATCACTATTAGGTGCAACCATCGGCTGCTAGTCAGGAAGGTGCCCACTTAGAAATCCAGCTCAGGCACAGCGGGCGGTCTATTTTGAGCCAAGACTTGATCTAGCTGGAATACAACCATCTGAGCCAAAAATTGTCTGACACGTTTACACAAAACTTTCCACATAAAAGAAACAATTGGATTAGGTGTGGGACTTGGAAAGGGTTGTTTTTTTTTCTCCAAAATGCTCAAAAAGGTGACGGCTAAAATAAACTAATGCTTTTTGCCAACGACCAAACAAAGTGCAAAAACAAGAAGAGCAAGCCAAATCTGGTAAAAAGAAGAACACAAAGCATGATATGGAAGACATGTGTTCCTGCTATGCGTCTTCCCTTTTCTTTAGAAAAAATGCATATTCTCACGTATTGCCTTCAGGCGGCATGACCAAGCTACCAATTGAACCCGGTCTCTCAGTTAACTGGGGCCACATGCTGCGTGATTTTTCTACCATAACACTGCAAATAGTGAAGAAAACATCCATTCATTTATAAATCTGCTTAATTCAGTTCAGGGTCACAGAGGACCGGAGACGTTTCTAACAGGATTGGAAACAACATGTAGACAAACACAAGATGGACCGCCAGATGAGAGCATATTTGTTCACTGAATGTCCTCCGTGACATTTTTTAAGCATAAAACATATGAAATGCCATGACAAACATAACTATTGGATTGTCATTTTTAATACAAGCCATGTTTGGTTTGACAATACTTCTCATTGATAAGGACATCATATAAATTAAGGATTAAATTATACTGCTTTATAATTTATGAATAACCAGTTTACAGGTAACCTAAAATAAAATAGCTTTCTAATGCCTGTTTAATTCAATTCAGGGTCACTGGAGACTGGCCCTATCCCAGCAGCATTGGGTGCCTGGCAGGAACCAGACATGCACAGGCCTTCTACAGCAAACCTGCACAATGAAAATAAAAGATGTGGGCACGGAAAGGTGCTATACTTAGGACTGCTTCTTGTTTATTCTGTGTGTCTGGACTGTCCATATTGCCCATAAGACTGAACGTATTGGCACTGAAAATTGCTACTGACTGATTCAAATGTTTTTATATATTTTGGATCCCATCAGTACAAGGCTAATGTGGTCCATAATGACAAATCAGGTAAGCACTGAGTAATGGTCTACAAGGACTGGTAGCTGTTTACATTCCATTTTAACAGACTAACATTAATTTATGCAATGACGACTAATCTGTTAGAGAGAAAAACTGGATATAAAAATGGCTTTTACTTCATTCTTCATTTTAAGTTTGACCAATCACTGGGAAGCATATGAAACACATAATTATGATAGTTGAAGGTACCCCATGTTTAAAAAACATTTTAAGGTAGTGGAAGGTGTCTGATATATTTTTTTTTAATTTTAATTTTTTTCCTTACTGTTCTGGTTGGTCCACTGCTGATCTATGTCATAGTGGTGAATTTGGCCAACACTGAAATATGCTATATAAAACCTGGTAAGTCTACTAATGAAAAATATACATACTTTTTAATATACTGCTCTATTGCTAGGATCATCCATCCATCCATTATCCAACCCGCTATATCCTAACTACAGGGTCACAGGGGTCTGTTGGAGCCAATCCTAGCCAACACAGGGCGCACGGCAGGAAACAAACCAAGGGCAGGGTGCCAGCCCACCGCCAGTTGCTACGATCAGCCTATGTGTAATGTGCATCCTATACATGAATCCGTCAGATAATGCAAGGTTCCAAGTAGAATTTTGTACTTTCTACTTTTCTTTTTTAACTTGAACTAAATCATTTTGCTTCTTAAAAAAAAATAGTTATTTATATTTTACTTCACAACAGACAAACTACACCTGACATATGCAAGAAAGGTGTGATAAATACAACATCTTTGTGTAAATGAAGTCTGAAATTTGGTTCTGATGAATCTAGTTCACTACCTGAAAACAAATCCGGTGGGCACTGAATTGTGTCATTAAAAAAGAATAAAATACATGGATGTGTGTGTTATAGATAAGCAAGATATGTAAGCAAACAAGACAGACATCATTAACACACACATATATTCATATACATATACGTACATACATATATACAGGTGCTGGTCATAAAATTAGAATATCATGACAAAGTTGATTTATTTCAGTAATTCCATTCAGACAGTGAAACTTGTATATTAGATTCATTCATTACACACAGACTGATGTATTTCAAATGTTTGTTTCTTTTAATTTTGATGATTATAACTGACAACTAATGAAAGTCCCAAATTCAGTATCTCGGAAAATTAGAATATTGTGAAAAGGTTCGATATTGAAGACACCTGGTGCCACACTCTAATTAGCTAATTAACTCAAAACACCTGCAAAAGCCTTTAAATGGTCTCTCAGTCTAGTTCTGTAGGCTACACAATCATGGGGAAGACTGCTGACTTGACAGTTGTCCAAAAGACGACCATTGACACCTTGCACAAGGAGGGCAAGACACAAAAGGTCATTGCTAAAGAGGCTGGCTGTTCACAGAGCTCTGTGTCCAAGCACATTAATAGAGAGGCGAAGGGAAGGACAAGATGTGGTACAAAAAAGTGTACAAGCAATAGGGATAACCGCACCCTGGAGAGGATTGTGAAACAAAACCCATTCAAAAATGTGTGGGAGATTCACAAAGAGTGGACTGCAGCTGGAGTCAGTGCTTCAAGAACCACCACGCACAGACGTATGCAAGACATGGGTTTCAGCTGTCGCATTCCTTGTGTCAAGCCACTCTTGAACAAGAGACAGCGTCAGAAGCGTCTCGCCTGGGCTAAAGACAAAAAGGACTGGACTGCTGCTGAGTGGTCCAAAGTTATGTTCTCTGATGAAAGTAAATTTTGCATTTCCTTTGGAAATCAAGGTCCCAGATTCTGGAGGAAGAGAGGAGAGGCACAGAATCCACGTTACGTGAGGTCCAGTGTAAAGTTTCCACAGTCAGTGATGGTTTGGGGTGCTGGTGTTGGTCCATTGTGTTTTCTGAGGTCCAAGGTCAACGCAGCCGTCTACCAGGAAGTTTTAGAGCACTTCATGCTTCCTGCTGCTGACGAACTTTATGGAGATGCAGATTTAATTTTCCAACAAGACCTGGCACCTGCACACAGTGCCAAAGCTACCAGTACCTGGTTTAAGGACCATGGTATCCCTGTTCTTGATTGGCCAGCAAACTCGCCTGACCTTAACCCCATAGAAAATCTACGGGGCATTGTGAAGAGGAAGATGCAATACGCCAAACCCAACAATTCAGAAGAGCTGAAGGCCACTATCAGAGCAACATGGGCTCTCATAACACCTGAGCAGTGCCACAGACTGATCGACTCCATGCCACGCCGCATTGCTGCAGTAATCCAGGCCAAAGGAACCCCAACTAAATATTGAGTGCTGTACATGCTCATACTTTTCATGTTCATACCTTGCAGTTGGCCAACATTTCTAAAAATCCTTTTTTTGCATTGGTCTTAATTGATATTCTAATTTTCCGAGATACTGAATTTGGGACTTTCATTAGTTGTCAGTTATAATCATCAGCATTAAAAGAAATAAACATTTGAAATACATCAGTCTGTGTGTAATGAATGAATCTAATATACAAGTTTCACTTTTTGAATGGAATTACTGAAATAAATCAACTTTGTCATGATATTCTAATTTTATGACCAGCACCTGTATATATACACACTCCATCCATCCATCCATTTTCCAACCCGCTGAATCCGAACACAGGGTCACGGGGGTCTGCTGGAGCCAATCCCAGTCAACACAGGGCACAAGGCAGGAACTAATCCCGGGCAGGGTGCCAACCCACCGCAGTATATACACACTCATTATATATATATATATATATATATATATATATATATATATATACACAGTATATATCTGTATATGAATAATTTATATAGTCTAGCCAATCAATGAATAATGGGGGCACAGTGATGCAGTGGTTAGGGCTGCTAATGACATTTCCAAGACACTCAGCTTGAGTGCCTGCCTGGTGACCATAAGAATTTCTTTCCCATATCCCAATGATTCAGAAATTATCACAGGGTGAAGGTGTGTACATTTGCCCGCCATACAGGGGTGCCCTGCCCTGTGTTGATTCCTGACTTGCACCTAATGCTCTGGTCGCCCCCATACCTAAACAAGATGTGTTTATGCAGATGATGTTTTCTTTATCCACTAGCTGACTATAACTAAAAGATACAATTAGTTCAGCTCCAGGTTGCACTCCATAACAGAAATCTAATTCCGTCAATTTCTGATGCTTTTGTTGAAATAATAAAAATGTTTTTTTTACCTGTGTGGTGTTGTACCCGTTTTCTAATTAATACTGTTCTTATCTGCCAGTCTCATTCAATGTCATGTGCAGTCTTCGCACGTTCAGTGTCTTTGACGTTTACATACAGTACATCTGCATGCCTAACACATACACACACGCGCTCGCCCTTACTCATTTCTACAACATGGAAATTGTGACACGAACGTGCCCTCTTAAAATGACTTGAGATTGATGGACAAATAAAGTACACCAATGTGACACACTGCCAGAGGACAAACGGACCAAAAACTCAAAAGCGGTTCGCACTTGATAATCCCGCTGTACTGTGCAGCAAAGCCTCGCTTTAATCAGAATCAGAAGAACAACTAAACTGAGATAAGGCAACGTGCAGCATTAAACGTTGTCAACTAAAATGCAACTTAATTAATTTCGTGGTCAATGGTGCTCCCATTACTGGTGACAAAACTGTCTAGCACCGACACATACATGTATACATAGGACTTACCGGGTGGAGCGAGCAATTGTCGTCAGCATGTAGCGGAGCTGGGCACAGTATCCACCGAGATGGTTGTCTGCTGGAGGTCGTGCGCCTTAATGTCTGATCCCTACCCAGGAAAAACGCACGATTTCTTAAAAAAGAGAGAAAAGAAGCGAGTCTAGCAGAGTCAACGCTATAGCATCACTCTCCGACCATTTTAGCTAAGCTCTCTCCGATCCTCCGTTTGCTCCAGACATTGAGGGGGGCTGCGCTTACGACACCACTCACCCCAGCATCAGCACTGAGGCACAACCACTGATCCACATCCTTAGGTTCCGCTGATTCTGCAGCAAGAGACAGCCTCTTCAACACACACAGATCCCAGTTGTCGTTCGTGTGGACAAACACATTACGGTTTTAAAGTTTAAAAGTAAGAAGCGATTTCTTTTTTTCGATGGAAACAAACAGCGCTACAGTTATTAAACTGGCTATCAATGAGCAATTCGAGTCCAAAGAAGCGGTGAGCGTCTTGACCGGGGTCCCAATATCTCTTTGCACGGCTGAAGCTGATCTTTTGACTTGGAAAAGCCCTCGATCCAAGTAAAATAAAGGAGTTCACGAAAAGCGGTCTTCTTACCAGCAAAGGCCGGGATCCTGAAACATTCTTGACGTTGCAAACAGTCCCCTTAAAAAGGGTTTTTCCCCTAGATTACCTAAAAATACTCTTCGCATGACTTGTCACTAATCAATGGAAAGTCAAGCAAAAATGAACATTTTGAAAAGAGTTCAGATCTAAACTCACTGGAAGTTGAAAGGAATAAAGCACGATGTCATACTCAGCTGCTGCTACAGACTTGATTTGGCAGAAAGAGAGGGGGGAGAGAGAGAGGCTTCAGCGAGCTCAACAAAAGAGGAGGAGAGAGAGAGAGAAAAGGAGGGGGCGATCAAAAGCAATCTTTCCCAGAAGAAGAAAAAAAAGACTCGTTGCTAAAAATATTTCAGGGATAAAACATACCGCACGATAGTTTGAAAGGACTGCAATCGGTTTGTTTGTTTGCGCTCGCAAGTTTTTACTTTGTTGTTTCTACGGGGTCGATTTGCGCTGAGGAACCGTTTTGAAATGATGTTAATGAGAAAGCACCCGGAAAAGGGAAGATTACATTAAAAGTGACTCATCCCAAGTATCCTTTTCGAATGCGAATGGATCTCAGAACGTGGTTATTAGTGTGTGGGGGATGGGGAGCATCGAACGTCAAGTCGAGTATCCAAATCAAAAATATCGTCAAGCTCAAGCCAAGCGCCGATCACGTGGTCCAGACAAGCCCGTCTGGGGTCTCATTATATGTATTCACTATCTTAAGTCTTCGTTTTTAAGCATTGCGCTGCAAAAAACGGGAAAAAAGTGCACAATTCCGAAATATTCTAACATGCTGGCGATTTCTGTCTGGTTAAAGAAAAAAGTTTCATAATGGAATATCCCACACAAACCCACGCCCTTTCCGTTTTGAGCAACACTTGAAAATAAAATGTCAAAAGTGCAAATACAAATGGTACATATAATCATTCTCAGATAGTGCAAGGCTGAAACTTTTTAAAGCTTTGGGAAAACAAATAAAAACACGAGGTGGCGTTTGAGGACAAATAATACCAGACTAGATTGTTATAGTAATTATGTGGCAGTCTTACACGCTTTAAAATGTTGTGAATAATTCCATCTGTCCTATTGTTTTGTTTTCATTTCTCGGTGGATATAACTTACAAATTTAACGTTGATTGGGTAAATCTAGCCATACTTAACCGTGTTGCAAGCGCAAGACAAGTGTCGGGCTGCCAACCCATCTCAGGGCACACACCGCACCTCTATTGGCCAGTTTAAGGTCTATCAGCCATAAACTGTGCTCCACTGCTTTGCTATAGCGTATCTAATGCGCTTTTCATTTACAGGAGCACTGTTACATCGGCAAACCTTTCGTAGCACCAAGTGTATAGGACGGCATATAAATCGAGCAATGCTTAATTTCATATAGCGCCTGCAGAAACCCGCTTACCAAATACCACCACAAGATAGTCATTGAATCGAGAAGAAGGCGTTGTCCGCTATTTAGGCCCACCACTCCCTTACGCTGCGATTTCACGCAGCTGCGCTCTGTTATTCACACTTCTCTGAAAGGCTTAAGCAGCTGTCATCTGCCTGAGGTGACCCAACTGCGTTCGCAAGACGAACCCCACCCTTTCCTTCTGTGTCTTCAACCACACAGCAGCTCCTTTATTATTGCTAGTTTATTTATTATGACAAAGTAAGGAAGACTGTTGTTTACTGTATTTTCTAGTTCTCCCCCACTGACGATCGTCATGTTTGTACAAAAACTGTTTCGCTTGAAACGACCAACAGAGGTACGTATAATGTAACAGCTATGATTTAAAACAAAGGTTTTTCACTGCTTTTTATAATACGGAACTTCTAACGGTAATGCACCCAATTCAAAACGACACGTGTGGGAGTCGGGAGCCGGGAAAATGTGCGTGCGCACCCAAAGCCAGAAACCGCTGGCTCAGGGACTTGAAGCATTTGGCCAAATGGCTGAGCTAGAGCAACATCACATTAGGCGTGTACGGCACACATCGCTAGAGTTGGAGGCAGAATAGGCATTTTTTAAGCTAAGAAGTGCAAGAAAAAAGTACGAAAACCCATAATTTAACTTACAATGCCTGGTTCAGGAGCGAAGGAAAACTATGCGCGACCCGAAGATCAGAGCGACGCCACATCAAACGCTTGCAACGCTGGAATTTTTCAAAAGTGAAAGGCCTATCATTTTCTACAGTACTGTTGCTTAGCAGTTACTAAGAAAAAAAAAGTTTAACCCAAACCGTTGCAATTAACGTGTTATCACAGGCAGAATCAAAGAGGGAAATTTAGCAGGAAACATTCTGCAGCCTTCAAAATTCATGTCATAAAAAAACAAAAGTTGACTAGTCCTGCCAGAACAGAACGGAATTGGCCAGAGAAAATCCGACCCTTGCCGCTTTTAAATGCAGCAGTAATCTCACATTCTAAATGTGTTTTCTGCTTAAAGTTGGATAAGAGTCTGATCCAGTCCATACACGATCAGACTGGTGTCCAAAACCTACCCTGGACATGGGTACCCTGTCTATCACTGGGCACAATCACATGCAGAAGGGAGCTGTGCAGAAAATGTGACTATTTTCTACCTAACTACACTCATGACTAGGCCCATATAGCACTTGTATGGTTGATAAAGTACTTAGCTTTGCATTTGTCTTCATATGTACTCAAATGTGGCACTTGGTGCCACGGCCCACCTGCCAAGTTGTTTTGCCTGCCTAAGGAAAAGTCATCCCAGATGGAGGATCGCAGGAATCGTGGGAGAGAGGGGTCCTTTCATCGGATTGGCTGGCCCAGCACTGTTTCAGCTGTGGAATGGCCAAGTGGGGGAGGCAGCTTGAAGGATGAGGTCTCCAGGACTCTATACAAATACAAATCTTATTATGGGATATATCATCTACTGTTAAATTCTGCTCTGTACTTCTAAAATTTATATATATATATATTTTTTTATTTCTTACTATATTGAGAAATTGTTCTGTGTACTGTATTGTATTGTATTGACCCCCTTCTTTTGACACCCACTGCACGCCCAATCTACCTGGAAAGGGGTCTCTCTCTGAACTGCCTTTCCCAAGGTTTCTTCCATTTTTCCCTACTAGGTTTTTTTGGGAGTTTTTCCTTGTCTTCTTAGAGAGTCAAGGCTGGGGGGCTGTCAAGAGGCAGGGCCTGTTAAAGCCCATTGCGGCACTTCCTGTGTGATTTTGGGCTATACAAAAATAAACTGTATTGTATTGTATTGTATATGTTTTAGGTAAAGTAAAATAAAATTAATTGATAAATGAGCAGCTCTGGTCTGAGGTTTAGCACTGTCACCTCACAGTTTCATGGATCTTGGGTCAACAGATGGCCCGCTGAATTACTCTGTATGTCTCACATATGTTTGGTGTATCCGCCCACAAGGCAAAGCCAAGCATATTAGGCATGCTGGTGACTCAAAATGGACTGTGTACAAGTGAGTATGTACACCCAATAGGCTAGATACTTATTGACTCTGTATACTTAGTACATCTGAGCACAAGTGTGAGAGAATGAGTAAAACCTATGAAGAAAAGCTGCATAACTGCCACTAAAGTCCATCCATCCATCCATTTTCCAACCCGCTGAATCCGAACACAGGGTCACGGGGGTCTGCTGGAGCCAATCCCAGCCAACACAGGGCACAAGGCAGGAAACAATCCTGGGCAGGGTGCCAACCCACTGCAGGACACATACAAACACACCCACACACCAAGCACACACTAGGGCCAAGTTAGAATTGCCAATCCACCAAACCTGCATGTCTTTGGACTGTGGGAGGAAACCGGAGCGCCCGGAGGAAACCCACGCAGACACGGGGAGAACATGCAAACTCCACGCAGGGAGGACCCGGGAAGCGAACCCGGGTCCCCAGGTCTCTCAACTGCGAGGCAGCAGTGCTACCCACTGCGCCACCGTGCCGCCTGCCACTAAAGTGATAACATTATATGGAATAAGGTTACTGTTATACAGAATCAGGTTAACATTAAGTTCAGGTCAGTTAGGTACAGGATGTGCTGTATAAAAATCACAAAATACCATAGACCGCAAAATGGGGGGTGGGGGGGTGTCAGGGGTTTGGCCTCGGCTACTTTAAGCCGGTAATTCAAGCAAAACTGAATTTGTTTCACTTCTCAAAAACAATCACAAAATTATACCAGTTAAAATCATACCATTGAGCCAGGGAGATTGGTGTTTCATATATGCTGTACTGTATATTTAAACTTTTTTTTCCCTCCCTGTATTTTCATAGTTCTGTAGAAGAGAGGATTACATTTCCCATAAGGCAGCAGGAATGCACTGTGGCTGACGGAACTCAGCTTGATCAGCCTGCTGCACACAAAGTTTGGGATGACCCAAGCTAGTTTTTCTCTTTTTTGCTCAACTGCATTGTACGACAGTTTCATTGCCTCACTGGGTTACAGCATTTGTCTAACACTGCCCCCCCCCCCATTTATTTTCATCCATAACCTATTCTAAAAAAAAAAGACAAGTCTAAAGAGTATGAACAACATTGCTAACCCTTTAAGGAGCAATGTTTCTTTTCCCCCAAATGACATTTATAATAAACTGTAGAAGAAAAAAGAAACTCTTTAAAGTGATTGCAGAATAACATGTAAAACAAATTTTAGCGTGAATTTTGTAAAACTATTTGCAAAGTCAAACTTGTTTTGCTCCTTTTTTATTTGTAGTGTTGCGTCAAGTGCCCATGGTTTCTCACTCTTTACATCCCTCTTTTAGGTTGCTTAGGGGGATCGCTTGCAAGTTGTAATGTTTTTGAGACTTTTGCAGGCTTTTGCTTTTCTAGACTCCCCTGCAGCTGGCACTGAAGTTGATCATTTGCACGATGGAATGACAGCTTATTCTGTTGGTGAATGGTGGCTTGTCAGTGCCATTACAATATTTTATAATGTTGTATTTTACATAACCTATTAAGCAAGATTCCAGGACCGGACATGGACAGTGGTGGAGTCATACTTGTTGGTTTCGCAAGCAAATAGAAATGTCATTGTACTGTGTAAATGAGATCATAAATCTGAAATTAAGTTATTACACTATATATTTTATCAAAGCAATGTCTTACATTTTTTAAAAAGCCAGTGCCATAGTACACTTGCATATTGGATATTGCAAGTTTGCAATACCAATCAGCACTCGCCATACTTTGTGTCTGTGTGCATGTGTGCGTGGTGGGTGTATATGCAATCTTCTTATATAATACGCTGCCGTGGCTGTCCGTTTGTCTGTCCAGGATTTTAAATCACCTGAAATTTGGTAGACATATACTACGTGATGTCTACTATCTGCTTTCGTGGTGATGACTGACCTCCATGGTTATTCCTCTTTTTATTTTTAATTTATTGCTAATCAACTCTCGGCAGCGGGCAGCAGTGTGGCGCACTCCCCTACCTCTTCATATCTTAAATCATTCCTGAGGCAGACTGAAGATTTAAGTGCCAGCTTAAGTGAAAAATTAAAGAAAACGTACTAAGTAATTGCAACACAAACACTGACTTAATCAATTTTAACATGAAAAGATGCCGAAGAAAGAAGAGAAGAAGCAGGCCACTAGAGTGGAGGAAAGAAGAGCTGCTCAGGAAGAAGCAAGCGCATCAACCTCTGAGCAAACAAATGTTAAACGTACAGAGAAAGTGTATGAAAACTAGGAATGCTCAAGTCAAGTGTATTCACACCCTTACTGGTATTTGAATATTTATGATTGACTGCTCAGCAACCTTATGACTTGTGGTTAGAAACTATCACTAAATCTAATGGTACAAGACCCAGTGTTCCTATACTGTTTGCCAGATGGCAAGAGTGACAAAAGTGGTTGTGCAGTATGGCTAAGGTCTTTAATTATCTTTTTTTGCCTTTCTAATACAGTGAGTGTTATATATTGTAAGTCATGAACAGAAAACAGCTCATTGCTGGTGATATTCTGTGTCCTCACTTCCATCTGTAATGCTTAATGTTCTGTAGTCGGCCAGGAGGTACACCAGAATATTTATCCAGTGAGGGTGGACTCCACTGTGCACCTATAGAAGAGATGGAGAAATCTACGATGAACTCTAATTTCTGAAGAAGTACAGGTACTAATGAGCCTTTTGAATTTGGTTTGAAAAGCAAATGGATGGATGGATGAACTGATATATGTTTAAGGGTGTGTGGGAGTTGCTATATAAGTTTAATTAAATTGAAATAAACAACAACACAAGAAATGGAAATTTTAACACACGTTAGTGAAATTTAGACTGTATAATAAATTGAAGTGGATAGCTTGGCATCTCTTGTTGGAGCAATTAACTACAAGTAAATGAGATTACTTTAGATAAACTTTATTAATCCCATAGGGAAATTCAGATGCATACAGCAGGAGAAACATAAAAAACAAGGATACAGACTCATAGGACACATAATACAGCTAATCAATCAACCAGTAAACACAAACTTAATGAGTGCATTGGGTGGAAGCATTGAATTGCCTGATAGCAGTGGGCTGAAAAGACCCCCAGATATTTCTTAGCACACCGTGGTGGAATGAGCCCATGGTTAAAATTGCTCCAAGAGAGCACCTCCCGGAAGGGATGGAGAAGATTTTTCATGATGGCATCCAATTATGCCATCATCCTCTTTTCCACAACACCTGCCAGTGTGATGGAGCAGGCTTTCTTGATAACTTTGTTCAGGCACTGTGCTTCTTCTCAGCTGAGGTTGCTTCCCCGGGAGACTGTGGCGTAGAACAACACACACACTGGCTACTATGGACTAGGAGAATTTTTCCAGCAGTTTGCTGCACAAATCAAAGGACCCATGTCTCCTTAGCAAGTACAGTCTGCTCTGGCCCTTCTTGTACAGTGCCACTGTGTTGTCAGACCAGTCCAGTTTGTTGTCCATGTGAACCCCCCAGGTACTTTCATGATATTATGTTTTAATTACATTTTAAAATGTGCTCTAATTCAATTCAGGATCATCAAGGAAATTATCTAATATTGTTACTATGAATCATTTTCTGCTTGTTGTCGGTGCAGTGGTAGCGCTACTGCCTCACATTAATGGGACCAGGATTCGCATCCTGAGTCCTCCCTGTGGGGAGTTTGCATGTTCTCCCTGTCCCTGAGTGGCTATCCTGTGTGTTCCAGTTCCTCCCACAGTTCAAAGACATGCAGGTTAGATGAATTGGTGCTTGCTTGGTGTATGGGAGTGTGTGTGTTCACCCTACAATGGATTGGCATCCTGTTCTGGGTTTGTTTCTGCCTTGTGCCTTATGCTAGCTGGGTTAGGCTCCAAACCCCAAAACTCCCTCCAAACTCTGGAAAATCTGGTCTGGATTAAGCGGGTTAGAAAATGACGTGACACCTTATTCTTGGTCACTTGCCTGTAGCAGGGAGCATTATCTCAACAAATGGACCGGGTTTAATGTTCTTTCTTAAGAATAAATTTGCCAAGGTTGTTCTTCAGGGCAATACCACTGGGGAAAAAGTTTTGGTTACCTAAGGCACCATCTCCATGAAGGTTACAGAATAAACTTTTATTTATTTAGATCCGTAACAGGTTCCATAAAGTGCCATGTATAGATAATAACAGATTTGTGAAATGCCAATGGGTTTGTGATTTTAAAAGGGCTGCTACATACAATAACACAACTTAAGTTCAGGCTTTTTTGATCTACTAGTATCCTGCTAGAGGCATCAATCTCAAAACTTAGATCAGCCTCATCATAAAATGTATTTGAGTAAATGTCTACTAACTAGTAGCAAAAGGAGTTACAGATTGCTTTTACTCACTCAAACACAACATCCTCAGTTGTTCTCTTTCATCTGTCTTCTTAACATAAGCAACTCGGCATGCATTGTAGAAACAGTCATACTTCATTCTGCCCTATCATGGCTTGGCTGTAATGGGATATTTTGCTTTTTTTTTTCTTATTTCCTCATTATTTTTCATATTATGTATGCTAATAACAGTTTTCTGGCCATTGTCTCCTTCAGGTGCTTGTAGAGCATGTAAAAGGATGGAAAATTACAGTGATTTTCCTCGTTTGCCAAAAATCTCTGGAAATAAAGAACTTTCTCTGTGTTTCCCCTGGCAGGGCTCAAACAGTACTGAAACACTATAATAGTGAAAGGAAAAAGTGAAACTGTATATAACATATAAAAGGAAAAGCAAGCAATGTAACAATAATTAATACTGTAATTACCATAAACAATATACAGTATGTTGTACATTGTATATGAAAGAATAAAAATTTCTAAGCAGCTTATGTATATGAGTGCAACACTTATTTAATACTCAGACCACAGTGATGTATTGAATATTGATTACACTTCATTCCTGCCTACGTATGAGTTTTGGAATGTTGCTGGAGCATTACACAGTTCGATAGGCATGTGCTTAAATTCTTAAAATCCTATAAGAGGATAAGAGAAGTTCATGGCGTCTTCCACGTGCCTTATGCTAAATCCAAGAAGCAATAACATTCAATCTTTCCAGACTTTTAACTCCATTCAGAGGAATTAATAAGTGTTTGTATGAGGTAAGTAGTACTTCTTACAAAGGCTCTCAAATGTTCTCAAGGACTAACTTACTGTTACCAAAGGCTTGTGACTGTTTTGTTTTTTTCCTGGCTTTTTCCATTCTTTAAATCACTTATCAATAAGACTGTTCAGCTGCTGTGGAAGAACTAAACACTGCAGTGGCAAAGGTTCAAGAGGGCTTTATTTGGAGCCAGAGGAGATCACAGTACAATATAGGAAATACTCTGAAGCCAAAGAGTTACAGTGGCAGTATTGATACAGTTCAGAACACAATAATCTTATCACATAACATCACTAAAACTGCTTAATTCACTTAAGAAAATAGTAGAAATTATCTAAGGTTCCAAAGTTCCTGTAAAGATGTCTCACAAAGATAGAATGTACATTGCTGATAATTTCTAATATACACACAATCCACTAAATTTAAATGTTGCAACCTGAAGGGGGCACCCTCAAGCCCCAACCCCCAGACCCAATAATACCCAACACAGTTGCGGTTTCAAATAATAATTTTTTTTAATTCACACAGCACTTTGTACAATGAAGCACAACAAATAACCACACAAACAAAGAAACTTTGTCCTCTCCTTCTACTTACAGTTGAGTGTTGCCTGGTGTCTCCCGACTCTTAACTCTCAGAGAACCCAGGCAGTCCTTCCCCAACAGCATCCTCTTGTGGCACCCAGGGACCCCGACAGGTTTGCACTTCTGGACTCCAGTTCCCTTGAACCACTGCAAGTGTTTAAGCTGAGATGGCTTCTGATTGTACATTCCCTGGAAGCTTCCATCTTGATAGGAGTTTGTGCTGCTACCCAGCTGGGATGCTATTCTGTCCTCCATGCCACTCACACTGTTCATAGACAAGAAGAACACATTTATAGATTAGTATCTCAATATGCATTAATATAGCTTCTAGATAACTCTCTTTTATGTTTTATATTACATAAATGACATAGAAATGAGTTCACATTCTACACTGTACATAAATATTCATTGAAACTGAGCTAAATCATAAACTGTTTGGTGCATTTCCTGAGTGGTAGACATCATTAATTCCACCAAGATCTTGCCATTTCATAGAAATAATATACTGCACAGCATGTCATCTAAGCAGATACCCTATCACCTTAAAAACTCTTCTCTTGGTCTTTACTGTAAATAATCATCCCATGCTTTTACTCTGATATGATAAGTGATATAACTTATAGCACCATACCAATCATTCTTTTACAACATATCTTTGTTTCAGGCATAAGAGAGTGAAATACCATTTCTATATGTTTGGTTTTTTTTGGCATTACTTTGTGTTGCTGTGCAGGGTATTTCCAAAACACAAAGTCAAAATCGGTATGTGTTTAGTCTTGATTTTGGCAACCACTTTTAGTAACCCTTACCTTTTCACATGGAATCATTTACTTTGGGTATCGGGAATCTTCACTTCTTCAGTGGCAACTGTTGATTGTCAGTATCTTTCATTAACTTGGCAGCCATGGGTACAAGACATAAACTCCATGATAAAGTACATTAAAAAGCCTTAAATGTTGGTTTTAATATGAATCTCTCTCTTCATTTTAATAGGTTAATTTCGACTCATAAAGGGTAGACAGTATGGAACAGGAGGTCATACATGTGAAAGGAGAAAATATTGTTTCAATAAGACGTGTAGAAAATTATTGTCATTCACACAGTGACAAAAAAGGTCATATGAGAGAGCAACCCACATTGTTGATTTGGGATCCGCACACTGGTCATACTGCACAAAACATTAAGGTACAACCAGGTTTAGGGAAAAGGGGCCACTAATCACCCCCAGGACCTTTCTGTCGATGCCATAGCATTAACCAAATGCTACAGAATAAAAGGCCACCTTCTACTAGTATTATTTAAGCCCAGTTTTAAAAAGACATCCAGTTTGAAGAGTGTGGTAGGCCAGTAGGTGGTTTCTTTTGCTTTGACCATACATTAATGCAAACTTTCTGTTTAGTTGTTACAGGTTTAAATGGCAGACCAGTTCTTTTTACAAAGATTTTAATTCTATAAATAAAAAAAAAAAACTAACAGTTAAAGCCGAAGCATTGTCATGCAATGCTCACCTCTTTCAAACTTCCTGTCTGTTGTAATGTCCTCTTCTTTATTGAAAGCACAGGAAGTGTTGAGGCTGGGGCTTACCATACCCTTTGCTTACATTTAATTGTTAACTACTCATCTTGCAGCTTTTAATAAATCTGGTACCTTTGTGCAATACTTCCTAGGTCCAGTTTCCTCAGCAGAAGTAAGTGTATTAATGAATTAATTAATACTGTATGTTGAATATTTTTTATCTCTCCACATTTCCATTTAGCATTTCAATTTATTTAAACATGCACTATAAGTATATTTCTGATTTTTTTTCTTTAATACCATTTCCTTCTCTACTTATTTAATAGTCTATTGATTGTTTAGAATAATTCACAGTGCAATACAATGGCATATTTGACATGAAAATTCTGGTGGAGCCACACCAGACTTCTTTATGTTATGCAATCTTCTTTAACATTAATGTTAACTTAGCTGTCTAATAATATCTGCCCCATTTGCTAATGACAAGTGGCACATTGAACTTCTTACAACATTTACCTCACAAAAAATCAGTCAAACAATGAGATGCTCATGTTTGGTCTGTCTAAAGGGCACCACACAATTATCCTACCCTTTTACATCATCATCGTCATCATCTAACAAAATACAGGAATAAAGTTTAATAGTTAAGTAAAATGAGAGCTTTGCAACAACATAATGTGCAGGGAAATCTATTGGCTGTGGAGCAGCTAATTTGAAGCAGCAACACCTCATGTTTAGCTTTCAATGGCTATAAGGTGAAAAATGACAAGCCACGATAAAATGGAAAGAAGATTACATGCCCAGTACCACTCCAACCCAAGACCTTGTAGCTCTCCGGTACCAGCACTAACCATGAAGCCAGGTAAACTGAAAGTTGAACTACTTTCTTTTCTGTAGCACACATTTTTTTGCAAAACTATCTTCTAAGCTAGAGGAGTTTATTGCTATTAATTATGGCTCTATTGGTGACTGCACACACATGTGGTTGGCTGTCATAGGCACTATTCATAACTTCATAATTGGTTTCAGCAGCAGCTTTACTTGCTCTTGTCAGAAAAAAATTCTCTGTTCTCATGTTGTATCTCTTTAGTGAGCATGTGCCCCTGTGTGGTGAATCTATGGTATGAGCTACTAATCCCATTTAAAATATATTAACAAAACTCTTTATGTTTTCAAAGATTAGGGTAGCCATGCAAAGTGTCCAGAGCTAAGATGAGTAAATTATTGATGTTTAGACTATGAGTGGAGTGGCAAGTTCACCTCTGTCTCAGCTATTAGAAAATATTCAGTGCACCTTACTAATACAACTATGAATATTGATATTTTTTAAATCCTCTTCCTTAGAGTTAATTCTTTTTAGAGAACATGTTCCTTCCTTGGCTCACTGATGAAGAATCCTCATTATTGGATTCCCACATCACACTGACTGAACTTAAAAAGGTTTTAGATTCCAGGAGGCTCCCAGGTCCTGATTGTCATCCTCCTCAACCATTGCCTGCTTTTGGGAAACAGTGGTCCTATTTATTTGGATATTCAATGCTGTCATGCCCTTTTCGTAAATGAACTTTTCAATTAATTTAGTTACAATCACTCTTGTCTTAGAGCAAAGAAGAAAACCCTTTCATCGTTATAGTTACAACCCTATTTCACTTAAAGTTTTCACACATTTCAAACAGACAGGGTTCTTTCATCCTTACCATGCAGCAGTTAACACTTCCTATGTCGTCCTTGTTCTGTACTGCCTCAGTGCCTCTCTTTCACTTAATGCAGAAAAGGCTTTGATTGTATGAATTGGATTTTCCTCAGGCAAGTGTTAAACACAGATTATGCTGAAGTGTGCACTGATATGAGTAACGCATAATATTTTTCACCTTCAGTCGTCCTTCAATTTTTGTATTTCCCAGTCCTTTAAATTTTAAAAATTTGTCCCCTGCTTTTTTTTTTACTTATTAACTTTTCTTTCATGTCCCTCTACCATAACCCTCCACAAAATAGCCCTGATTCTTCTTCAGGCAAGATGTACCTGAGTTGCCTCAAAAGCCTACATATTGTAATCTTTTTAGTTAGCCAATAAAATAATTAATTTGCTTGACCTCTCACTGCATTTATAATGACTAACACGGTACAACACCCTAGTACTAAAGGCAAGGTAAATAAACAGTGTTGATTACATTTTTTTGACTATTTTATTTCTTATCCAGCACCAAGTGACTAAATTAAGTGATCATTCATACTGTCCTTTAAAAAATCATCAGATACTCATACTGCATTTATTATAAAGAAAATTTTATTTCTTTCAGCTAAATTAAAATATGCACTAAGCATTTACACTTAGTTATATATGTCAGGAATTTGTTCTATGTTTGTTTTCTCCACTTTTCTCTTTCAGTAATATTAATTTGAAAAATATGCTTAAATGGAAACAAAAACTTTCACTGTTTTTTAATTATATGGTGATAAAGAAAAATTCTTTTTCCTAAATTCTTCTTGATGCTTGGTTCACTTTATCGATAGAATACAAAGACTCTCAGGGCTCCAGCAATTTTATAAGAAATTTATTTAATAAAGACACCTCTGGGGCATGCCATGTAAGATGTTATTCTCACATTGTAATCACAGATATGCTAACAATTCTTTATTCAAACAAAGCTTTTACTGTATATATATATATGATTATGCAAGAGCATCTTTAGCAAACACTAGTGGTCAAAAGTTTTAGAACACCTCAGTTTTTCCAACTTTTCTTCAAATTTAATCAGTTGAAATGCAATGCATGACCTAAAATGCTGAAAAGGTGGAGGTTTAAATTTAAAGTTTAGGTTAGCAAAAGCTGAAAAAGGAAATTACTGAATATTACAAATGGGTTTTCTTCAGGGAACAACTAATAGGTTACAACCTACAGATGTAAAGTAAATTAAGCCTTGCAAGTTGGCGTCTTCACTTATGTTGATTACTTAAAAGTCCTCTGTCTGTCTTAAAGTATAGAGTTGGAGCAGACTGTGTTACTACACTCTCTGAAGTACTACTTAGACAACAGAAAATTACTTTCTACTGAAGTACTACTTAGACAACAGAAAATTACTTTCTACTTAGACTATAGAAAGTTATAAATTCCAGTAATAACGGCAAGAAACTGGCAATTAACAAATTAAATGAGACAGAACATTATTAACCTTAGAAGTGTAGGCCTTTCATTTAGATTGCAAAAAAAAAAAATCAAATTGTCAGTGAGTACGGTGTCCTACACAATCCAAAAGGCAATTAGAAACTTGAAGAAACTTTGATAGAAAGAGATCTGGCAAACCAAAGTCACAACCCATTCAGAAGACAAGTTTCTGAAAGTCACCAGCTTACATGATAGGCGTCTCACAATACAACAGTTTCAAGCACAGCTTAAGAGTGATAGAAAAAGGTAAGTTTCAGTTTCTACTGTGAAGAGGAGACTTTGTGCTGCAGGTTTGGCAGGGTGAGTGGCAGTAAGAAAGCCATTCCTTAAAGGACAGAATAGGGCCTTGAAATACCAGCTGTGGACTGTGGCAGACTGGAAGAAAGTCTTATGGACAAATGAATCAAAATCTGAAATCTTCAGTTCATCACACAGGGTGTTTGTACACCATCGAGTTGGTGAAAGGATGGTTCTGCAGTGTGTGATACCAACTGTCAAACATGGAGGAGAAAATGTGATGGTCTGGGGTTCTTTTGCTGGAGGCAGAGTTAGTGACTTGAACAGAGTGACTGGCATTCTGAATCAAAAGTGTTACCACAGATGACTGGCATATCAGCAAAAGGTGGCTACTTTAATGAATCAAAAATGCAAATACACATTTGTGCACTCAATGATTCCTTGACTTGTTTTTTTTTTTCTTCTTTGCCATTGTTTATTTGTTCTATGCCAGTGTAATATTATCCAAGTAGTACTTCAGAGGGTGTAGTTCCAGCTCTGTTATAAGACAGGCCAAGGGTTTGTAAGTAATCAACAGAATTTGGGACACCTGTACAAATTGTTTGCAAAGCTTAATTTACTTTAATTGCTGCAGAACATCTGTAGGTGGTAACCTATTAGTTTTACCCTGAAGAAGGCCCATTTGTAATATTTTGAAATTTCCTGTTTTCAGTCTTTCCTAACCTAAACTTTAAATTTAAACCTCAGGCAATTTACTGGTTACATTTTCACCATTTTAGATTATTCATTGCATTGCAGCTTTGAGAAAAGGGAGCAGACAGATGAAGATCTAGCATTACATTGAGTTTTACTAGCTGTTGACCATGCATACATTGAAGCTTATTGAGGTAAAGTTTGTAACATATTAAATGAGATTTGCTTATTCTTTTTTTTATCATTAACAACTGTTATGTTAAATTTATTTTTTAAAAACATTGATAGAGAAATGCTGACAGAATTTAAAGGTCTTGAACATAAGAAATTTGATAGACAAGGTGAGATCATTCAGTCCATCAAGCTCATTTGGTCATGTTCAAGACATATTCCAAACCTGCAAATTTTCTGAATTCTGTATTATCTGGGAGGCATTGAGTTTTTTTATACAGTGCATCTTGATATTGCACATGAAAAACCAATAGCCATGAGATATCAGTGGAAGAACCTGAATAAACAAGTGGAGAAGAAGGAAGCCCAGCCATGGATTCATTCACATTTTTCTTTTTCTTTTTACATGACCATCATCATCAAATTCTTCAATGAGAACCCTGAATACAACTAAGACTGATTGAGGTCATTTATGTTAGGTAGAATGCCTAAAGGGGGCTGGGTGTTCTCGTGGCCTGGAACCCCTGCAGATTTTATTTTTTTCTGGGTTTTTTTTTTGTTTTTTCTGTCCTCCCTGGCCATCGGACCTTACTTTTATTCTATGTTAATTAGTGTTCCCTAATTTTACTTGTTTATTTTGTCTTTTTTCTCTTTCTTCATCATGTAAAGCACTTTGAACTGCATTATTTGTATGAAAATGTGCTATAGAAATAAATGTTTTTTGTTTTCACTATTATTTTGTAGTCCACAATTTTTGTTCTATGAAGTCACATTTTTGTCGATGACATGTTTTGTCGTGTCCCGGGTTTGGAGAGTGAGGACTGTTTGAATCAGGAGTACAATTCTGTTAATGTGTGATGTTCTTTGTGGACATAATCTTGTAGTGTGTTCCAATAACTGAAGACGGACTAGATCAGAAAAAAAATTTTGAAATCTGTTATTTTGCAATTCAGTTCAATTCAAATCACTTTAATTCAATTTAATTATATTGCCCTAAGAGGGAAATTTGGTTTATTAGAAGGTTTTATAGAGATACCACAACATAACATTAAACTGTATCAACAAAGAACACAGCCATCAAATATAAACATAGTACAAAAAATATATATATAGCTGTGAGAATAATACTTACATTAGATCAAACATATTAGACACAATAATTAAGCCAACATTTAGACTTAACTGATGACTGTTCCTCTATATGATTTAAGCCTTTGGAAGTTTTCTAAAATTGAAAATATTTAGAAAATTAAAAGCAGTTGAAATGATCGATTATTTGAGCCGGAATTGCTTTTTATCCTTGGAACCTTGAACTAGTGACCTGATGGCAACAACTGAAATTGAGAATATAGTGGGTGGGTCCTGCCTGACAAAATTCTCTCTGCTTTCCAAAAGGTCTGTGATTATTTGAGTGTCGAGGCCTTGTTATTTTTTACTCCATTTTTTAATTTGATTTATTCTGTTTTTGTTGCTAAGAAACCAGGACAGCAGAACATACATGTAAGTGAAGACTGACTCAAAACAAAATTTCTAAAAAGAGTGACTTAATGGTATGACTCATACTAAAAAGACTCGGCTTCATTAAAGAGCAGAGGCACTGCTGTCCCTTTTCATAGATGGGTTTTATGTTTTCCTTAAAAGTCAGTTTTGAATTTATAATTGTCCAATGATATTTATACACTATATGTCCACAATCTTCACTGCCTGGTGTTTGATGATTGTTTCTTTTGGGTCAGTAGTCCATCCATCCATTTTCCAACCCGCTGAATCCGAACACAGGGTCACGGGGGTCTGCTGGAACCAATCCCAGCCAACACAGGGCACAAGGCAGGAACCAATCCTGGGCAGGGTGCCAACCCACCGCAGAACACACACAAACACACCCACACACCAAGCACACACTAGGGCCAATTTAGGATCACCAATCCACCTAACCTGCATGTCTTTGGTGTTTCTTATAAATTCAGTGAAAAGTTCCTTAGTTTTTGTAGTGTCTAAGTATAGAAATGACTCACAACACCAGTTAACAACATCATCTACCACTGGACCATGACTGGTTTCATTTTCGTTCAGTAGGCTTACAATCATAGAAGGTCTTTTGAACTATTGGACTTCTGTGCTCGTCACGGATTGTCCATAACAAACACCATGTTCAAGCATATGGGTGTTCATATGTGCACTTGGCACCAGGACACCCTAGGCCTCAGTTCGATGATCGACTTTGTGGTCGTGTCGTCGGACCTGCGGCCACATGTCTTGGACACTCGGGTGAAGAGAGGGGCGGAGCTGTCAACTGATCACCACCTGGTGGTGAGTTAGCTTCGATGGTGGGGGAGGTCCCTTTTGTCCTGTGGGACTCTGGAGGCAGCTAATAGATAGATAGATAGATAGATACTTTATTAATCCCAATGGGAAATTCACATTCTCTAGCAGTAGCATAATGATACAATAAATAATATTAAATTAAAGAATGATAATAATGCAGGTGAAAAACAGACAATAACTTTGTATAATGTTAAATGTTAACGTTTACACCCCCGGATGGAATTGAAGAGTCGCATAGTTTGGGGGAGGAACGATCTCCTCAATGTGTCAGTGGAGCAGGACATTGACAGCAGTCTGTCGCTGAAGCTGCTCTTCTGTCTGGAGATGATACTATTTAGTGGATGCAGTGGATTCTCCATAATTGATAGGAGCCTGCTGAGCGCCCTTCGCTCTGCCACAGATGTTAAACTGTCCAGCTCCATGCCAACAATAGAGCCTGCCTTCCTCACCAGTTTGTCCAGGCGTGAGGCATCTTTCCTCTTAATGCTGCCTCCCCAGCACACCACCGCGTAGAAGAGGGCGCTCGCCACAACTGTCTGATAGAACATCTGCAGCATCTTATTGCAGATGTTGAAGGACGCCAGCCTTCTAAGGAAGTATAGTCGGCTCTGTCCTTTCTTGCACAGCGCATCAGTATTGGCAGTCCAGTCTAATTTATCATCCAGCTGCACTCCCAGATATTTATAGGTCTGCACCATCTGCACACAGTCACCTTTGATGATCACGGGGTCTATGAGGGGTCCGGGCCTCCTAAAATCCACCACCAACTCCTTGGTTTTGCTGGTGTTCAGTTGTAGGTGGTTTGAGTCGCACCATTTAACAAAGTCATTGATTAGGTCCCTATACTCATCCATCCATCCATCCATCCATTTTCCAACCCGCTGAATCCGAACACAGGGTCACGGGGGTCTGCTGGAGCCAATCCCAGCCAACACAGGGCACAAGGCATGGAACCAATCCTGGGCAGGGTGCCAACCCACCGCAGGACACACACAAACACACCCACACACCAAGTACACACTAGGGCCAATTTAGAATCGCCAATCCACCTAACCTGCATGTCTTTGGACTGTGGGAGGAAACCGGAGCACCCGGAGGAAACCCACGCAGACACGGGGAGAACATGCAAACTCCACGCAGCCCACGATAGCAGTGTCATCAGCGAACTTTTGCACATGGCAGGACTCCGAGCTGTATTGGAAGTCCGATGTATATAGGCTGAACAGGACCGGAGAAAGTACAGTCCCTTGTGGCGCTCCTGTGTTGCTGACCACAATGTCAGACGTGCAGTTCCCAAGACGCACATACTGAGGTCTGTCTTTAAGATAGTCCACGATCCATGCCACTAGGTATGAATCTAATCCCATCTCTGTCAGCTTGTCCCTAAGGATCAGAGGTTGGATTGTGTTGGTACCGGCAGGCCAAGCGGAATGCGGCTTCGGTGGTTGCTAAGGCAAAAACTCAGGCATGGGAGGAGTTTGGGGAGGCCATGGAGAATGACTTTCGGACGGCTTCGAGGAGATTCTGGTCCACCGTCCGGCGTCTCAGGATGGGGAAGCAGTGCAGTGTCAACACTGTATATGGTGGGGATGGTGCGCTGCTGACCTCGACTCGTGACGTTGTGGGTCGGTGGGGGGAGTACTTCGAAGACCTCCTCAATCCCACTAACATGCCTTCCAGTGAGGAAGCCTGGGGACTCAGAGTTGGGCTCCCCCATCTCTGGGACTGAGGTCACCGAGGTGGTCAAAAAACTCCTTGGTGTCAGGGCCCCGGGGGTGGATGAGATACGCCCGGAGTTCCGCAAGGCTCTGGATGTTGTAGGGCTGTCTTGGTTGACACGTCTATGCAACATCGCATGGACATCAGGGACAGTGCCTCTGGATTGGCAGACCGGGGTGGTGGTCCCCCGGGGGACCGGAGGGTGTGTTCCAACTACAGAGGGATCACACTCCTCAGCCTCCCTGGAAAAGTCTATTCGGGGGTTCTGGAGAGGAGGGTCCATCGGATAATCGAACCTCAGATTCAGGAGGAACAGTGTGGTTTTCGTCCTGGTCGCGGAACAGTGGACCAGCTCTACACCCTTAGCAGAGTCCTGGAGGGTGCATGGGAGTTCACCCAACCAGTCTACATGTGTTTTGTGGACTTGGAAAGGGTGTTCGACCATGTCCCTTGGGGAATCCTGTGGGGGGTGCTCCGGGAGTATGGAGTACCGGACCCTCTGATAAGGGCTGTTCGGTCCCTGTACAACCGGTGTCAGAGCTTGGTCCGCATTGCCGGCAGTAAGTCGAACCCGTTTTCAGTGAGAGTTGGACTCCGCCAGGGCTGCCCTTTGTCACCGATTCTGTTCATAACTTTTATGGACAGAATTTCTAGGCGTAGCCAAGGTGTTGAGGGGGTCCGGTTTGGTGGACTCAGGATTGGGTCACTGCTTTTTGCAGATGATGCTGTCCTGTTTGCTTCATCAGGCCGTGACCTTCAGCTCTCTCTGGATCGGTTCGCAGCTGAGTGTGAAGTGGCTGGGATGGGAATCAGCACCTCCAAATCCAAGACCATGGTCCTCAGCCGGAAAAGGGTGGAGTGCCCTCTCAGGGTTGGGAGCAAGATACTGCCTCAAGTGGAGGAGTTCAAGTATCTCGGGGTCTTGTTCACGAGTGAGGGAAGAATGGAGCGTGAGATCGACAGGCGGATTGGTGCTGCGTCCGCAGTGATGCGGGCACTGCATCGGTCTGTCGTGGTGAAAAAGGAGCTGAGCCGTAAGGCAAAGCTCTCAATTTACCAGTCGATCTATGTTCCTACCCTCACCTATGGTCATGAGCTATGGGTAGTGACCGAAAGAACGAGATCGCGAATACAAGCGGCTGAAATGAGTTTCCTCCGCAGGGTGTCTGGGCTTTCCCTTAAAGATAGGGTGAGAAGCTCAGTCATCTGGGAGGGGCTCAGAGTAGAGCCGCTGCTCCTCCGCATCGAGAGGAGTCAGATGAGGTGGCTCGGGCATCTGATCAGGATGCCTCCCTGGCGAGGTGTTCCGGGCACGTCCAACCGGGAGGAGGCCCCGGGGAAGACCCAGGACACGCTGGAGGGACTATGTCTCCCGTCTGGCCTGGGAACGCCTCGGGATTCTCCCAGAAGAGCTAGAAGAAGTGGCCGGGGAGAGGGAAGTCTGGGTATCTCTGCTCAAGCTGCTGCCCCCGCGACCCAACCTCGGATAAGCGGAAGAGGATGGATTGATGGATGGAGGCTTACAATCACTGAGTCGGTCCTGGAGGGCCGCAGTGGCTACAGGTTGTTCCAATCCAGTTTCTTAATGAGAAGTCAATTATTGCTGATGAAGCACTTATTGCTCAAGTGACATTTTGATGCTTCATTTTAGTGGTCTTACTTGTTAAGTTTCCCCATCCTGAAGTGCTTATTTCACTCTTAAACAGCTGCATTCACTGTTTTTAATGGCTCTTTATTAATAACAACAGGCAAATTACAAAGGAGCCAGCACTTCTCCTTCTACGTTGTTCATATTTGCACTTGTGTGGATTTGTCTTGCACTATTTGGTTTAATAAAACACTTAAGAGAAAATTGTGACGGGCTGAAGATCACTCAACTGTTTTAGGCTTCAAATCATTTGGATGATATCCTTGGAAAGAAAAACATCTATGATATGAGAACCTAACATTGCAGACTATCAAACCATAAAATTTAATAAGATCTGAGATTTGCAAGGATTAATTTCTAATTAAGAAATTGTGTTGGAAAGAAAATCTGCAGCTACTGTGGCCATCAGGACTGATTTTGCCCACCTCCGGTGTAGAGGATGTACAAATGAAATGAAAGAACACAGCCCTGAGGGGACCCAGGGGATGAGGGCAGCATATCAGACAACCATTGACTTTCACTATTTGAGTCATCTTTTATAAGTCTCTCTGTAAGAAGGAAGGGCTGGATGATAATAAAAGCTAATGACAAGTCTACAAATAGACTTGGTGCCCTCCAAGTGGTTAAATATCAGATGAAGCAAAGTGACAATGGAGTCCTCTGTACTTCTATTGATCTGGTAGGCAAAGTAAAATGAATCTAATAAGCCCTGGATTTCTCTGTTAGCTTCCTTTTTACGTTTTTCAAATGGTTTCTCCCATTTTTAACATCAATGTGATTTTTAAAAAATCTACTAGTCTGTCAGCCATAAGGCACTTCAGCCTCTCTATCCTTTATCTAATCTGGTTAGTCTATTTCAGTTTTGTGTGTTTAAGATACTTTTTGTTTCTGACTGTGAATCAGGAATAACACAGCAATTTACAATAATTCATTCATCCTGAGTTGAGTCAGAGTGCTCACTGATGCAATTGGAACTTCATACAGGTCCGGTTCTGTCATGTGACTGCTTAATAACCATACTCAGCAGTTCCAGAAAATGGACAAATGAAACATGTGAGGGAAGCCGGTAGATCTTACCAAGCAGGCTGAGCATGTTGTACAAAACTTTTAAGTGGTTTTATTGTTCACTTTGAAGGATAACTAGATTAGCATGTGAGTGTAATTCATTTGTATTCTTACAGCTATTACGTTACAGACTTGCTGTTTTACTATAGTTTGAATGTGGACTTTGCCAAGAGCTTCATATTTAAAACACAATGCATTTAAACACAAAAGTGCTTTGGTATCATATGTATTATATGCCTTAGGAGCTCAAGATGCATTACAATTGTTTGCATATTTTTTTACACTTGGAGCACAGGAAGCTTAAATGTACTGTACAATTGAGAACACATGGTGAGTCAGAGTTAAGAGCTGAACCAGCAACTATGTAGGTATGAAGTCAAATGCCTTATCTACCACATCCCCCTGAGGGCCTATTATGCAGAATACAGAACACAACGACAGTGTACAACGTTGTGTGCCAAAACTGGGCTCCTTTTGATGGGCTAGTGGGAAACCACATTATGGATACAGCACTATAAAAAAGCATCCTTCTTTAAGAGTATTTTGCCCAGTGGTGTAGTAGGAGGGATCCATCCATCATCTTCTTCATTATCAAATTTGACAAAGATCCTTCTCTATGTAAATAAGTAACATCTCCACTGTGTAATATGTATGCATATACTGTACACTGATGAGCCAAAACATTATGACTCATCCCACATGAAGCAAATGACTTTTCATAACAATGCCACATGTCAAGGTCAAGGATATATTAGGCAGTAAGCTGACAATGGGAGCTCGTAGTCCACATGTTAAATGCAGAAGATATGGGAATTACATAAAAACCTGTGCGACTTTGATAAGGGTCAAATTCTTATGGCTAGACGACTGGGTCAGTGAATTTCCAAAGCTTCAAGGCTTGTGGAGCGGTCACAGTCAGTTATTATAAGTACCTACTGACAGTGGTCTAAGATGGGAAAAAACATGAACTGTTAAGAAGGTGTTGGACCACCAGGATTCATTAATGAGAGAGCTCAACTAAGGCTGTCCATCTGGTACAAACCGACAGAAGGTCTACTGTGGCACAAATCACAATTTTAATGTGTGACAACACAGAGTGCATCAAACCACACTGTGTATGGGGCTGCATAGCTGCAGGCCAGACAAAGTGCCCATGCAAACCCCTGTCCACCATTCAAAGCACCTACAATGGTCATCTAAGCATTGGAACTGCACCTTGGATCAAGCGAAGAAATTCTCTTAGTCTGATGAATCCCATCTTCTGTTGCACCATGTGCATTGTTTACCTGGGATAGAGATTGTATCAGGATTCATTGTAGGAAGAGCAAATCAGTGTATGGAGTCCAATGCTTTGGGCATTGTATTATGCTGAGAAACCCTGGGTTCGGGCATTTATGTGGACATTATTTTTAAATGTACTTATTTACGCATCATTGCAGACCAGGTACATGGCATCATGGCAAGTGTATTCCCTAGTGGAAGTGGTATCTTTCAGCAGGATAATACACCCCACCACACTGCAGAAATTGTTCAGGAATGTTTTGAGGAAAATAATGAAGAGTTCATGGCGTTGCACTGCCCTCAAAATTTCCCAGATTTCAATCCCATTGAGCATTTGTGGGATGTTTTGGAGCAACAAGTCTGATCTGTGATGGAGTTAAAGGATCTCTTGCTATCATAATGGTGCGAGATATCACAGAATACTTTCAGAGGTCTTGAAGAGTCAGCAAGTCAGGGCTGTTTCAGTGGCAAACAGAGGAGCAACAGCATATTAGGCAAGCGAACATAAAGTTTTGGTTTATCAATGTATATGTGTATATTTTTAATTATTTGGAATTTTGATCCATCTGTCATTTGTTTTGTGTGTTTTGAGTAAAAGAAGTTTATTTTTATGACTACCTTGTTTTCCTATTTTTACGTGATGTTTTCTGCTTTGATCACATGACCGCAATCATTGTACTTCTATAAATGGAGTGGCACTTGTGTATTGGATTATCCTTTGGTGGAAACAAAAATACTTTTGTCTGCTTTTATGATAGTCAGTTTCTAACTCAAGTAGGCCCTAGCACAAGGTTTGTAAATCTCATTCTGTTTTTTTTTACCCTTGCTATTACTTTTAACCATGATTTCTTGCCTTCCTTTCATCTTCTGAACATCTCTTTCTCTCACACAATAATCCTCAGGCACTACCTTATTATATTGCCTCATATACTGTACAACAAGCTTGTGTGTCCTGAATTTCAAAACAACTCTCAGTCCATTGCTAGAATTGTTCTGGTTTTTTGAGACCCAGCCTCCAATCTCAACCATTACAAAGGGTTTCTGCCACTAAATTAAAAATAATGCACATTAGTGCAACATGTTGGGGTTTTACCCTACTGACAAGATGACAAGAAAAACATGGGCAGCAATAATGGATGGACAGGTTCAAGTTAACATACCGTAAATATGGCATATTGTGAGAACATGACATTTGGCAATGAAGATAAAGTGACCTCTTGCATTGTGTTTGGCTGGTCGTCTTTGAATTGCATTGTGAAAGGCAGGAAAGCAGGAGGAAGTATGTTGGTGTTATTTTTAAACATTCAATACAAATTGGGCAGTCGAGACATAGAAGTACTTGTTAGAATTAAAGGAGTAGAGATTTGGAAACAGTTGTCTTTGTATAGACTTTACAAGGACAGCTTATTACTATTATTATTATGCTTGTGTTGCTATGTTGCTTTCAAAATTTTATTTTGCTATGAGACAACATCCATCATCAGTCATACATGATTATACAACAATCTGCTCTCCTATGCCAGTTATGCTTGTGTGCGGCTCTAGGCAAGTTCAGAACAAAGAACACTGAAGCACACTAATGACTGCTAATATATTATCAAATTACAGATGAACGTAAGACTGAGTGAGCTGACAAATTTGCAAATATTTTTGAGAAAAACTGCAGCTAGGTTGACTGTTATGTTGCGTCTGCAGATTTTACATTTGCTAATAACTTTATAGTTTATTTTATGTGCAGAAAAATATTGCAGGTTTATATAGATTGTGACTTCCAGGGGGAGTATAAGCACTCCAAAACTGGAGAAACAACTAGATACCATAGTCCTGGGTTCAAACACAAGACGTTTTATTTTACACAGTACCTCTTTATGAATCCAAATCCTCTTCCAGAATACTATAATACACTTAAAAGCTTTCTTTCTTCCCTCCACATCTCTCACATAGCCTCATCTACTTTCTCCCGACTTTGACTACTGATGCTGGGAAACTGACTTCTTTTATACCAGAACTAAGAGTACTTCAGGTCAGGTGTCACCACCTTGCACATCAGAAACAAATCCAGATTAGACAAAAGCCCTTCACAGAAGGTATACTGTTCTCTTGCAGTTCCCTTTATCAGCACCAAAGAACTCCGACAGGGCTGGCTTATGGAACTACAACTTCCAGCCGGAACTGCGGGTATCCATATGGGAGTACAACCAGTAGGATGCTGCCATCGTGTGCACGGGGGAAGTCATAACTCCAAGAAGGAGCCACCCCCAGTTCTTCCAAACAGGTCTCCCATCCTGGCAATGAAATGCACCTATCCTGGTTGGGATGCCAACCCAGCCTTGTCCTTGCATTACAGCCTCCTGCCCTGGCATGGAACCTGCTTCCGTCCTGGACAGGATGCCAGCCCATCTCTGTCTTTCCATTATGGCCTCATGCCCTGGCAGGGAACCCACTTCGATATGTTTATATTTAAGTCATACAGTATAAAGAAAGATTGCTCTCCACACCCCATAAACCAGAAAAAAGCAAAGCAAAAATCTATCCATTTTCCTGGGTCAGGGGTTACAAGCAGCCAGAGTCATGACATGAAGCATCCTTAGATTGTTAACCAGTGCAGTTCCTGAAGGACACGCCATAAACTTACAGTGGGTTGGGCGGACTTGCCAAATGAGCGGACTGTAAGCTTTTGGATTGTTGGAAAGAAACTCACAGGAACACAAAAACAAGATGCTGACTCCACAGAGGAGATACTCCACCCTAGAATCAAACTGCAGTTTAAGTGCTTTAAGGCATAAGCAATTCTCATTATGCTATCATGTTAGACACACTAAAAAACCTTCATATTTAAGCATCACTTACCCAGTGCAGCACACTGGAGGTAATGCCTGATTCAGACTGGCTCCTTTAATTTTTCTACATATGTTTGTACCAATTTCCTTTATTAATAAGTAAACCTGTGGAACTTGTTAGTACAGGAAGGGAACCAATTAGTCATCACCAAAGGTTACTATTGTTATTGTATATTTGGCAGATGCCTTTATTCTTGGTGACATACAAGTTTAGAATACCTTACAGATATTTTTATGTTTCATTACAATTGCAGGGCACATAAGTTAAGTGGCTTACTAATAGACATTAGACCAGAAATAACAGATTTGTGGTTTCATGTTGAAGGCCTGTCAGTGTAACATATGGTGTTTGGAGCAATGAGAAAACAATAGTTAAGTCCATCAAGTTTGTATGATTGGCTACGTTCTCACAATTGCTGATCCAGATACCTTTTAGTTGACCTGTGTGTCTAGGGGTGAGATTCTCACCCTGGATGCAAGAGGCCCAGACGTCAGATCCCAGACAAGCCCATTTAAGTTAAATCAATGATATACTGTAGTGTACTGTACAGGTGCTGGTCATGAATATCATGACAAAGTTGATTTATTTCAGTAATTCCATTCAAAAAGTGAATCTTGTATATTAGATTCATTCATTACACACAGACTGATGTATTTCAAATGTTTATTTCTTTTAATGTTGATGATTATAACTGACAACTAATGAAAGTCCCAAATTCAGTATCTCGGAAAATTAGAATATTGTGAAAAGGTTCAATATTGAAGACACCTGGTGCCACACTCTAATCAGCTAATTAACTCAAAACACCTGCAAAAGCCTTTAAATGGTCTCTCAGTCTACTTCTGTAGGCTACACAATCATGGGGAAGACTGCTGACTTGACAGTTGTCCAAAAGACAACCACTGACACCTTGCACAAGGAGGGCAAGACACAAAAGGTCATTGCTAAAGAGGCTGGCTGTTCACAGAGCTCTGTGTCCAAGCACATTAATAGAGAGGCGAAGGGAAGGACAAGATGTGGTAGAAAAAATTGTACAAGCAATAGGGATAACCGCACCCTGGAGAGGATTGTGAAACAAACCCCATTCAAAAATGTGTGGGAGATTCACAAAGAGTGGACTGCAGCTGGAGTCAGTGCTTCAAGAACCACCACGCACAGACGTATGCAAGACATGGGTTTCAGCTGTCGCATTCCTTGTGTCAAGCCACTCTTGAACAAGAGACAGCGTCAGAAGCGTCTCGCCTTTGGACTGCTGCTGAGTGGTCCAAAGTTATGTTCTCTGATGAAAGTAAATTTTGCATTTCCTTTGGAAATCAAGGTCCCAGAGTCTGGAGGAAGAGAGGAGAGGCACAGAATCCACGTTGCGTGAGGTCCAGTGTAAAGTTTCCACAGTCAGTGATGGTTTGGGGTGCCATGTCATCTGCTGGTGTTGGTCCATTGTGTTTTCTGAGGTCCAAGGTCAATGCAGCCGTCTACCAGGAAGTTTTAGAGCACTTCATGCTTCCTGCTGCTGACGAACTTTATGGAGATGTAGATTTCATTTTCCAACAGGACCTGGCACCTGCACACAGTGCCAAAGCTACCAGTACTTGGTTTAAGAACCATGGTATCCCTTTTCTTGATTGGCCAGCAAACTCGCCTGACCTTAACCCCATAGAAAATCTATGGGGTATTTTGAAGAGGAAGATGCAATACGCCAGACCCAACAATTCAGAAGAGCTGAAGGACACTATTAGAGCAACATGGGCTCTCATAACACCTGAGCAGTGCCACAGACTGATCGACTCCATGCCACGCCGCATTGCTGCAGTAATCCAGGCCAAAGGAGCCCCAACTAAATATTGAGTGCTGTACATGCTCATACTTTTCATGTTCATACCTTTCAGTTGGCCAACATTTCTAAAAATCCTTTTTTTGCATTGGTCTTAATTGATATTCTAATTTTCCAAGATACTGAATTTGGGACTTTCATTAGTTGTCAGTTATAATCATCAACATTAAAAGAAATAAACATTTGAAATACATCAGTCTGTGTGTAATGAATGAATCTAATATACAAGTTTCACTTTTTGAATGGAATTACTGAAATAAATCAACTTTGTCATGATATTCTAATTTTATGACCAACACTTATATATTGTGGAGTTGAGATCAAGTACTAGTTTGACAAGAGGCTTTTCAATCTGTAGCGCCTCAAGACCATGACAAAAGTGATGAAGGCAGCAATCATTAACCTCCAATATGTGGATGATTGTGCTATCTTTGCCCATTCTGTAGAAAAATTCCAGACCACTCTTAACTTCTTTGCCAAAGTCTACAGTCGTGGCCAAAAGTTTTGAGAATGACACAAATATTAATTTTCATAAAGTTTGCTGCCTCAGTTTTTACAATGGTAATTTCCAGATACTGTAGAATGTTATGAAGAGTGATCAGATGAATTGCAATTAATTGTAAAGTCCCTCTTTGCCATGAAAATTAACTTAATCCCAAAAAACACATTTCCACTGCATTTCAGCCATGCCACAAAAGGACCTGCTGACATCATTTCAGTAATCCTCTTGTTAATGTGTTGATGAGGACAAGTCTGGAGATCACTCTGTCATGCTGATTAAGTTAGAATATAGAGGTTCAATTGTTGTGAAGAAGGCTTCAGGGCACCCAAGAAAGTCCAGCAAGCACCAGGACTGTCTCCTAAAGTTGATTCAGCTGCGGGACCGGGGCACCACAAGTGCAGAGCTTGCTCAGGAATGGCAGCAGGCAAGTTGGAGTGCATCTGCACGCACAGTAAGGCAAAGACTTTTGGTGGATGGCCTGAAGTCAAGTAGGGCAGCAAAGAAGCCACTTATCTCCTAGAAAAACATCAGGGACAGACTGATATTCTGTAAAAGTTACAGAGATTGGACTGCTGAGGACTGGGGTAAAGTCATTTTCTCTGATGAATCCCCTTTCCGATTGTTTGGGGCATTCGGAAAAAAGATTGTCCCGTGAAGAAAAGGTGAGTGCTACCATCAGTCCTGTGTCATACCAACAGTAAAGCATCCTGAGACCATTTTTGTGTCAGGTTGCTTCTCAGCCAAGGGAATGGGCTCACTCACAATATTGCCTTAGAACACAGCCATGAATAAAGAATGGTACCAAAACATCCTTTGATAGCAACTTCTCCCAACCATCCAAGAAGAGTTTGTGATGCATAATGTCTTTTCCAGCATGATGGAGCACTGTGCTATAAGACAAAAGTGATAACTAAGTGGCTTGGGGAAGAAAACATCAGAATTTTGGTTTGTAAAAACATAAAATGATGTAATTGAACAAAATGTATGTGTGTAAGTACAGAAAATAGAACAGAATGATCAAACTTGTTTGTGTTTTGCGTACGTGACAAAAAGCATGTATACTTTCTGGAAGTTTTCTTTCAATGATGTGTGTGACAAGAAAATATACCTTTAGGGTAAGGACTTTACAAATTGGAATAATACAAAATGAGTCAGGACGCTATTTTTATTGCTTACGTGGTCAACGATCAGGAGACTAGAAAGGTATAAAAGAGCAAGGATATCTGCGCTCGAGGCAGATGAAGTGCGGTGTCCTAGGACTGTATTTCTCTGTCATTTTACCCTTGTCTGGTATGTATCAATAAAAGGTTTTTACTAATTTTAATTTTCTTCTCTGTCTTCAGTCACAAAAAGTGTCCACAGTTTTTGGCGCCCAACGTGGGGCAAGAGACGGCCGGTCGACTCCTCCAGCGAGACCATTTCAGTGATCCGTCTTACCAGCGGACTGCCGTCAACTTGAGCGCTCCGGCAGCAGAGCATGCAGCTCCGGCAAAAGTTAGGACTGCCCTGTCCTGAAACAGTTCTTGCGTGAGGAGCCCCTGGTCTCCTCTTTGCTACATCCACGGTGACTGAACGGATTTCCAGACAGAGCTTGCACACTTCCAGGCTGGGGTAAGCACCGGGGAATTTCCGAACATTTTTTATTTTCTAAATTACGGGAGGGCGAGTTTCCTGTTGACCGTCTAGTCATACTCATATCTCAACGGGCTGCTTAAGGTGATGGAGACTTGACCCAAGCAGTTTGACGCATACGAAAGGTCTGACGAAAGGATACTGGCCTCACCCATATCCTAGACTCGGCTGGACGTATTGATGTAGTATTCTGCTGAACCGAATCGGACACGAAGTCACCTGAGCTGGAATCCGGGGATGTGAGCGGACAGGCTAACGGGACGAGTAACGGGGTGGTATATATATGTATGGAAACATAAACAGAAAAAGAGCACAGATTGCAGGATTGCTGTTAGGACGGAATAAATAAATCTACATACGGAATAAGCAACAATACCGTGTTCTCCTGGGAACTGGGACAGGACCGATAGTTAGGTGTCTCCCCTTGGGAAAAAAGAAGGGAACAGTAAGGGAACAGTGAGTGGCACACTTAATACCTCGCTGATTCATACGGACAAGGGATTAGGCGAATCAGTATATAGTTGGAAAATTAAATACAGGACCCGGGAGGGCAAGGGGACATAATGGGAACTTATAACAGTAAGCCTGTTAATCGCCGCACAGGGGGATCAAAATCATTAATGCTGGAAGAATTATTTTCGGAGGATCAACAGACGCCCCGTAAAAATGGGTCTCCTAGGAAATTTATAGAAAAGAAGACAGGTTTAGATTTCAAGAAGGCATGTAAGAAATGGAATAGACAGAGTGGTGGGCGTTGGCCGATAGAGGGGACAGGAGATGTAAGTGAAATACAGGAAGCTAGGAAGATCCTGTGTAGGAATAAGCAGGGTTGTTATAATAGTGGACCGTATCGAATGGATATGTTCGATAGATGGGAATTAGTAATAAAAGACAGAAATTTAGAAGCAGTACAGAAACAGAATGAATTGTTGCGGGCAAATGAGGGAAAGGCTAAAAAGGAGAAAGAGGAATTACTAATTACATTACAGAAAGTTCAGACAGGCACTGAACCACAGGCAGATGGGAGGAAAAGGAAGAATAATCCAAATAAAGACCCCCTTTATCCTATTATTTTTTCCCCTCCTCAGTACCAACCTCAGGCACCTCCATTATCCCCTCCTCTATCCCCCATTCCGACTGCCCCCCCTACACTACAACTAGCAGAAGTTTCCCCTGATGATCCCCCAGGCACAGATCACTATGACCCCTCTACCCATCGTGATGACCCACCCTGTACTAGACAAACCCCCGTCTCCAAATGCACTCGAAGTCAAACCTCCACTCACAAACCAGCTCCAACTTTTTTCTCTTCTGATCCTTCACCTTTACTTACTTGCCCTTTAATAGAAGTTCCCAATCCTCATTATAACCCTGCCCATCCAGCCGGACCCCAAAATCCCACAACAGTTATGATAAATCGGAACTGGGACATCCAAGAACTAAAGGATGTCGTGAATGCACTTCCAGATCCAAAGGATGTAGGAGGACTAAAATTTGTTGAACAACTTGATCAGTTAGATAGCATGTATAAGCCTAACGCTGCTGAATGGACCCAGGTACTTCGTCGAAAGCTTGGGACCACATGGGCCACTGTTAGCAGGGGTGTCCGCAATGACGTTCCATGGGTATGGAACCCAGTTTTAACTCGAGGACAGGGGATTGGTGGAGAAGGCGAATTTAACCCACAATGGGAGGCGTTGAGACAAAATATTGCAGAAAAATATAAAAAAGGAACGGACTGGTCCCTTATTTCTGCTGCAAAACAAAAGAGAGACGAGACGGTTGATGAATGGGCACATAGACCTTATGGCTAATCACTCGGGCTTGGAAAATGTTGATGACCGCACCCAAGCTGCAGTTCCACCTTTTGTTTCCGGTTTGCGCCTTGATATACAAAACAAGGTCCGCACTTCCTGTATTGAGTGGGAAAGTGCTGCGTTTGATGAAGTCAAACGACATGCTGAACATGCCGAAAAACAAACTAAGCAGAAGGAATCGGACTCTCATGCCAAATTATTGGCAGCACAGATGAACTATTATACCAGGAATACTCCTGACCGAGGCCGAGGATATGGCCTTAGAGGAAGGGGACGAGGACGAGGAAGAGGACGAGGTGGTTTTAGAGCTCCTCCTGTTGACCACAATAAGAATCCTTTTATTCCCTCTCCCTTAAATTCCAATGCTAATTCCTACTCTTGCTACGCCTGTGGTGAAACTGGACATTTTCGTCGGGAGTGCCCTCACAGACAGCAACAGCCCCCACCTCCCCTTATTCCACCAGTTTTTTCTGACACCCCTGACCAACAATACTGGCCATAGGAAAACGCAGGGACCTCCAGCCACTCTTTTCAACTACCTTTGCTCACCCATAATTCAGAGACTGATCCTTTACTGACATTGTTCGTTGATGGCACTGAGACTATTTTCTTAATCGACACTGGTGCCACTCGATCTACCCTCTCGCTGGCAAAGGTCCCTGCCTCGAACGAGACTGTGACTGTGCTTACTGCTTCTGGACAACCTCACCTTCTTCAAGTATCAAAACCTCTTCAAGTCCAGTCACGTCCTGGCGGACATACCTTACTGCATCGTTTTCTTTTAAATCAGCTCTGTCCAGTTAACCTTTTAGGAAGAGATCTCATGACAAAACTTTCTCTTTCTATTTCTATGACTGACAAAGGTTTTTTCTGTTCTACCCCCAAGTTGTTGTGTCAAATTGCCCCTTACCCCAAACCCTCTTTTGCAGCTTGGACTTTAGATATTTCCCCACACACCATTCTCCTCAAAGCCCTACACTCTTTATCCCCTTGTCTCTTTCCCAATTTACAGGCCCCTGACATTTTACACTGTAATCACGCACTGTTAAATGGGGGGAAATAGGACCATGGGTAGAAAAATGCCTTAAAAGAACAGACTGGTTACAAGTTACTCAGGGTATTTTTGATACTCCTGACCGTTTAATAACTAAAGTGGTGTTTCAAACTGATTTTTTAGTACATCGCGCTTTGTGCCGTCCTTCCTCTTTTGCTTGTTCATTGCAAACCACTTTCCCTTCTTGGCTCTCTATGCTCCCTGATTCACTATGGTCCCAGGGAAAGAATGATTATGGAAGGATAGCCCATTGTGAGCCTCTGGTGATCCACCCGAAATCCTCCTTCCGCCCGCACCGTGCCCAATGTCCTCTGTCTCCCGAAGCAGAGGCTGGCATCTCCGCCGTACATTCCGATCTCGTCAAACGCGGTACCGCCGTTGGACATGGACCGTCATGCCTCAGGGATACACTGAAGCCCCTTGTGTTTATGGACAAGCTCTTGCCCAAAATTTAGAAGGCTTTTGGCCGGAAAGAGGTAGTACATTGATACAGTATGTAGATGACATAATGATATGTAGCGCTACGGAAGATGATTGTACAAAAGATACCCAGAAATTGTTGCTGTTTTTGGGGGACAATGGCCATAAAGTTTCTAAAGTTAAGCTGCAGCTAATCAAAACAACTGTAAAATATCTAGGTCATGACATTACGTATGGAACAAGAGCTCTCTCTAGCGATCGCATTACAGCCATCCAAAATCTTCCTAGACCGGTCACAAAACAACAGGTTATGTCTGTTTTAGGTACTCTGGGCTACTGCAGACAGTGGGTTCTAAATTTTACTGAAAGAGCACAGCCGTTGCAACAATTGGCTAATACTCCTGGCATCCCCCTTTCTGGCCAGGTCCAATGGAATGAACAGGCTGAGAAGGCTCTCTGTGACCTCAAAACTGCTCTTCTATCTGCGCCCGCGCTTGGTTTGCCTGATCATTCTCGTCCATTCACTTTGTTCGTGGACGAAAAGCAGGGATTTATGAATGCAGTACTGACGCAACAACATGGAGATAAACAAAGACCGGTGGCTTATTTTTCTAAAAAACTGGATCCAGTGGCCGCAGCACTTCCTCCGTGTCTTCGTGCTGTGGCTGCAACAACAGAAGCTGTATTAGCAAGCACGGATGTAGTTCTCATGAGCCCCCTAACAGTTAAAGTGCCTCACGCTGTACATTCTATCCTAGTACAAGCCAAAACTTCACATCTCAACCAGTTACGCAGTGGTCCAAGGGGACCGCCTGCTGGAAGCAAATCGAATTTCATCAAGCTTGAGTGCACAAGCAGCTGAACTCGTAGCACTCACTCGAGCATGTCAGCTGTCCGAAGGGAAGATCGTAACAATTTATACGGATTCCAGGTATGCTTTTGGAGTCTGCCATGATCATGGAGCACTATGGAAACTAAGGGGATTTAAGACCAGTACTGGCAAACCCATCCAACATCAGAAATTGATCGAATCCCTTTTAGAAGCTATAACCAAACCATCAAAGCTAGCGATTGTTAAATGTCAAGCTCACACAGGAAAACAGGATCCTGTTAGCAAAGGAAATGAATTAGCTGACCACTTTGCTAAAGAGGCTGCATATAATAACACACCAATTTCTTTATTCCAACAGAGAAATGACCAGGACCCTGATAATCAAATTATTTCTTTACAGAGTGCAGCCATGGATATCGAAAGGAGAAAATGGTCCAAAGAAGGGTCCCTCTCTGATGGAGTCTGGACTCATAAACACACTAACAAACCTTTTCTCCCAAAAGCCTCTTTCCCAGGAATGGCAAAAATCGCCCATGGCCTCGATCACGCAGGTAGAGATGCCATGGTTCGAGATGTTGAAAAACATTGGGAAGCTGTAGGTTTCTCTACATATGCAGAGCAATTTTGCAGACGCTGTGCAATATGTCAAAAGTTTAATGTGGGAAAAGGTACCCAGGTAAGTCCCGCCGTTACCCCTAATCCAATGGGTCCGTTTGAACACCTCCAAATGGATTTCATTGAACTAACCCCGTCTAAAGGGTACCGATATTGTCTTGTGATTGTCGATGTGTTCTCCCGATGGGTAGAGGCTTTCCCTTCAAAACACAACGATGCCAAAACAGTAGCTAAAGCACTAATTAAAGAGATTATTCCAAGATGGGGTATCCCTCAAAAGTTACAAACAGATAATGGCACTCATTTTGTGAACTCCGTTATAAATGAATTAACCACCTGGCTCCAAATTAATGTGCACCATTATTGTAAATACCATCCCCAAAGCGGAGGCATCGTAGAACGATGCAATGGCACTTTAAAAGCTAAACTCGCAAAAATTTGTGAACAAACTAATTTATCATGGCCGGATGCACTACCCTTAGCTTTAATGGGACTAAGGGGACGGACACACTGACAACTGGGACTATCGCCGTTTGAGATTCTGACCGGACGTCCCATGCCCATTGGCATGGTTGTAGGAAATGTGAATTTGCATACTGTGGACAATGATCTTCTCTCTAGTCTTGCAGGTTTGCGAACCTCGTTGAAGGAAATCCACCAGCAGGTTAATCAAGCCTGGAGGACCAGCCCCCTTTCCAAGGATTTACCAATTCCCTTGGGCACCTGGATCCTGGTTCGAGATACTCGGAGGAAACACTGGCATCAGCCTAGGTGGAGAGGACCATTCCAAATTCTTCTATCCACACCACATGCCGTGAAAGTTGAAGGACTGCCTGCCTGGATCCACGCATCGCATTGCAAGAAATGGCTATCTTAAAAATACTTTTTCTGCTGGCTGTTACCCGCACCCTCTCAGGCTACCCAAGGATGGGTGGTGATCTCTATCTAAGTACTTTACCGCCTCTATGGAAAGGGCATATATGCTACATGAGGAGCACATGTCTCGTATAGCTTCTTCCATTTTCTCCTCCCCATCCCCTTTTCCCCCCCCTTCCCCTTCATCAACCATTTCAATTTAATTCTACTGCCCACATCATTTTGTTCAAAAAGGGAGGAGTATAAAAACATAAAATGATGTAATTGAACAAAATGTATGTGTGTAAGTACAGAAAATAGAACAGAATGATCAAACTTGTTTGTGTTTTGCGTACGTGACAAAAAGCATGTATACTTTCTGGAAGTTTTCTTTCAATGATGTGTGTGACAAGAAAATATACCTTTAGGGTAAGGACTTTACAAATTGGAATAATACAAAATGAGTCAGGACGCTATTTTTATTGCTTACGTGGTCAACGATCAGGAGACTAGAAAGGTATAAAAGAGCAAGGATATCTGCGCTCGAGGCAGATGAAGTGCGGTGTCCTAGGACTGTATTTTTCTGTCATTTTACCCTTGTCTGGTATGTATCAATAAAAGGTTTTTACTAATTTTAATTTTCTTCTCTGTCTTCAGTCACAAAAAGTGTCCACAGGTTCCATAGTCAGGAAACTCCCCAGACCTTAAACCCATTGAGAACGTGTGGTCAATCCTCAAGAGGCAGGTGGACAAACAAAAACCCACAAATTCTGACAAACTCCAAGCATTGATTATGCAAGAATGGGCTACCATCAGTCAGGATTTGACCCAGAAGTTGATTCACAGCATGCCAGGGCAAACTGCAGTGGTCTTGAAAAACAAAGGGCCAACACTGCAAATATTGACTCTTTGCACAAACTTAATGTAATTGTCAATAAAAGCCTTTGAAACCTATGAAATACTTGTAATTATACTTCAGTATACCATAGAAACATCTGATAAAACGATCTAAAAACACTGAAGCAGCAAACTTTGTGAAAACCAATACTTGTGTCATTCTCAAAACTTTTGGATGCGACCGTATCTGAGCCTGGGACTATCCTTCAATATTTGGGGAAAAAATATTGTCGCTCAGTGTCCCTGGCTACATAACGGAACCGCTGGCAATGAAAAATCACAGGAAACTGGAAGCTGTTGACCTCTTCCCATTCCTCAGTAGTCATTTGTTCAACTCGTTGTACCAGGACCAGTCTGTACTTCATCTTATAACATGGTGTAACTCATCTTATAACAAGGTGTAAACCCTACAGCAAAGAGCTGTAATTCAAATAATGACAACTGGGAGGTACAAAATAGAGGATCTATGAGAAGGGACTGATTTGGTAGTTGGAAGTGACTTTAATCCAACAACAAGAGACTGTATATTCGTTTAAAAACTAGTTGCACTTATCTTTCTGGGGCTCAGTCTGCTCTCATTCTCCAAAATTACCTCTTGCACAAACTTTTTATGAAACTAAAAAGCAGATTAGCTGCTTCCTTTTCGGAGAGCTGAAGACTGACAATCTCTTTCTCTTTGTGGACCTAAAGCTGAGACCTACTCTTCTAAGCCAAGCTTGTGCCAGTAATTTAACCCAGCCTGAAAAGAATGAAAAGCAGCTCTATATGGGAACCACGGCATCTAAAGTCATGTACCTGAATAAATAATACTTTTTTCTAAGAAGTTGCAGAGGACACAGCAAAAAGCTTAAACCTAGCTGAAAAAAACACAACCCATCATGTCACATAAAGAAAGAATACACTCCAATGCAAGATGAATCTTCCACTTGAATCTAGAACAACTCAACATTATATTAAGCATTATCCTTAAAAAACTGGTATCGTAAACTGTTTATCTGTGCCAAAATGAACTAGAATGATAAATAATCAGTAAACAGCCTCTTCTGTGTTACGTTTCTCTTGTCAGTATATAATAATAATAATAATAATAATACATTTTATTTATAAAAGGCGCTTTTCTGAGAACTCAAGGACACTGAACAATAAATAAATAAATAAGACACATTATAAACAACTTAAAACATCAGAAAATATAAAAAATAAAACCAAACAAAGCCACTGTAATCATAAAGAAAAAGCCATTTTAAACATGTGTTTCAAGTTTACATTTGAAGGATGAAAATGATTTGGTATTTCTAAGCTTGGTAGGTAATGAATTCTAGAGCTTGGCAGCAGAACGACTGAATGCTCTGCTCCCCATGGTGGTTAGACGGGCGAGAGGGACAATCAGATGGATGGAGGAAGAGGATCAAAGGTTACGGGAGGGAATGGCAACATGGAGAAGGTTGGACAGATATGGAGGGGAAAGGTTATGAATGGCCTTAAATGTTAATAGCAAAATTTTAAAATCAATTCGAGACTTAATCGGGAGCCAATGAAGCTGCTGCAAGACTGGAGTAATATGGTGAATAGATGTGGTTCGAGTAATGATGCGTGCTGCAGAATTCTGGACTAGCTGAAGCTTTCTGAGAGATTTATTAGAGAAACCAAAGAGGAGTGAATTGCAATAGTCAAGACGAGAAGTAACAAGACTCTGAACAAGAATGGCAGTGGTATGGGGAGTGAGGGAGGGGCGGATGCGATTGATATTACGCAGGTGGAAGTAAGTAGACCAGGTGATGTTATTAATGTGAGATTGTAAAGATAGAGTACTGTCGAGGATGACACCCAGACTCTTGACCTGAGGTGAAGGGGAAACAACGGAGTTATCAATAACAAAAGAAAGATTATTGGCTTTGGAAAATGATGATTTTGAACCAATGAGGAGAACCTCAGTTTTGTCACTGTTTAATTTAAGAAAATTCAAAGAAAACCAGGATTTAATTTCAGCAATGCAGTCGACAAGCGAAGATGGCGGAAAGAAAGAGGTGGGTTTACTAGCAAGGTAGAGCTGGGTGTCGTCAGCATATCAGTGAAAACTAATGTTATATTTACGAAAAATAATGCCAAGGGGAAGAAGGTAAATAATAAAAAGAAGAGGCCCCAGGACAGAGCCCTGGGGCACACCTGAAGAAACAGCGGTGGGTTGGGATGTGAAGATTTTAAGCTGAATGAACTGAGTGCGGCCTGAAAGGTAGGATCTAAAACAATCAAGTGGAATATGGGTAATCCCAATCAAAGATAATCTATTAAGGAGAGTGGTATGACAAATAGGATGGGAATAGTAATTAGACTGGAGTCAGCAGCCATAAGAAGGTCATTGGTAATTTTAACAAGTGCTGTTTCTGTACTGTGAACGGGGCGAAAACCAGACTGGAACTTTTCATATAGATTATTATGAGATAAGTGGGAGTGAAGTTGGATAGCTACTATGTTTTCAAGAATTTTACAGATAAAGGGCAAATTAGAAATGGGGCGAAAATTATTGAAGTTAGTAGGATCAGCACCAGGTTTTCTCAGTATTGGGGTTATTGCAGCAGTTTTAAAAGATGAGGGAATAATACCAGTAGTAAGAGAAGAGCGAATTATGGCAGAAATGAGAGGGACCAAAGAGGAGAGGCAGGCTTTAATCAGAACTGTAGGGAGGGGATCCAGCTGACAAATGGATGACTTAGATTTGCAGATGAGATCTGATATTTCTGAGGAAGTGGGAAGCTGGAAAGAAGAAAAAGAGTGAAGAGGTGAGTGTAGTTCAAAGGAAGTACAGAGAGAATCTGGACCGAGGTGCCGATGTATCCTCTGGATTTTCTCATTAAAAAAGGACATAAGAGAATTACAGAAAGCAGTTGAGTAAAGGTGAGATGGTAAAGAGTCTGGAGGTTGTGTAACATTATTAAGTAGTGAAAACAAAGACTTGGTGTTACCTGTATTACAAGTAATTAACTGAGTGTAATAGTTACAGTGCATCCGGAAAGTATTCACAGCGCATCACATTTTGTTATATTACAGCCTTATTCCAAAATGGATTAAATTCATTTTTTTCCTCAGAATTCTACACACAACACCCCATAAAGACAACGTGAAAAAAGTTTACTTGAGATTTTTGCAAATTTATTAAAAATTAAAAAATTGAGAAAGCACATGTACATAAGTATTCACAGCCTTTGCCATGAAGCTCAAAATTGAGCTCAGGTGCATCCTGTTTCCCCTGATCATCCTTGAAATGTTTCTGCAGCTTAATTGGAGTCCACCTGTGGTAAATTCAGTTGATTGGACATGATTTGGAAAGGCACACACCTGTCTATATAAGGCCCCACAGTTGACAGTTCATGTCAGAGCACAAACCAAGCATGAAGTCAAAGGAATTGTCTGTAGACCTCTGAGACAGGATTGTATCGAGGCATAAATCTGGGGAAGGTTACAGAAAAATTTCTGCTGCTTTGAAGGTCCCAATGAGCACAGTGGCCTCCATCATCCGTAAGTGGAAGAAGTTCGAAACCACCAGGACTCTTCCTAGAGCTGGCTGGCCATATAAACTGAGCGATCGGAGGAGAAAGACCTTAGTCAGGGAGATGACCAAGAACCCGATGGTCACTCTGTCAGAGCTCCTCTGTGGAAAGAGGAGAACCTTCCAGAAGGACAACCATCTCTGCAGCAATCCACCAATCAGGCCTGTATGGTAGAGTGGCCAGACGGAAGCCACTCCTTAGTAAAAGGTACATGGCAGCCCGCCTGGAGTTTGCCAAAAGGCACCTGAAGGACTCTCAGACCATGAGAAAGAAAATTCTCTGGTCTGATGAGACAAAGATTGAACCCTTTGGTGTGAATGCTTGGCGTCACTTTTGGAGGAAACCTGGCACCGTCCCTACAGTGAAGTGTGGTGGTGGCAGTATCATGCTGTGGGGATGTTTTTCAGCGCCAAGAACTGGGAGACTAGTCAGGATAAAGGGAAAGATGATTGCAGCAATATACAGAGACATCCTGGATGAAAACCTGCTCCAGAGCGCTCTTGACCTCAGACTGGGGCGACAGTTCATCTTTCAGCAGGACAACGACCCTAAACACACAGCCAAGATATCAAAGGAGTTTCTTCAGGACAACTCTGTGAATGTCCTTGAGTGGCCCAGCCAGAGCCCAGACTTGAATCCGATTGAACATCTCTGGAGAGATCTTAAAATGGCTGTACACCGACACTTCCCATCCAACCTGATGGAGATTGAGAAGTGCTGCAAAGAGGAATGGGCGAAACTGGCCAAGGATAGGTGTGCCAAGCTTGTGGCATCATATTCAAAAAGATTTGAGGCTGTAATTGCTGCCAAAGGTGCATCGACAAAGTATTGAGCAAAGGCTGTGAATACTTATGTACATGTGATTTCTCAGTTTTTTGATTTTTAATAAATTTGCAAAAACCTCAAGTAAACTTTTTTCACATTGTCATTATGGGGTGTTGTGTGTAGAATTCTGAGGAAAAAAATGAATTTAATCCATTTTGGGATAAAGCTAACATAACAAAATGTGGAAAAAGTGATGCGCTGTCAATACTTTCCGGATGCACTGTAGATTTGGTTTGGGCTATACAATCCTTGTAATAGAGTACACGATTTTTATGCATCACTTTTGTGGACAAACAGTCCAGATTTTTTATATAACCTTTCAAGTTGCCTGCCTTTAGCTTTCAGAAGCCAAAGTTCAGGCGTAAACCAGGGGGCAGAAAAAGAAAAATCTGGTTTTTAATGGAGCAAGAGAATTAAGAATACCATTGAGACAAGTGTTATGAGACCAATTCTACAGGAGTGGATAAATTATAAAAGTCCATTTTGGAATCAATTCTAGAAGACAGAGAATTCAAGTTAATACAGTAATCCCTCGCTACTTTGCGGTTCACTTTTCGCGGATTCACGACTTCGCGGATTTTATATGTAAGCATATCTAAATATATAACGCAGATTTTTCGGTGCTTCGCGGGTTTCTGCGGACAATGGGTCTTTTTACTTCTGGTATTTGCTTCCTCAGTTGGTTTGCCCAGTTGATTTCATACAAGAGATGCTATTGGCGGATGGCTGAGAAGCTACCCAATCAGAGCACACAGTTAAGTTCCTGTGTGCTGCTGATTGGCTCAGCGACGGAGTGCTGCATTAACCAGGAAGTCTCATCTCACTCATTCAGCATTAACGTGCTGTTGCTACTGCATTCAGGGGATTATCACCTTCATCGTCATCATTTTTATTGCGCAGCGTATTCATCACCATCATCACGTCATATATAGCTACGTGTACTTCGCTATACAGTAAGTGTAAACTTATCTACCGATTTCATATTGCTTAGCAGTTGTCCCTGTTAATAATAGAGTAAAGGGTGGGTTGTAAAAAATACAGGGAGGGTTTAAAAAAAGGGTTTAAATAATTAAATAAATATGGTGTCCCTACTTCGCGGAAATTCAGTTATCGCGGTCGGCCTTGGAACCTATCTTCCGCGATAAGTGAGGGATTACTGTATTCTTAATATTGCGAAAAGATATGAGACAGGGGAGCTTAGTAATAGAAAAAGTAAGTTTAGCAATATATATATTGTGGAAGTTCAGCTCTTGAACACAGACAAGACACTAGATGTCCACAAACACACACGTTTAATTCTTTTTTTGCCTTGTACAGCACCACACAATGTATAAATCTGCCAAATACTCAGTCCCTTCTTTCCTTCTCTCTCTCTTCTTCTCTTTCTGCCGCCCTCACTCCTCCACACGCAAGCTTCATCCTCTTTCACCCGACTCCAGCTCCCCAAGTAGTGGCTGCTGGCTCCATTTATAAGGCACCCGGAAGTGCTCCAGGCACTTGATTACTCATTTCCAGCAGCACTTCTGGGTGTGGCGGAAGAAGTGCCTACAAGCGCTCAGCAGCTCCTGCTGCAGGAGCAGCACCCCCTGGTGGCGCCTGTGGATCCCAACACGGCTGCACCAAACTCCAACTCCCATGAAGCCCTGCATGAGTCCAAGGCACCGCTGCAATCCAGTGGGGTTGCTATTTAGCGTCCCGGGAAAGGTAATGCTCTGGCCACACTTGCTCCCCTGGTCCTCCTGGGTTAGAGGTGTCCCGGCCGCACGCCACCCTATAAATATTGTGAAAAGATTGGCCAGATATAGGAAGAAGTTTGGGGGCAGCCACCCGTATACTTGAATTAGGCTGCCAAAATTGAAAAGTTGGTTCCATAGAATAGGTCTCAGTAAGACTTCAGTCCAACAATATAACAACCATAACTGGTGGTTTTAAAGCCTGGCAGGGGAAGGGGCAGGAACCGAACGTGACACCATCAGGCCCGGAAATCGGATGTGGCATCCTCCAGTCCAGGTGAAATTTCCCGTCATTGGTCAGCCGAGGAAAAAGAGGAAGGATTAGTGCACCCTGCCGCCCCCAGGTCTGGCATGGAATTATACCTTTGTGAGCCCTTCAGCTGCCTCCTATGTGCACGTGTGTAACACTATATATATCTATAATAATAAAAGGCAAAGCCCTCACTGACTCACTCACTCACTCACTCACTCACTCACTCACTCACTCACTCACTGACTGACTGACTCATCACTAATTCTCCAACTTCCCGTGTAGGTGGAAGGCTGAAATTTGGCAGGCTCATTCCTTACAGCTTACTTACAAAAGTTAGGCAGGTTTCATTTCGAAATTCAAAGCGTAATGGTCATAACTGGAACATATTTTTTGTCCACACACTGTAATGGAGGAGGCGGAGTCACGTATCGCATCATCACGCCTCCTACGTAATCACGTGAACTAAAAACAAGGAAGACATTTACAGCACGAGTCACACGCGGGAACGAAGGTAAATGACGTTAATTTTTGACTGTCTTTTAATACTGTGTGAGCATACATATTAACACGTGCAATTAAACGTGTGCATTTACGGGGTGATTTCTGAGGCTTAAAAGCTCACCTTTTATCAAACGCGGGAAGAAAGGTAAATGATGTTGTTCACTGTCTTTTAATACTGTGTAACCATACATATTAACACATGTCCAATTAAACGTGTGCATTTACGGGGTGATTTCTCAGGCTTAAAAGCTCGCCTTTTACTAAAAAGGTAAATGCAAAACTATTTTCAATCAGTTTATTGAAACGCTCCCGTTAAGGATTGCAATAACATATTCGCGAGATAAAAGAACGAAGTAGGGGGAAATGGAGGAACAGCCGCAAACAGCGAAGAGCAAAAAATTAATTAAACAATTGAGAACGGAGCGAGTTAAGCATACAAGCATGTTCATAAGGGAAACAAAGCATGGTGTAAAACGTAACTTTAAATTAAGTTTATAGAAACGCTCCCGCTGCGGATTGCAATAACATATTCGCGAGATAAAAGTTTAATGAGAAGACACGAGGTATAAACGAAGCACACGCCGTGGCGCAACGTTAGGGGCAACAGTTTCAACCATTCTATGATCTGCTTCTCGCAACTGAAAGACGGCATATGGCGGATGTTAGCCGACTTGCTGACCGCAACGTTAGGGGCTTCAACTATGGCGCTGACGCCACATCTCAGTTCCAACACTTTGCAGACTCTACTTAAAAGACACGCCCTCCTCACTGGACAGTTAAAAACACCAATCAAACTAACGATGACATCAAGTATTACCCAATCAAAAGTAGGAAAGGAGGCATCTTCATAAAATGCGTGTGGGATGATTTGCATGAGACGCTGCTTTAAAAAAAAAAATGATAAAAAAAATACGGGATAAATCCCGTCCAGTATTGATTCAAAACGGGACGCGCAATTTCATTCTCAAACGCGGCACGATTCCGTATTTTAAAGGACGGGTGGCAACCCTACAGTGCCAGGTAACCACCCATACAATCAGATTGTGATTCAGACTAGGAATGCAATGAATGTAATTACCCCGATCTACATACAAGGCAAAAGTCTTGCAACATTCAAAGATGATGGTTTGTGATAAGTACACCATACAACATAAAAGAGCTTATGAAGCCTTGAACCGAAAAAAGCAAGATCTCAGAGATCGTAAAAAAAAAAAAAGGAGGTAATGTCGTTTTACTCGCTGTAGATTTTAGTCAAACATTACCAGTTATTCCATGAGGGAGACCAGCAGATGAACTCAACGCGTGTTTAAAATCCATGCTTCTCCCACGCTCGGTTATATGTCGCGTGTTCTCGGGTAGGTGCACCAAAAAATGTATACATTTAAGCATGTAATGGGCAAACAAAAAATGAGGTATCCCCGAAGGCACTGCAGTAGTACTTAATGGAACTTTACTTCTTAAATGTTAATGTTTTACTGTTTAATAATTTATACGCTTCTTATATGTTGTTCAAATTCTTTTATCAAAATACCACTGACAGCGCAATGCACGATAACATGGAGTGAATACACCATACGCATCCGCCCACGGCTGCCCTGCTGTGCGCAGATAGGAGTTGATTCTACAATAAAATAAAATAAAGATAAAAAGAGTAAAACAATCATCACCCATAAAGCGTGTGTGTGTGTATATATGTGTATATATATATGTTGATATGTGGATGTGTATATGTATATATATATATATATATATATATATATATATATATATATATATATGTAGATATGTATATATATGTGTATATGTATATGTATATATATGTTTATATGTGTGTGTGTGTATTTTATATATATAAAACACAGCAACACTCATAACAATGACAACACAATTACATTGACAATCATGTTACGTTATTTTTAAAATGTTTCCTTTTTTTTTCATAACCTCTTTAACACACTACTTCTCCGCTGCGAAGCGCGGGTATTTTGCTAGTATATATATATATATATATATATATATATATATATATATAGGGTGGTCCAGCCCTGCACATAGAGATTTCACTTAAAATTCTTTTTGTTGCCTATCATTATGTTTCTTAAAACAAGAGTGTTTCACTTACCTTGACAAAAGTCTAATGGCTAGCGATCGTCTACTACAGGGAAAAGTAAGGAAAATAAACTAGGTGTCTTACAAAATTGCCTAACAACCAGCATTGATAAAGAATGATAATTAACCAAGTTAAGTCTCTTTCTTTTCCTACAGCATTGTGTGCCACTGAGTCTTTGAAAACCTCGACCTCAAAAAGGGCACCAAGATCATAGTCTACAAGGTTGCCTGCATCACTACTCTCCTGTACAGCAGTGCAAAATGGGTCACTTTCCTGAGGCACCTGAAAACTCCAGAGAGATTCCACCAGCGCTGCCTCGCAAATATTTTCCATATTGACTGGGAAGATCATCATACCAATGCCAGCATCCTCAATGAGACAAAGATTGCTAGCATTGAATCCATAATTTTCAGAACCAACTCCACGGGAGAGGTCACTGCACCAGAATGCCTGTCTTCCATCTCCTCAAACAGGTTCTTTACTTGCAACTGACCAGAGGACAGAGATCTTGGGCAGAGGGAGTGTTTCAAAGATACCCTGAAAACCTACCTTCAACAAAGGCCAGCTCAACATCGCTAGTTGGGAAGCAAGCACTGTCCATAGAAAGTACCATTTGGGGCTATAAAGTCCATCAGGCAGCAACTTAGTTTGAGGCCATCACCTTTCTGTTGAATCAGACAAAGCTGATGACAGAAAGGAGAACTCAGTTTGCTATAGCCACCTCCAAATGGAACCTCCTGCCCCAAGATTTGTAACTCAAGAATAGGGCTCCATAGTCATCTATGAAGCCATGCTATGAGCATCATACTCGTTTCAAGTGACCACCAATTATGACAGCATAATTAATCTAAAGCCTACATATAATAATTCAAAATTCAGGTGCACAAGGTAGGTTGAAAAACCTGGCTTTGAAGTACTGTATATGTCCTTAATCAGAAACACAGTTCAGCACATTTAAAGGAATTTGGTTTTATAGTGGATACCGTGCTCATGCTGAAAAAAATATTTAGTTTGGGTAAGCAAAGCCACAGATGTGAACACCTACGAAACAGCACTTTAGCTCAGTCACAACACCATGCAGTTATTTGTGCCAAAGTAAGATGTTCAGCCATTAGCACAGTGCTTATTAACAATGATTACCAACAGCAGGGTACACTGAAGTACTGACAACTCAATTATATTATACAGGCTGAACTAAACAAGGGGTGCCTGATCTACTAACTCAGGGGTGGGCAATGTCGGCCCTGGATAGCAGCAGTGGCTACAGATTTTCATTCCAACCCAATTGCTTAATTAGAAACCAATCCTTGCCAATCTCAGACCTTATTTAATTTTATGGCTTGTTAGTCTGCAATGTAAAGTTCTTATATTGTAGATTTCTTCCTTTCCAAAGATATCATCAAAATGATTTGAAGCCTGTCACATTTTCTATTAAGTGTTTTAATAAATCAAACAGTGCAGGATGAACACACAGAGATGTAAATCGAAACAAGGTAGATGGTGAACTGCTGACTGCTTTGTCATTTACATCTTACTGTTAATAAGGAGCCATTAAGACAGTGAATGCAGCAGTTTTAAGATTGAAATAAGCAATTAAGGGTGGGGAACCTTAACAAGCAAGACCACTAAAATGAAGCATCAAAATGTCACTTAAGAAATAAGTGCTTCATCAGCAGTAATTGACTTATTAAGAAACTGGGTTGGAAAAAAAAACCTGCAGCCACTGCAGCTCTCCAGGACTGACATTGCCCACCCCTGTACTAGGTAAATGATTATATTTGGAATTCTGGATGGTTAGCAGCTGCCTCACCACTCCAGGAGACAGGGTTCAAACACCAGCTCAGTGGCTTTTGTGTAGGTTGCCAGCATGGATTTTTCCCTCAGTACTCTAGTTTTCCTCGCACATCCCAAACACTTTTAGGTTAGGTTAACTAAGGATTCAAAGTTGACATCTAAGTGTGGATTTGAGTGTGCTCCACTGTAGACTGACTCCTGGTTTTGGACTTGATTTCATTGGAGTAGATGAAGAGCATTTAGATATTACTTACAAGCCAAATTTGACTCTTTTCATTACATTCACATATATGTATCAATTTCTAAGGCAGAATTGCGATATCCTGATAAGAAACATACTTTTTAACACTCACACAAATCAAATTAGCTTATGTGATCCAAGAGGCTGAAGTCATTTAGAGACCTGCAAATTTAAAAATACTCTGATGAGCAGGAAAGTGGCACAAGCAGATTGTGCCTCTCCTAGATGTAAAGAATAAAAGGTAACATTCTTAAAACTGCTTAATCGAATTCAGCATGGAACCAGCACTCATCCCAACAGCATTTTGCACAAAGCAGGAGCTAACCCTGGACAGGACATCAGTCTATCACAGTGGATATAGGTAACATCGCCCAAACATCTTGACTGAAGAAGACCAATCCATAATGTAGTTGGTATTTGTGGATCTCGGTAGAGGCAATGCAAGAACATACACAAACACAGGCAGTTGAGTTGGGTGCAATGGCATATAACTAGCATTTGGCACAGATCATTTATGTGGCTGCCTAGAGTGCATGTCATTTGACCTCCTAGTGTAGTTATTAAATGGAGCACTGCACATGAAGGGTTTTCTAGGGTATTCAAAGCCAGCCAAAGACCATTTTAATTAAATTATCACCAATTTCTTAAATCATGTTCACGCATCAAGATAGCAACGAAAACATTTAATCAATCCTTATGAATCTTAATCAGTTTACCAATTTGATGGTCTCGTGAAGGAATGGCATACTGATGTTACTTTACTTTGGAATTCTTTGCAAATTAACACAATCTCAACAACAGACACAAGCTTTGTCAAGATAGAATGAAAGTTTGCTCTTTGTCATCCATCACAATGTTCTGAAGCCAGCAGCAGAAATGCTCACTTTTCAAAAGCATAATCATACTTATTGTGCTTGGTATTCAAGTCTTAAAAAGCTCCCTATTTACATCAAACCGGTTTGCTAATGACTGAGCAAATATCTTTAGTCTATGATATCTTGTGGCTTTTTGTAGCCATCTAAAGTATGCAACACAAATAAGGAAAAGATAATTAATCATAGTTCAAGTCAGATCTGAATTACGCATATGACATGATGTCTGACCAGCATGTCAGCATTATGGGAATGCTTGTGACATCCATACCTTTTTTGAATAAAATAAAAATCAACTTCCGCAATACCTGTAATCAGCCGAACTGTGGTAGTATTTTAGCAAATTACACTTGGGCTGAATTCAGTGGAAGATCTGCTTTTTGTGAACAATGTTTTAACTTAATTTTCACATTGTTTCTGAAAAAAAACATACTACATTCTACAGTAGTTTTGTGAGATTCTTAAAATATGCAAATGCTTCTAAATGTAAGCAAAATTTAATGCAAAAAACTAGGAAATACAAATATAAATGTGCTTTGTACTGGAGAACTAACCCTTCCTCTCACTGACAAGAATAGAAACAGATAATACCACTAAGCATATGTCAGCATTATTGGGAGTGGTGAGCAGCGTTTTCTTGAGACTACATTTAACTGGCATTGTAAAGAGATAATTTGTTACACTTTACTTAGAAGACTTTTTGTTAAAAAACAAAATAAAAGAGCAAATAAAAAAGGAGTCCATAAAAAACACACACACAACAGTGGACAGAAAGGAAGACGGAAAGAAACTCCTACTCCATCACCACACCTTCCACTGAATTCCAGTCAATGGAAAAAGAGTAACTGCCAACAAGCATGATAAAAAAATAAATAAATGTAAAACAACGGAACTCCACACCCCACTCAGAAACGTTTATACATGGTGTGAAAATGTTTGCCTACTTTGACCATTTAAGAATGCTTTCTGATAACCAGAATAATAATAAAACCAATTTTTTGTTTGTTTTATTAAAAACACACACACACTAACACAATAAAGTGTCTGGAGTCAAAACATATGCCTTTTGTACACATGGATGAAGGGTATTTTCTCTTAAGTATCATTTTGCAGCATAAATATACAGTACAAAACAGTTGTAAAAAGTTCAAAACTTTCATTAAAAAAAAAAGTTTGTATACAAATTATTTCCTATGTTATCGAAAAATATATACCTACTAATGAAAGTATTTCAGTATGGACTTACTTTGCCACAATAAAAGCAGATTGCATTGGAAACGTAATAAACATTCACTAAAGTAAACCACCCAACTGCTAGTTCAGAGTAATACTCATTTTGGTAGTACTTTTTAAATAATATAGTTCGCAAGGTTCTGTGCTGTTGTTTTAGCTATTAATATTAGATGTTGTTGTCTGCAGCAGCCATTTTATTTTATACATACATAATAATAAAAATACTCTAGTCATCATGTAAAAAAGGTGTTTCAATATTTAAAAAGTTTTGTGAATTTTAAGGCTACAAATTCACAAATTTAACATTTCTGTTAATTCACAACTTAAAAGATACATACCATACCAGATGCACATACCATTCACACTCACCATAAACATTCAGTAAAAACAGACTGCAATCAATAAAACAGAAGTTTTTTTTTCCACCCTTCAAATGTTCAACCATTTGGTGAAAAACAGCTTTCGGGATGACTAAAACTTAAAATACACTTTTCCACTCTGTTACAACAGCAAACATTCATGATCTTTTAAATAAAACTAAATCTTTAAATGCTCATCTTTACAGCATTTCCTGCTGATAGTTTGCCTTGGCCTCTGTGTTATCAACCTTATGACGCATGTGTAAACTGTCTCAGAATGATAGAAAAGTGGCATAAAAGGGGTCTTTGACAGGGTTGTTACCAACCACTTCTCAAATCAGTAGCATTGTTAAAAATAAAACCAAGGAACATAAATTTCTTTATCTGCAACCACTCCAAAAATGCACCCCATGTGTACAACCCTCAATTTTTAGAAAATATTCATGTAATAAAAAGACTTTAAATTTCTAAAAATCTTATTTCAGTTTGTGCAATTTTATGAAAAGCAGTCCATTTCTGGAAAATATTTAGGATTCTTTAAAAAAAAAAAAAAATCACTACTGAGTGTTAATTAAAAAATGTCACATAATTTTACACATCTTTTCTGTGCCTTTTCTTAACATGTGACACTGCACCTGAGATATATTTTTATTTGTGGACCTGCTGTTTGTTTTGATATATGAACAGTAACTGCATCCTTCCATTTTCATATACCACTACAGAATAAAAGTTTAAGATGACTGCTTGACAAGTACTTTTGTTTCTATTTGTCTAACAAATGAAGCACAAGGCATTGTCTGCAGCAATGTGCAAATATTACACAGAACAAATGTCATCTTGTAAACTAGCAACATGTAACAAACAGAAATGGTGTGCATGCATACACACAAACATACGCACATACACTCAATATTTAAGGTGTCTATGCATGAATTGCAGACATGTAACTTTAAAAACAAGCAAATTCTTTTTCTAAGACATTTTTTGGTCAAACTTCCCACAGATCAGCCCAGAAACCATAAATCTGCCTTGAACTGCCTTCTAGGTTTTGAAGATCACACTATGTCCCTTTCAATACAATACTACTGGTCTAAAGTTTCCCAAATGAGGAACAGCCTCATTTTTTTGTCAGGGTGTTCACTCAGTCCGCCTTGTGAAAAGTACTTCTGGATTCATCTGTTTGGGCACCATTGAGTTCGCTGACCTCTCCACCCATCTCCTGACGGGTGAAGAGGTCCAGCTTGTTGTGCAACTGGGCACGTAGGTAGGCATAGTCTAGGTTATCCAGTGAATGGCCACAACTGAGGTAGAGTGTCAACATTGTTGCCAGTAGCACACGGTCCAGTGACAGACTTGGAACAATCCACAATACCACACAGAGTTCTAGATAAACAGGGTGGCGGAGGTGTGCATAGAGTCTCTGAGCACGGGGAGACTTTAGGGAAAGGGGATCCTCTAATCCTAGACAGTGGTAATACACCTAGAACCAAAAAAGAGGGGAAAAAAACAAAAGAATTAGTATTTTTTAAGCCTTCTGTAATTAAAAACACATTTTAATCTTCATTAATGGTAATTGATATAACTTTTTTCCACGGAAGGGACACTGAGGTGCAATTATGAAATGATCTATATAACAAAATTAGCAGTATTACACTGGTTTCACTCAGGAAATTTCCTAAATAAAAATACAAGAATAAATTTGAGTTTCATGTACTCACAACTATAAACTTAACTTTTTGCCCACCCCAGTATTTATACAAACCTATTCATTTACTTGCCCACACATACATACACATATACACACAGATTGTTAAAACTCCACACTTTGAGGACTAAACATTTATTAAAGACACACTCCGATAATTTCCACACAGTTTAGCTCAGTTCAATGACTTGTTCAGAGTCATACCTTAGTCAATATTCATAGAAATAAATACATATCTCTCTATTATATAAAAAAAATCTTGGGATGAGACTTTTTGTCTGGCAACGAGACATGATCTTTTGGAGAGAGACAGATAGACACTTTTGAAGAGAGACACTTTCACATCCCACGAGAAAGGCACGTCACATCATACTTACAGCCTTTGTAAGCAAGTCCCGTGACACGCATGCAGAGCAGGTTAGAGATAATGGAATTAGGAAAATTCAAAAGTCTCAAAAAAATGAGTGAAAAGATCACATTAGCAGAAACAAACGGAAAATATTACTCGGTGAAAAAAAGGAAAAGCGAAAAGAGATCGCACAGTGTTTGAGGAAAAAAGGACAAGTGCTGTACAGGCTTTTAAATGTTCAAAGCGCCGCCCAAAAGGCCAATGACGCGGAAAGAAAGCAGCAGCAAGTTAGCAGCAAGTCAGTAGCTGATTGAGCAAAGAGGATGTAAAAAAACAAAAAAACAAAAAAAAAAAACAACAACTGTTACTTGTTTCCCAATGTATCACCGTTTAAGAGGGGTTTCAGAGGAGCGATCGCGTCACCTTGGTGTGCATTTAGCTGCACTCTTCACAACGGTGTGTGGCGCTGGCAGGGTGTGTGTGGGTGGGTTTTTGGGCGGGGGGGGGGGTATGGTATACAAGCGAAGTTCAGATCATACGGCACGGCGGCAGCAGCAAACCAGCAGCTGATCGAGCAAAGAGGAGTTAAAAAAAAATGTATTTGTTTCCCATTGAATCACTGGGAAGTTAGATGGACATAAACAAAAAAAAAAATTCAGGAAACAGATTTGTGTACCTGTAAAACTGATTAGAATGTAGCTTCTGTATTCAGTTATTAAAATAATTAAGAGTGCAACATTCGAATTCCAACATGACTGCATCTAGTAAGAAATGCCAAAAATAATACTAGTTGTCACTGAAAGATATGCTGCAGGTTATATTGAATAAACTATGCAGTTTTATTTAGAGAAGTTAATAAATAAAATAAATTAAAAAAAAATGTGAATTTCCCCTTGGGATTAATAAAGTATCTATCTATCTAATATTGTTTTCAAGCCTTCTAATTCAGTTTAATCAGTCAAAACGTTATGCTTCATTTGTCTATTTTAGTCATATATTGATTAAATCACAAGTTAGTGTTTATTTACAGCACTTTAGCTGGCAAGCATGTCAGAGCAGACTTCAGACATAAGCCAAACTGAAAGTGTGCCTGCTTCATGTTACTTTGCTATATCATTAAGTGATAGCATCTTTTTATTTACATTATTGAAAAAAAAAGTAAAATGATTAACTTCACAAATATAATTCTATTATTTCAGTAAAGTAATATTTTTATACATGAAGACCTTAGCATTATTTTATTGTTTCCTATCTGGTTATAGTGTGTGTGTGGAGTTTGCATGCTGTCTCCGTGTTATCGAGATTAACTAGTGTACACGAGTATGCAAGTCCTGTGATGGCTCCAGTTATGCACCCAAATGGCATGTATGATTTACCAAAAACTCTGCAATGTGGCGTTATGCAAGTGACTACTTGCTTGTGTGTGACTTTGAGCTGCTTAACTTGTACACTAAAATGATTAAAACTAAATCTACACATCTTATGTTTCTTGTTCTGGATTGCCCAATGATTTTAGCTGCATGCATGCCAAATGTGTTTTCTAACTATCCCCAAAAGATAAAAAGCACATGCACACAATACTACATGCTAAAAAAAAAAATGAATTTATGTGATAAATAATGCATTTTTTAACAAAGTGTTTGTATGCTTACCTAAAAATAAAAGGCTACCTGCAATCAAGTATGGCCCAAGTGCCCCAACTGCTATCATGGTTCATTTGCAATTTTAGTATCCACTGAGGCATTTATCAGTAATCATGCAAAAACGTCTTTGATGTCTAGCAAAGAAATAGAATTATAATAATAATTCTTTACATTGACATAGTGCTTTTCTCACTACTCAACGCGCTCTCCACACAGGGATTATGTGGGTTGTGGAATTTCTTTCACAGTTTACACAAATCACACAAAGAAAGGACGATTTTTTTTGTAAAACCAAATAGAAAATGTATATACAGTTAGTCCCCAAGTTACGGACATCTGACATATGACTGACGAACGGGGCCGCAGCTGCTCCTTCATCTGTCTGGGGGACGCGACGCAGGCTCCTCAGTAACTGCCGCTCCGTTATCTCCTGCCTGGGGATGCTGCAAGCGGTGGCTGAAGGGGGGTGGTTTCGCTGCTCATGCAGTGTAGTGTCCCTCAGGTGGCTCCGGTTGATGAATGGGGCAGTGGGGGCTGCACCCCATTCATTCTCAGTGGGCGGCTGGGTGCGTGGCAAGCACTCGTGTGCAGGATGGAGGCTTGATGGAGCGGAGGGGGGTGTTCCGCTGCTTGCCCACCACACCTCCGCAGCTACTGCTCCCGACTGGATGGAAGCCGGATGGGGCAGAGGTGGACGTTTCACTGCCCACCCACCACACAGCCTTGCAGTGTCCCTCGAATGGCTGCCCCATTTGTTGTCGGTGGGCGGCTGGTGATGCTGCAAGCAGTGACCTGGCTGTGCCGGAACGGAGGCCATTTAGGGTGAATAGGGCGGCAGGGAGCAGCATTGTAGTGTGCTTCAGGTGGCTGCCTGTTGAATGGGGACGGTGGTGGGCGATTCAATATCCGCCTTTGGCCATACCCTTTTCGCTCTCGGTGGGCTGACGCTGCAGGCAGCATACTGTATGCAAGTGGAGGTGATTGTGTGGTGGGCGGCTGGTGAACCGCCCCTTGCTGCCCCCATTCATTCTCAATAGCAAGCCTGCTTGTACTGCTACGTACATAGTAGGAAGTTGTCTCTCGTCAGTACATCAGATGTGCTGACGAGGGGTGTCTTCCTGCCTTGATAGCAGGTACAGTGCTGTGCAGAAGAGCTCATCTTAACCTTTTGTCTTCACCCTTCAACAAGGTCTCTGAAACACAAATCTGAAGCAATTGCTGGTGATACAGTAAAGAAGAGAAAAACCATCACCTTGGAAAGCAAAGTGGAAATAATAAAAAGGTCAGAGAGGGGTGAAACTCCACCATTCATTGGCAGAGCACTTGGTTACAGTTGGTCAACAATAGCATTTATTAAAATAATGTATCTGTTCCGACTTACATAAAAATTCAACTTAAGAACAAACCTACAGCCCCTATCTCATATGTAACCCGGAGACTGCCTGTAATGTGCATACGGTATTAAGGTTCAAAATGGATGCATTTGTTACGCTTGTTTTTCGACACATTGTTGTTCTACTGACTATTTGGCTGTGAATTGTAGAAATAACTGCACGTTAAAGCACACCATGATCATGCAAAAAGTAAGTTCAACCTCAAAAATACCAAACTTATCTTTTAATTAAAAAATGCTTATTACTCAGCAACATGCACATATTAATTTCATTATATCCAGTTTATGTAAAAAAGTAGAATATTCATGTATTTCTTTCTCTTCATGCTACTCATGTAACAAGCCTTACAGCTGTAAAATATGGGGTTAAAATCTTGTCTTGGTTACTGTCTGTCTGTGTACAGTCTGAACATTATCCCAGTTTATGCATACATTTTTCTTCAGGTACTCCGATTTTCTGCTTGAAAAGTCAATGTCACTCTGTCTATGTAAAACACTTTGAGTAGCAAGAAAAGCACTTTATACTTATTATCTTTGTTTATATGATGGATAAGAATTCAAATATTTTTGTTATGTCTTGTTCCTTTCATTTGTGTTTAGAAATCAGACATGATTCTTAATCTCTTTGGTTGTTGTGTTATCATTTTTCCCCTCTACATTTTTGTAAAACAAATGGGAGACAAATGATCCTATTAAATACTATGACAACTATTTAAGTGTCACAGACCTGTACTTTACATAGACATGAACTTGTTTTTAAAGTCTGTATATGCATGTAGTTTACTTTTTCAACAGCTTTAGATAGACCATTGAACATATTCCCAGGGACTACAATTGGCTGCAAGGATGTTAGTAACAGGTAATGTTAAGTTTAATAAGAAATGACTCACGTTTAATGTTTAAATGAATGATTTTTAAAAGTGGTGTTTGTCTGTAAAAAACTTTTGATACTTTTTTGATCTTCACTCCTGAGCTAGCATTAGATTTTAAATGCATAATATATATTTTATTGTAAAACACTGTAGAAAAAAACCAAACTGTTCTTAAGATTGATACACTTGCATGAATCTCCATGTAGAGATAGAACTGTGGATTAAATGTTGAGGAAAAAAATGCCCCAACATAGACATTACAAAAAAAGCAAGGCTAATGTCCCACATTCTGTCCCCTCCCTAATAAGAGAGGTTAAAATTCACTTCCCACTATGCATAATTCACTTTATCCCCTTTGCATCATATTCTTTGTCATTCAATGCTGATTTGTTTGAATTGGAATGAGTTTAGTACACAGGCTCATTCCACCATGGTGTGCTAAGAAGTACCTCTGGGGGGTCTTTTCTGCCCTCTTCTATCAGGCAATTAAATGCTATTGATGTACTTGTTAAGTTCATTTTGAAATATTTCCACAGTATACATTTATTTATTTATCAACTGATTGGCTGTATTACTTCTCCTGTGAGTCTGTATCCTTTTTTATGTTTCTGCTGCATGCATCTGAATTTCTCTATGGGATTAATAAAGTTTATCTAATGTAATCTAATAATTCAACCTCCTACTGTTTTGTGTGCGTGTGAACATTTAACATTGTGAAAATTGTGGTTTGATCTTATACATGAAATAGAATTTTAGATTTGTTCATTGTGATTTCCTTCAAAACTATTTTTTAATTGTATTAATAAAAGAATAACCTAATAGTAAAATGTAGATATTTGCTCAATATTTCATATCCCTTTTTCACACTAAATTTTATAAAGTCATTCCCTTTAATGATTCACTGCTATAGGCCAGCATCCATAAAGTAGTGTTGAACTTATTTCTGCTAGGCCTGTTTGTGTTAAACCCACTGGAAAGAACTATCACAGTTGGCACTAGGTTTTTTGTGACAAGCTGAAAAATTCTGTTTGCATTACACAAGGAGCACTCATGGAAATAGTCAGAATATTAACAACCTATTTTTGTAGCATTTATCAAGGCTTTGATACAAAATACATGTTACATATGCAATGGTAACAGTTATTTACTCATTTCTATAACCAGAGCACAAGACAGTTATGTGATCTATTCAAAGTAACACTGCAAGTCAGTGGCAAGTATTAAAACAATACTATTTTACTTCAGGCTCCAACTTCCGAGTCTCTAGGTCACAGCAGCCTTGGTCTCATCAGATTCAGCATGGCCACAAATGTTGCTTACTAGTCATCAGAACGTGAAGAACGAAGGTTTATATCTTATCTTATGCTTTGATATCAATGAACTCTCTCCTCTGTTGTAGTAAAGAAATAAGGGAAGGTGGGTCAAATAACACAACAACACCACCACTGAACTCAAACCAAATAAATCCAATTCAGGGTTACAACACAGAATCTATCCCTGCAGCACTGGGCATAAGGCAAAAGAAAATAGCTCTGGACATAGTTAGTCCATCTAGTACATCTGAGAACAGCTCATGTACAGACCCGTGCTCATACCTGCCAAATTTACAATTGACAAATCTGCACCCTGACAGCAACAGGTGAAACTTAGGAAAAAAGAGGATGGCTACTGTCTGACAGAATCGAGTCGGCCTGCTTTTAACTTGTCTGTAGTACAACTCAAAAAGAAAGGTGTGCTGCAAACCAATTATTTTACTGCTAATTTTAACAATGTTGTTAAGATAATTTATATTATTAACTCTGAGGTTGCCAAACCAACATATAAAAACAAATGTAACAAAAACATTCAATAAATGAAGTGTTGCTATGGTTTTGTCCACTTTATTAAAAAAAGAATTCCTAAGAAAGTAAGGCCCTATGGAATCAGTCTTATTTTTTCACAAATTCCGTTTTATTTTAATAGGTTTTAATAGTTTTATTTTTCCTTGATTTGGATTTTTGCGTTTTAACTTTTTTTTTTTTTTTTTACTGTAAGAAAGTAGTAACAGCTACAACAAAACAATAATGAAATGGCACGTTACATTCCTTTTAATGAAACAGCACACTAGCACAACTGATTTTGCAGTTCCCTTCATGATGATGCTCTATGCTGAGACTGCAGTAGGACAGTGAGTGCCCTCCAGAATTGTAAGAGCTGTTACTAGTTTGATGCATCCTTCTTAGAAAAGAGAAATAGTGGCCTGCTTTTAAGGACTCGTTGCATCTGCGGAAAAGCCTGCTCTTCTGCCCAGATTTGTAGGTGCCGAGTTTATAACTGAACAGTCAAATGTGGACCTTGCGTGCCTTGTCACCACAAGGCAAAACATTTATCAAATCCGAAACATCGTTGTTAATTTTTAAAAGGGAACCCGTTAACAACCAGTGCTGTTCACTAATAACATTTTTCTACGGGAAAGACTGTTAATACCGGTTAAATACCTGTATAATTTAATCGGTTAAATGATTCACAGTAAATACATCAAGTACAATTAGAACTGCTTACATAAAAGAATCATAATACAGTCAAATGTTTACTCATCTATCACTATGTTGAGAACTATGTGGTCTCGGCTATTTGTGGTTTCATCAACTACAACATATATTTTCTTGCCACGAATCTTTTGAAGAACGGCATCCATATGTTGTTCAAAGACATAGAGCAAATGAGTTTGACGAAGACTGCTCTCATTTTCTGGCAACGTGCCTCCTTGTTTACAATGCTTAATAAAAAAAAATGACACATCTTTATCATTTTTTCGAGCGGTATGTCTGACTCACATGGACACAAACTGGTGTCTTGCATCTGACAATTTTGTTGTTTCCTCTGTTGTTACCTGAAGGGGAACACTTTTTGATCTTAATTTCTCCTTGTTTTTGAGATAGGTTTTAGATCTGGCGTGGTTATTGAAAGTATCTTTTCGTGTCCAGTCTATGGTATGCTGGCAAAACTTGCAGAAAAGTTGTCCAGATTCGTAAAAATCGCCGGGATATTGTTGTGCCCTCAATTTTGCAGCTAAGCTTGTGTTTCTTAGGTTTTTCGATGCAGTTAGGGTATGTGATACCACTCGCTTCGACATTTCTGTCTCGTGCAGCTAGCTAATTCGCGTGCCCTTAACAAGAAAACATATAGGAAACTTGCACACAAACAGATAGAGGCATGGTTTGTACTATATGTATATATATATATATATATATATATATATATATATATATATATATATATATATATATTATATATATATATATATATATATATATATAATGCATATAATGCATTATGCACCTCACAAGAAATATGTTAAGTACTCATAAGGCAGTTCTGCAGCCAGCCTATTTGCTTTGTTCCAAATCAGGAGATTCATTACACTGTTTCAATTTAGTTGCATTTAACACTGTAAACTTTCAAGCATAGTAAACATATCAATAAACACCCCATGGCTGTGTCGTGAACTTCTTTCACTGGGCAGAAATGTTTTTTCAAGGGAAAAAATATTATGGCGGGTTGACAATAATTGTCTTTGTGCACCACAACATTTTCCTAAATATAAAGTTTATTCACCAATACAGCTGTGTGAGCAAAACACCTAATATCAAACAAACGGAAGAATACTTGATAATTATGCACTGCTATGTTTGGTATAAAAAGGACAGGTCAGAAACAGACAAATGTACAAAAGAAAGCCAGGATATGTGCTTCAGTTTTATGGCGGTAGATGTAGCAGGTAAGTTTTATTTAAATGTAAGATGCTCCCTATTTACTTTCCAGCAGCCACGATAAACGTAACCTCAAATCATACGTCTACTGTCTGAACTCTTATATATAAATTGTTAATTATATTCATTTTGGATTGTTTGATTAACATTTACTAAGTATGTCAAAGTTAGTTTGTGCATTAAGATGATGCCCCACTTCACCTGCATCCATCACTTTCATACTGTAAGATTAATGGGTTCACTCGTCAGTCTTGTGGGGCACTACTGTTCGTTTTTTTCACCACTTCTGTATGTGTTTTGGTCAACCAGATCACAAGTGAATTAACAACTGTTGTCTAATCGTGCATGAAAGAGAAGTGAAGAGCCTGATCAGGTGCTTGGCTTACTCTGGTTGACTGCTAATTGTGAGAGTTGTTTTTTGCGACTTGTATTACATTCGTACCTATAGGATTTTTATTTGTACCTTGTTATTGTTTTAATACTCCATGTTAACCCTCAACTCTTTATGCTGTGAATGAGATTCCCTATTACCAACAGCAGACGCTTAGTGTGACAACCACAGCATGCACAATTAAACCCATACACAGTATTTCAAGTAGGTAGATCAGCCCTATGTCAAATCCTAATCATACTTCATGAGAGTTGTTTTGGTCCACACCAGGGTGCTATTGACATCTTCACATAACTGGATTTTCGTGGGAAAAAAAAAAGGTTCAAAAGGACTAGTTGTGAAAACACCTACAGTATATTCATAGCAAGCAGTGGTAGAACAGCTAATTATTTGCAATCAACAAGCATCTCTCCTCCTCCTTTGACAAACAAACCTTCCCCATATAAGGAATGGTACCGTACGTCACTGATGTCTTGAAATGCCAATGTGAACTCTTAAGATATCATACATCCCTAATTTCAAATACAGACTGGAATGCTGGAGAGTGTTGCTCTGCACAAACGTGAAACAGAAATTCACTTTTTCTGTCTTTGCCAGAGGTTTTTTTTTTTTTTTATTTTAGTTTTTTAAAGGACCTTTGTGATATCATTCTGGTTAAACAAAGGCAGACACCTAGCTCCAGTCCCGAAATAGTTTGTTGCCGAGTATTTCAGAAGCAAAATCCACTGCACTGAATTTTTGACCAAATGATAGTCAGTTTTAATCCCTGTCAATTCAACACAACATGATTAGAACAAGGTTATCAGTACATTTTCAACCCTTTCTTTTGCTTTAGCTTTGCCTGCTTTATTTCACATTTTACCTTCTTCTTTATTTCTGTCTGGGCAGCAACACCTTGATCTCAGTAACTGTACGGAAGATAACCAGATGTTGGATGCTTGAGGCAGTAATGCTAACCACTGAATCACCATGCTTACCAACAAAAATATCAACATTAATATCTAACCTTAGAATTAACTGTCTTGCCTTTGAGATTAATCAGGTAATTTTTCCATATACAACTGAGTGCCCTGCGGTGGGTTGGCACCCTGCCCGGGATTGGTTCCTGCCTTGTGCCCTGTGTTGGCTGGGATTAGCTCCAGCAGACCCCCGTGACCCTGTGTTTGGATTCAGCGGGTTGGAAAATGGATGGATGGACAACTGGGTGCCAAATGCCAGTGTTTGTATTCATGTGGTGTGCTGATGCATAACATTATGGTTTGATTCAAATAATTGTGGGACTCTACACTAATCAAAGTAAATTCACATTTTTGATTGATCTTATTATCTTGCTGTCACAGGCAAATATGGAAGGAACTGTTTCTCAGAAGTTGTATCTCTCTTACCTGCTTGATGCCCATTAGCTCTGGGTAGTCAAAAATGAGGACAATGCTGAAGATAATCAGCCAGCATATGAAGTGCAGGATAAAGCACAAGAGAGGTACCCATGTGTCCCATGGAGCAGTACTGGCATTCCACAGCAAAGGAGCATTTTGTACTGGCTGCCAGTACCTTATCACCACCTGTTTGGAAAGGCAACAGCAGGGAAGTCAGCATAAATTTAAAAGCAGAGCAAATAGTGTCCCTACTGTGGTTAGTAGACTAAGTAGAATTATTTAGATTAATAACTTAAATTAAAAAATACAAAAGTACAAAATAAGGAGAGCAACGTATATGCAAACCATGTAGCACAGGCCAAATTACAGATCATACTGTAGGACAGTGTTCATTCTGAAGAATCATAAAATGTGCTTTGGAGATAAAATCATGGTTGTGCTGCACACTAGCAGAAGCTAAAGAGTTCATGGAGTTACCTCAAAGTGTAAAGGAGTCAACTTCATTCCTGTAATGAAGACCCAGGTTCAAGTAGAAATGTTTATTCCACACTTGACTCTGTATTTTATTTAGTTCACAAGAGGGCAATACAAACCCATAAAGGACATTATAAATTTAAATACAGCACAGTTAAGGAGACTGCTCAATTTAAATGTGATGAAGAAGAGCAATATTTAGGAACTAATCCCACTCTGATTCTACAAAAGTGGAAATACTCTATTCAGTCTGCATTACACTTACATTAAATTATTTCATCTCATGTTTCTTTGGGCATCTTGTTCTAAGTATTACATTAAAACTGGACAGAAATGCGGCTACCAGAGGCCCCACTCACACTACAAGTTAAAGGTAAGTCACTATTTAAAAGCCTCAAGAAAAATGTCTTCAAGTCTAATCCAGAATTATCTTCAAAATACTATCACCAATTTACCAGGATAAAATACTGCATGTCTCAGTATAGACTGCTGAAATCATTCTCCCCCTCACTACATATATACTGCACATACAGTATATGATACCAACTGAAAAGTTGTTGATATGCCTGCTTGTCCCAAAGCCCAGAAGTGCATTTCTTATGAAATCCTTTTTAATCAATATGGCTCCACCATATTGATATACAGGTAAAATTCCGTTACAACGAATATCTTTACAACGACATTTTCATTACAACGAAGTAATTTTATGGTCCAGACAGTTTCCCCATATGACACGAGTCTATAGAAATCTTGTTACTATGAAATACATTTCAGCAGATACTTTCATTACAATGAAGTGCCCAAAAGACCTTGAAATACCTGAATGAATCATCCACAGAGCAGTTAGTTCTGTGGTCGCAGCTCATTTGTGCACAACGATCCCCAAACAGAAACATTGTAATTGTTTTTTCTTTCTTCAAACTTTCCTTGTGCTGTTTTTTTTTGCCGTTTTTATTTTCAATGGTTTTCAGCGATACCGTTTGCTTATTGCTCGTCAACATTTGAAAAACATCCATTGGAATTTAACTCTCTGTTACCCTCATATAGAAATGGTAGACACAAAAACACGATAACAGTCAATATTAGGAAAAACAAACTTTAAATGTTTGCGGCTCTTGATTCCGGCAAAAAGAACAAAAAAAAAAAAAGACACCGGTGAATTCGGAATTTCACCATCGACACTGTCAACTTTCTTGAAAGACCAAGCAATAAAAGAAGAAAAATCTCGGGTTGTAAACATATGCAACCGGCTGCATTTGAAGTCATTGAAAAAGCAGTTTTTATGTGTTCTAGAAACATTCCTATTAATTCTGCAGTCATTCAAGAAAATGTGAGGTTTCAAAACTCTCTTGGGACCTCCCCCAACGGGACAACACACCGAAGAGCATCCCAAAGTGCGATCACCGCGTCTGTGGAAGACTGTTAATCTGTTGCCAGGGAAATAGCAGGCTCACAGCTCTGCTGCGGCTCGCCACCGAAGTAAACAGAAAAGATCTCGATGGGCGATGCAAGGAATATTGTAAATGCAGGGAACAGTATTACTTGGCCACTAACCTTGCCACAACCCTGCCTGACTGCTGTGTCTGTGTATAGGAGAGTGGCAGATCCCATTACAATAAATAACTGTGCTGTTCCTGTATAAAGCTGGTTTTGCTAAAGTACTGGGTGATGGACAGGAACTTATAGCACAACCACAATCTTTCATAATTTGCTTCTGTGGCACTTCAATGCAGCACTGTGAGCCTGCTGTTGCCCTGCCCCAGCAACGGACAATCTTCTACAGACACGGCAATCGCGCTTTGGGACACACTTCAACATGTTTCCCCGTTGGATGGGGGTGGATGGGGATCCCAAATGAGTTCAGAAACCTCACAATATGCTGAAGAAGAAAAGGATGATTCGGTGCTGCCCACAACATGCTTCCACATTTATATAATGTTTGCGTTGAATTTCTCCCACCCCATTGCACAGCAGTGCTTCAGCCATTGGATTTGGACATAATTCGCACCATGAGAATATAGCGACGAATATAGAATCTCATTAGTACGAAATTTTCATTATAACAAAATACTTTTTAGGTCCCTGGCAGTTCGTTGTAACAGAATTTTACCTGTACTCTCAACAGTTCTCTAAGAGCTAGTTGAATATAATGTTGAAAACATACCAAAATATTGACGGTGGAACCAGAATTTAGAATACTTAGCATATTATGTTGCTAACTTTTCTGTCTTGTGAGATTTAAAAAGTATCTCATAATAATGGAAGCTGCAAAAATTGCTACCATAAAGAAGATTGCTGTATTAAAGTCAACAGTGTACCCACATCAAATCTGACCACTTGACTTGGTGGCTGCAAGTCAAAAACCTTAGTCAATAAGTTATACTACCTGGCTGCCTACAGCAATATATGCTGGGAAAACAGGGAATAAAGCTTAAGAATTTACTACTGAATTTTATTGAAATATGCACCAGGTTGAAGTGTTAATCACTGAAAGTTTTTAACAAAATAATACTTCATCAATTTGACTCGGAGAAACATTAGGTTAAAAAATTCAAGAAGACTGAAGGATGTGGAAATAACTCAGGGAAGCATAAAAGTGTGACTGTAGTTAGTGTTTTCAAATACATAAAATGTGTCATTTGTAGTACTGAAGTTTAAGTTTACATAATAATAAATGAGTGTTAATTGGTACACATTACAATGATCTGGGGCTGAAATGTAAATTCTCTACCAAGCAAGCTGAAGCTGCCTTGCATATCAACGACTTTTCTTGGAAAAAACGAATAATCAGGCACTGACAAGATTAATGAGAACACATTCATTTAAAAGCCTAATGGACATCATTACACAAAGAATTATTGTAAGGTAAAAACTGAATGATCAGTCAGCACATAGGATGCAGAAACTAAAAGAAAATTCTTCAAAACATCTATCGAAGAGTACACAACTACTGCATGAATTTAATGCCAGACAAGAATTAACCTTTTCCAAGATATTTTAGTACTTTCACAATACAGAAGATTTAATCTGCACTTTCTTTTAATGGGTCCGAGTGCTGTTCTGCAAGGTGCTTATTTGAACGAGTAGGTCATGTACTAGTGATTTATTGATAAAAGTAAGAAACTATAACCACAGTGATACAAGAGTATTCGATTTGTCCAATTGTTTTAGACTATCTTTCCTTAATGAATTTTTGACAGTGAACTTGCCAACAATGCCCTCACCTGTAATGCCAAGGAAGTGGTGAATACATAGAAGGCTCGCTGTAGTACTCCAAAGATAGCTTGGCACCATCTCTTGACAGATGCTGAAGCAAGAAGGCTGTGCTGGACAACAAATAGCAGGAGCAGGAAAAAATCCTGAGTGAGAGGTCCGAATACTTTGGGGTCACGGAGCGACTCTCCCCACTCCCGTGAAGACTCCTCTGTGGAAAAGGGTAATATTAAGTACAAATGTAAACCTTTGTAATTACTTATAACAAATTACACTTCAAAGGAAACTACAGTGATGCACTTTTTTTGTGATGTTTGTATTTTTAAGTCTCAATTGAAAGTGTGAGAGACAAGAAAAAAAAAAATTAAAAGGTGTATGCAAGCTGCTTCCTTTTACCAAAGGACAACAACATTATTTCTACATATGTGGATGTGCCACACTATGCGTCCCATGTTTTTCAACCTTGTATACACACAAAAGATAAACCTTGTATACTCACAAAAGATAAAGCAAGCACATTCCTCATTGTTCAACATCACCAACGACTTGATAATTATACTCTACACAAGTGTTTTATCATCTGGTGTGCTGTGAAAAAAATAGTATAATGCTACTGGGTACTGAACTGAAGAAAAAAACACTCCTCAGGTGGTCGAGACCTGTCTGAGAAGGACTGGAGTACATGGGGAAGCCAATATAAAAGCAGCTCCACGAATGCTGTTTTGCAGACACAGCACTTAAGAGTGCGCTGAAGCAACCAGGAGACATGTCGGGGGGCCAGCAGCCAGGGTGCATGTTCGCCAGCAACTCTTACAAACCCAAGGAACAGTGGGCATACGAGTGCTCACTAAGTGCTATGTCTCCGAGTCCCAATCTCCAAACTGATTGTTTTGATGCCGTCTCCGGTAAAGACCCTTTGGACAGTTTAGCACATGTATGGCAATTAATGTTTTTTAGTTAGTAGAACTGTGGTGTGCCTTGGGGATTTGTGGATTACAAAAAGTGTGCCATCAAAGAAAAAGGGTGGAAAACACTGCTATATACCTTTACTTCTGCCACACAAAAAGTTCTCTGTAGCAGCTCTCTCACCTAAAAACTGACACCATGTATTACTTGGGTGGTTATGGTGCGTTCTTTGCATAAATTAGCAAAAATACTGCAAACTGGAATAATGGATAGGGATAATCATCATACTTCTGTTTCATAGAATTTTGCAATTATATTAGGGCAGTCAGCATTGCAAGCTAACTGACAGACGGGTGAGTTAAACACAGAGGTACTAGAGACTTATTTTGGTTTTAGTGCCACTCAAAGATAATTTACTTTGCACTTTGGTGGTACGACATTGATTTGATCTTCTTACAGAAACGTGAAATGAAAAAAAAAAAATAAACAAATAAGAAAAAGAGTGCAATTTCTGTCTTTGCAACTTTTCTCTAGCATTGCACCAGGACTGCCATCTTTGCTGCCACTGCAACAAGAGCACCTAGAAAGAATGAAGCTGCTTTTGCCAGCAGTAACCAATGAAATCTAAAATTTTAACTGTGCCACACAGCACTTTTGAATGCAGGTGTTATTGGGTTGCTCCACTGGGAACAAAGCTAAAAGCTCATCAGCTGTGTTTTGTTGCTTAGT